>NC_133387.1:88386564-88689594 GCF_047511655.1 Castor canadensis
TCAGCCTGACTTAGTTCATGGCAAGAGGACTGGAGAAGAAATTTGAATATGAGACTTTCACTTTGTTTTTTGGTGAGGTTGTCGTTGTTGGATTTTGTTTTTTGTCGGAACTGGGGATTAAATTCTTGACCTTGTGCTTGCTTGGCAATTGCTTTTAACTTCAGCAATGTCCCCGGCCCCTTTTTCTTTACTTGTTCTTTAGATTCAGTGTCTCAGTTTTTTGCCCAGAATTAGCCTGAAGTGTAATCCTCTTACTTATGCCTCCTGTGTTGCTAAGATTCCAGGTGTGCTCCACCATGCTTAGCTTGTTTGTTGAGAAGGGGGTCTCACCAGCCTTTTGCCTGGACTTGTCTCAAACCACATCTTCCCAATCTTTGCCACTCTAGTAGTTGGAATTATAAGCATAAGCCACCACACCCAGCTGGTCATTAGGGTTAATTAGGAGGTGATCGGGATTCACTGGTTTGATGCCAGTGAAGAGCCACAGATGCCACCCATCCTTCTGGTTTTGTAGCAAAGTGAACATTTAGAAAGAGAAGAGAATATAGGCAAGGAGCAGGTCAACAGGGATAAGTCAGGGGCTCAGGCTGCCTGATGAATTTGGTGCCAATGGTACACCCAGATGGAAATGTCTGGTCAATGGTTAGAGGTCAAGAGAGAGGGATGAGCTGGTTGATATGGCTTGGTCTGGTAGGATAGACAACTAAAATAAAGAAAGAGGAGAAGAGGGCCCAGGTAGGAGCAAACCCTAAGGACCTTTTTGGAATGATCAGGAATGGTCAAAGGGTCAGAGGGGAGCAGCCACCAGTGCCAGTGTTGCTGAAAGGTGGCAGCAAACTGAGTTCCCTTTGGACATGGCAACTGGTAGTCACTGAGAGCTCATGGGGTGGTGAAGTGAAGCGTTGAGCCACAAAGGTGGAATGAGGTAAGGAAAGTAATAAGGAAGTGAAGCTTGACTAAGGAAACAGACAAAACTCACAGCCTCCTATAAAACAGTAAATCTTCTCTAGATCAATCTTCGTTATTACCAGCAAATTGAAAGTTTCCTAACTCTCTTAAATAATTGTACTTCAAAATCTTCGTAGATCTTTGGACACCCTTCCAACCTGATGGTTCTACTCTCCCACTTTACACTTTTCTATCTCAATAAACTTTCCTGCTTTTCTCGATAAAAAAAAAAAAACCAAAAAAACCAAAATCTTCGTAGAGTTAAGCAGGTATTAATGGGAAATATTTTTGGCCACTCTACTTACCAAGTATGATACCTGTTCTTCCTGGGTCCTAATCTGTAAAATGAGTATAATTTTGGTTTGTTTGAGTTCCATAATCTGAAATAACAGAATAACTGCCCTCCTGGCCTCCCAGGAGTTTTTCTAAGGGTCCATTGAGATCCTAAATGTGAAAATGCAAAGCTCAGTGTAAACTGTATATTTATGCACAAGTGTTAATTATTATACACAGGCTCACCCTTCCAAAACCAATCCCCTGCCTAGTGGGGAAAGCCAAGTTTAATACATGGATTGGCAGCTTTGGAGGATAGGAAGCCACAAAACTGAAGCAGGACATCCTGGCAGGGACAACATGGGGGTAGAAGAATCAGAGGTATAGATCAAATAAGAGCTCACCTTGGAAAGCACTTCAGACTTTCAAGTGCAAGCAGAAAAGACCTGTATCAAGACAAAAATAGTCTTAATTAGGCCAAAGATTCAATGCCATGGGTCAAGTCAACAAGAAGCATGAGTGTGTATGTGTTTGAGGGAGGGGGCAGGGGATTCTTCTTCAGGAGGATCACTGACAAAACCCATGAAACCTTGGCTCACAACTCTTGGATGTTGACATATCTCCACCACATGAAGAATCCCAGTGTAGCAAGGCCAATTTAATGCCACTAGTCCATATACACTGCTTCTTCTCATTATTATCTTTAATAATGAGATAATCATTAACCTACGGTAGGTCTGTCAGTCAGGAAAGTTTTGCTGCACATAAAATAAAGCTGATAGAAGTTCAAAGAGGTTAATGCAACTTCTTTGTAGGTAGCAAGGTTGCTACTGTCCTTGTATTCTATCATACTCAACTTTTTGTCTTTTCCTTCAGGTTTTGATTCACATGGTTACAAGAACTTGGTTGCAAAGACATCTTGTGTGTACTATTTGACAACACAGAAACCTTTCCTAGGAGCTTCCATCAAACCACCACTCACAGGCCAGAGTCTCTTTGCATGCTCATAGTAAAGCTAGTTCCTAGAGAAGGGAATGAGATCATAGGATTAATTTAGATCAGTGATTCACAAAGTAAGATCCCTCGATCAGCAGTAACATGACCTAGAATTGGTTAAAAAGGTGAATTCTTGGTTATGACTCTCTGAATCAGAAATGGGGCTCTATATTCTTTCTCAAAAAATAAGTTCTCCTGGTAATTCTTATGCCAGATAAAGTTTGGAAAATGGTGATTTAGAATAATCAGAACTTACACCTGAATTGAGGATGGATCTGCTTTATTAAAATTGTTTGTATACCCAAAAAAAAAAAAAACCAGGATTTGGCAAAGAAGGGAACGACAGCTAAGCAGCATTTCGTCGGTTGTTGAAATTCTTGGAGGCTGCATAGAATCTTCCTCACCCACATGTCACTCCTCAGTCACCAAGGACTCCATAGGCCCCACCTCCATACCATACTAACAACTCTAAGGTAACATTGTCTAAACTATCAGCATGATGAGGGCAGGAGTCTGTCTGCTTTGCTTACCACTCCATCCCAGCCCCTGCCTGGCACTCTACCTGGCAAATGGCAGGCACCCAAGCCTAATGGCATATATCCCTTCTACAAATAATGTCCTGTTTTATGTGATGGAGGGAAGGGGACTATAAAAGCTGTGGCTTTGGGAAAGCTACTTTACTTTTTAAGCCTCAGTTTACTTACCATTCCAGTTTCTATTCCATGAAATCATGAGAGTCTTAGTATCATCCACGTACAGCTCGCAGTGTGGAGTTTGAGGCACAGAGCAAGCAAGCCAATGCTTTGCTAATAAAATCAACAGTTTGGGGAAATATTTGGGAATGCTTCCAACATGAGTACCCTTTCTTTTAAGTTATAAGGCATCATCACCTATTGTCCAGCAAATAAGAAAGCAAAGGGGGGATTTCTGCAGTTTACTGCCCAATGAGCTTTGAAGCCATGCCACATACATCCATTGCAGAGGAAAATGGAGGAAAGACAGTATGGTATCCCTACAAAGGCACGGGACTTAGAGCCACATGACCTGACTCTGTCACAGATCATGACTTTGACATTTCTGAGCTTCAGTCTTCTCTCTCTTTCGAAACCTGAAAATGAATGCCTGCCTGTTGCTCAATCCACTGAAGTCACAAGGCATGGGAGCAGTGCGGAACACTGCCACACATACCCCACACCCCTTGGTATCACCATCCCTCATCCTCAGGCCTCTGTCCATTCTCCCTTTAGGATGTGCAAGGCATTTGGCACATGAGGAACCTCCAAAGATTCTCTTGCCTTACTTTCTGCTAATCAGATCCTCTCTGGCTTCAAATACTGTCAACAAATCCATATTATCCCCAAGATTCAGTAAACTACCTAATATCCTGTAATGAATCCCTTCTGTTTAAACTAGCCTATAATCTATTACTCACAGCCAAGGTCCCTGATGAAACTGGCCTTGATGCCACCATATGGCTCTTTACAATGATCACATCTGTTCTACATGTAGCACATTAAAAGGTTTTAAAAATTCAGAATAAATTAAAGGTTTTGATCCCATTCTCCTTTCTTCTTCCCCATTCCTTGGCACATTTTATACTCTTGCTACACGTGGTCAGTAGACACCATGTTTTATGGAAATGGTATCATACTCCACATGGTGTACTTCATTTCCTCTTTCGGGGGCTGGTGGTACTGGTGGTAGAACTCATGGCCTTGCATACATCCTCGACTTCCAGTGGGATTTCATCCTGATAAATCTATGATAGATTGAAAATATAATATGTGGAAAATGAAGTTAATCCTTCTAAATAATCCAACACCACAACTTAGCAGCACAGTGCAGTGTAGCATTGCTGTTTATCCTCAGGATTGCACAGCAGACTGAGCTGCAGGTCACTGCTGATGAATCAGGAGACAGGACCCACTGCACATAGCGAGTCCAGGGAAAGAGGCAAACTCAAATTTCAAAGTACAGTGTCTCATGAACATACCATTGTAAAGTTGAAATATTATAGTAGAACCATCACAAATCAGGAACCACCTGTAGTCACAATCCTACCACTTTCATCATCTCCATTGCTACCACTTCGGTCTAAGTTGCCACCATATCCACTGGACACATGTAATAGCTTCTTTTCCCAGCTCCTCGACTCTCCCAGCCCCTCATTCCATTCCTAAGACTCTATCTATCTCAACACAGTGAGCGTATGTTGGATCATGTCACTGTTGTGCCTAAAAGCCTCGACTCATTTTCCATTCAGAGTGAAGACCAAAGTCCTTACAGTACTGCCAAAGTCTATGGCTTCTCTGAATCCCCATAATTCTCTGACCTTCTCTCCTGCTGCTGTGGCCACACTGACTGTACTGCAGGCTGGCCCAGTTCTTTTTACTGTCTCTCTAACATGCTTCCTTAGGCGATCTTCCATTCCTCTTCCTTCTGCCTGGAATGCTCATCCCCTATTTATCCAAATAGCCACCCCCTTTCGTTTTTCAGGTCTGTCAAGCTGAAAGAATGTGTCAACACACAGTGCCTGGAGCAGGCTGGGACACATGGTGACCAGGATCCTCTTCTCTGAGTAGCCTCTGGAGAGGCATCTTGGGCAGAAACCCAGATGGATACACTGCTGGGGCTGCACATGTCGCTTTTCTTTTTTTTTTTTTTAAGGTTGCTGTAGTTCAGAGTTCCCCCAAAGCCCATGTGTTAAAGGTTTAGTCCCAGTCAGGTGCCAGTGGCTCACATCTGTTATCCTAGCTACAGGAGACAGAGATCAGTAAGATCCAGGTTCAAAGCCAGCCCCTGGCAAATAGTTCTCAGGACCCTGTCTCCAAAAAAACTCATCACAAAAAAGGGCTGTCAAAGTGGTCAAAGTGGCAGAGCACCTGCCTGCATAAGCATGCATGCATGAGGCCCTGAGTTCAAACCCCAGTGCCACAAAAAAGTAAGTACATAAATAAAGTTTAGACCTCAAGGTGGTGCTATTGGAAGGTGATGGAAACTTTAGGAGGCATGGTCTAGTGGGAGATCCTTAAGTCACTGCGGGTATGTCCCCAAAGGCCATACCCTTCTTGTGGGACTCCAGCCCCTTCTTTCTTTTTTGCATCCTGGCCACGAGGTGCACATGTTGCTCTGTCATTACTGTGGTGTTGCCATCAGAGACCTCAAAGAAATGGGCCCCACGTGAACATAACTAGAAACTGTAAAACTGTAAGCCAAAATAAGCCTTATCTCTTTTTAAGTTAATTATCTCAGGGGTTTTGTTAGAATGAGCGAAAGCTGACTAACACAGTGACCTTACATGAGGGAAATAAAGAAATTAGGTCCAGTGCCAAGCATTCTGAAGTCAAGCCTTCTGAGCTTGGAGCTTGGTCGCCAGATGTTTAGGAAAAATTCTAGAAAATGCCAATACATGGAATTCTTGGAGGTTCCTGGTCCAGTGAGAAATTATTTCAGGACAGAGAAAGGGAGAGATACTTTTGAAAGAAAAATGTTGATTTCTATTTTTTTCGGTTTTTGTTTTTTTGGTGGTATCATTATCTGGCTTTGGAATTGAGGTAACATTGGCCTCCTAGGTAAGTTGAGAATTATTCCTTCCCCTTCTATTTCTGGAAGAGGTCCTGTAGAATTAGTGCTAATTCTTCTCCAAATATCTGGTGGAATTCAACAGTGAAACTGTTCAAGTAGAAATTTCTTTTAAGAAGTTAATGATAAATTGTATTTCTTTGATAACCATAGTTGTATTCAGAATATCTACCATTGGGTGAGTTTGGGTGGCTGAATTTTTTTAAGGCATCAGTGCATTTCACCTACGTTATTGAAATTATGTAGGTCAAGTTTGCGCAGAATTCTCTCAGGAGAAAATTGGTGATTTCCATTTTCTCTTTTTATCTTTATTCATCCTATAGGTTAACCAATTATATTGACTTTTTCAAAGAATAAGCTTTTTAATTTCCTTTCCCTATTATTTTTCTGTGTTCTATGCATTAATTTCTACTTTCATATTTATTCTTTTCTTTCTCATCAACCTTTGTAAAACTACAATATCCCAATGAACACTATAACCCCACATGCCTGTTTTTCTCCATGACACACATTGCTTAATAAATACTTTCCTTATTTTTATTTATGTCTGTACCCATCACAATCCTATCACAGGAATGGAAATTCTATAAAGGCGAGTTTTTGTCATTTTTGTTACATCTCAATGACTAATACCTAACAATGCTCAAAAATAATTGTTAAATGAATGAATGAATGAATAAAAGAAAGAACAGTGAAATATAAGAAATCCTCTAAAATACAAAAATATTGGATAAAATATAATTTTAAATTTTTTAACTTGAGAGTTATTCTCACAAGGAAGAAAGTGAATCTAATATCCCAGAGAAAGCTAAATCCAGAATGGGAGATGGTCAGGCTGGCAGAGTGGCTCAAGCAGTAAGAGAACCTGCCTAGAAAGCATGAGGCCTTGAGTTCAAACGCTAGCATGCCAAAAAAAAAAAAAAAAAATCCTATAATGGAGGATGGTCAAATTGACTCTGCAGAGTCACTTATGGCAGGTCAAAAAGCAGCTCTAAATGCATTCACAGGGCTGGGATGTAGCTCGGTGGTACAGCGCTTGCCTAGCATGCGTGAGGCCCTGGGTTCGATCCCAGCACCAAAAAAGAAAAGACAAAAAAAAAAAACCTCTCCCCTAAATGCATTCACAACTGAGAGCTTAACTTTTAATAAGAGGTGAGATTCAAAACTATTATAAAGCAAGTGTGAACATGGAACCAAAACTGCCACATAAAGCCAAAACCGATTAAAAGAACTGCAGTCTAGGCAATGAAAACCAGGAAAATCTCACCCTCTGAAAAAAATAGTAGGGGGAAGGAAAAAAAAAAAAAACCTCTCTCCATATCTCCATATGAAATCAAACCTGTGACTTATGTAGCTTTGACAAAGCCTAAGTAGAGAACCTATCACATGAATTAGACCGGAACTGATATTCTGGGTCCTGGCAGAGGAAAGAGATAATGATACAGATTACTCAAAACTCCCTTGGGGAAAAATTACCCTCAAAAAAATCACAACTGAGAAAAAGACCTAAAATGAGCAAGCATAAGCAAGTATAGTAACTAGTAGAACAAAGTGAAAGTATTGGAACCACAATCTAAAACATTGTAAGATAAGTACATTCAACATAATTAAAGAGATAACAAGAGAATAAAGACATGATAAAACAAATGGAGTTAAAAATAATGAAAATAATTTTCTAAAGAGTCAGTGAAATTAAATATTTCATGAACAGATTAAACAGAAGACTGACCTTTACTGAAGAGGTAAAACTGAGATAATAAATCAGACAGCAAGATAGAATCTAGCAGAAAGGAATAAGTCAAGGAGAAATAGGATTTGGGATTTAAAAAAAAAAGGAGCTAAAAATAAGGGCGTAGGCAAAAGGCCTCTTCAGAGAAAAGGCAAAAAAGATCCCAGGAGGATAACTGGGTACCAGGCACAGAAGGCAAACAGTCCAAACTGGAACCATGTGACTCCAGGGACAGACTCACTGAGGACTGACACCACCTGCCTTTTGCTACACCACTGATATGCTCCATCCAAATAAGAAAGTCCACCAAGAAAGAAAGAAGCTTGATATCCAGGAAATAAAGAATCCAAGTAAAGGAATTCTCCAGGGAGGATGTGCAGCAGGCCAGGGAGAAGTCAGTTCATCGTGAAGGAGAAAGGAATTGTCTAAGAGTAAGGTCTCCAAGAAAACCCAAATGGGATACATACCACTGATGTGACTGAGTTTGTAGAGAAGGCATAGAAAGAATTAGAAAAGGGACAAAGATGAATAAATTGGAAAATTTTAAAAACCATCATCAAGTCCATGAAAAGAGATAAAATAAGCGAGTAAATGTATGTCTGCATACTACGTTTAGCCCAAACAATAGCTGCATAGGCACAGTAGTACAAGTGTGGAATAGTAAGTAAACCAAAGCTGAAATATGATATTCTCCAGTGGGAACATAGAAGAGAGTCATGGTGGCACAAGAGAACTAAATCCTTAAATACCATCGTAGGAAGTTTACAGTATGCGTAATAGTGTTAAATCAAAAGAAAGCATAACATCCTTGTTATTTAGAAATATGGAGATTTATAAATGCCAAAAATAAAAAGCCAAACCTGTTGGAAGTGGTGGGAAAGAAGGCTGAGGAAAGCAGTAAGAAAAAGTTCTGTAATTTGCTATAAGCACTTTAATAACATTCACCTCTGAAATTTACATGCACATATTACTAAATATTATTTTATAGTAATAAAATAAGAACACATTTTGGAAAAAAGCACCATGTTGTGTGAAAGAGCAGAACCATGACATGCCTGTTCTTTTCCTCCTCCAGCATGATTCAGCGATTCGGGCTAGGTATTGAGAGTCCAGGAATCAATGGAGCAGTGCATATTAAGATAATCCCTGGTTTATGCCCTTGCTACAGGCTGGTACTGACCTGACATCTAAGGATTTTTCTTACCATTTGTTAAGCCTTTTCTTGTAGCATTACTTTCAAGCATAACTGAGCACACTTCCTCTTTAACTATAGGTAATACAATTTTGGTACTGAAAGATAAAAAGCATTCTTAAATCACTGCAGAAAACTTCTGCTTGATTTGATTTAGTCATTAAGTATGTTCCTGAAAATAGTTAGATTCAGAGCAAATTGTTGTACATTCAATGTTCTATAGTAAATTTTAACATTAGTCAAGGAGAGGGACCTGACCTCAATCAACAACATTGACAGTGCTTTTCAAGACTGTCTGCTCTTACTTTCAAAAAGACCTTGGGATGGATGGATGGATGGATGGATGGAGTTTGTTCCCATAATTTTCCCACATCACCAATGAAAAAAATTAGTCAGGAAGAAAGAAACATTTATTGATTGTCTATTATGTGGCAGGCACTGTGTGAGGGACTTTAATAAGTACATTATCTACTTTAATCCTGGCAACCAGGCACAGAAATGAACAGAATTATCCCCACTTTATGTGTAAGGAAGCCAGAGGCTAAAGTTATTAAGTAATTTCTCCAAAGCCACACAGCTCATAATTCAAACCAACCATCAAGTCTTTTTGCAAGAAATATACAATTACATTTCCCAGAATTAATTTGAGTTTTATTTTTAGGGCTTTGTGATTCCATAGGGCTCTTCTACTTAAACAATCACATGTAATTTTGCATTATTTTAAGTGGAAAACTTGAAAAACAATGACCTAATCAGAATTTTAAACGCATAACTATCTCTTTTGATGTCATTGCCTTGATATCAACAAAGGTTTATTGATCTAATGATTAACTAAATGGCAAAGGGAAATTTAAGTGGCCATATTGAAAGAACTTTGTATTAGTGACAAAGTTAACTCAAACCAAATCAAAATACCTCTATCTCTTACGTACTGCGACCTTGAGAAAATTAGTTCAACTTTCTAAGATAAAATTGTAAGACTGTTAGTAGCTGTCTCTCAGAGTGGCTCTGGCTATTAAAAGTAAAATACTCATAGCAAAAACTCAAAATTCCCTATTGGAAAGGATTTATAGCTGCAGCTGAAGCACTTCTTCTTACTATGTAAATGAAATTATATTGAATGCATAAGCTGGCTGTGCACTAAGTTGAAAGTGTGTGTATGAGATATATCTGTGTGTGCACTAAGCAAACTGCTGAGCTTCCCTTGACAACCTGTGATCAAGGAAAGTAGCTATTCCTTAAGAATTTCCAACTCCACAAGTTTGACAATGGCCTTGACAAAGGTGAGGTAAAGAGATCACTTCCTGCATCACAATACCCTTTCATCAGATAACCACTTTCTACCTGTGCTCTGTGACACAAGGTACAGACACATAGACCAAGCACAAAAGAGAAGATGCAGCCTGGGAAACAAAGCATAACCAAATCAACACTTTGAAAAGGGACATTACCAACTGCAGAGTGCAGACCATCTTTTAAAGGAGTGAAGCTACCCTAGCCCTGACCTGGAATCAGGTGACTAGCAAGAGAACGTTGCCTTGGATGACCACACATGACATTTACTTACACCAATTATTTTCTAACAAGTAATAAAGTTGAATTATCTTCATTTCCTAAGAGAGTCCGGGTGTCTTATGGAGCCTTGCAGGATTTCATGTCTTCCATTCATTTATTCCCTAAGTGCAGCATATAGTAAGATCTCAGCTGATATCCTCTGGCATTATATTATTGTGCCCCCATCTTCAGCCAACCACCTAAATCCATCTCCTTCTAAAGGGTATTTAACAAGACAGCATTTTTCTAATATGCTAACAATAAAACAGAAACTTACTGGATACTTTGATCTACCTATCACACTCATATATTATAGTTAAAGAAAATCAATGACAAATCTGAATTACATTGCACTGTCACCTTTATTGCATGAGTCCATCATCTTATTATCAAAGCATTCATATCTCTGCCTTCTATAACTCATTCAACTATACTGAGGACCATTATTGTTGGGCACCATTCCAGGTGCTAAAGATTTATTAGTGATATGTCTTAGTACTCATGGAGAGACACACAGCAGAGTGATGTCCTTGCTCTGAAGCTAGTCTTCCTGGCATTAAATTCTGGCTCTGATACTGACAGAAAAGTACCTTAAGTTCTTAGTGCCTCAGTTTCTATAATAATATATTTATAATATATGTCTATATATAAATATATATCAATAATAATATTAATAGTGTCTACTCACTATTTAGGAGATAGTTTTTAGGAAGATTAAATGAGTTAATGTTATATTAACATTACACAATTTATTAAGGACCTGTACTGGTCCATAAGGAATGTCATACAAATGACCATTAAGTAAAATAGAACTCATTATCCAGTTAAGGATAAATTAAATGATTAAAATTTATTTAAAATGATAAATTAAAAAACTCAAGAAAGTTCAGTCAAGAGAACAAACACCAGGCAAACCATTTACAATATAAGTACAAAACACTCATTTCTTTCAGTGGTAGGATAGGTTGTTTGGATGAATTCTCCACTGAAACCAGTTAAATATGGAAATAACTTCCACCATTGTAGCTCCAAGTGAAGGTGGAGCAAAGCAGAGATACCTATGCCTGTCTCTCTGACAGGTGTGCATGCACAATTGTTACCTTGGCCCAGAAAAGATCTGGGAGTAGAGAGAGAAAGAATTAATGGATAGACTGGGAAGGTGTATCAAAGGTGTAAGTGAAATCCCAGAAAAAGAAAAGGAAATAATGAGGCAGAGATAATGTTTGAAGAAATAATGGCTAAGAGTTTTTTAAAACTGAATTAAGAAGCAGGTAATCCCAAACAGTATAAAAATAAAAAGAAATACATTCTTAGACATATCACAGTGGTGCTGAAGAAAGTACAAGGCAAAGATAGAGATCTTAATAGCAGTAGAGGGGGGGAAAACAGAACCAATTACCTTCCAAAGAGGGTACAGACTGACAGCTAACTTCTCAACAAAAGTGATGTAAGCTAAAAGACAGTGGAATGATATATATTTAATGGGCTGAAAACAATAACTGCAAACCTAAAATTCTGTACACAGCAAAGATATCATACCAGTATTAGGACAAAATAGCAGACAAAAAACTTTAAAAAGCTTAACACCCTCAGATTCTTACTAGAAGAAAATCTGAAGGATGCATTTCAGACAGTCCTGTTCTCAGGTAAAAAAAGAGCAAAAAAAAAAAAGCAGGAAAAGAGCAAAAATTAGAAAATGTAAACCACTTACTGGATAACAACAAAACAACCTATTTTAATAATTGTACGATGAATGTGTAACAGGGCTTGGTTAAGGGGAGAGAGGAGTGTCAAGAAAGGTTTTATTGAGGGTAATAGAGGTCAGTGTGGCTTGAGGGCAGAAAATGGTGAGAGAGTAATGAGGTGGTGCTGAAGAATTAGATCACGTCAGCCATATTGAATTATATCAGTCAGGTTGTGAATCATGCCAGCTTGGCACCCCAAATACAAGGGTCCCACTGTGGTGGGGTGGGGGGCTTGAGGGAGGTTGTAGGAAGGGAGACCATTGTTAAATGATTACATCTAAATGGATGCAGGATGGGCAGGACAAGAGTGATAGAGGTTTTCAGCTAAACTGCTTTGAGGTTCCAGTCTAGAGATGATAACAGTCTAGATTATAGAGGAGCAATGGAAATGGAGGGTGGCAGATGGTTGTATGAGGCTTTTAGGAGGTTAAGCTGACAGGCTTTGAGGCATACCAGATGGGAGAATGAATAGAGAGGAAAAACATGAGAAGTTCACTGCTACAGACTGAATGTTCATGTCCATTCTAAATTCCCATGTTGGTGCCTAACCCACAGCACAATTTGTATTTGAAGGTGAGGCCTTTAGGAAATGATAAGGTCTTGAGGGCTGAGTCCTCATAAATGTGATTAATGACCTTACGATGGGAACCCCAGGGAGCTCCCTCACCCCTTCCATGTGAGGACACAGCAAGAAGGCAGCCAGCCATTTATGAACAGGGAATTTCACCAAACATCAAATCTGGTGGCACCTTGATCTTAAGACTTCAGAACTGTGAAAAATAAATGTGCATTATTTATAAACCATAAAGTCTATGGCATTTTGTTATAGCAGCCAACATGGACCAAGAAAGACACCTTGGTTTCTGGTTTACTCTTCTATATATGCACAGTGCCAAGCACTTAGATAGAAGATTCTGGAGTAAGAGCAGGTAATGTGCCTGGGAGGCAATGTTGGGAGATCATATTTTCCACTTATTTAGCTTGAAGGCAGCCAAGCAGAAATATCAAGGACCTGGGTAAATACTCAGCTTTGTAATTCAGAGGGGCCTGAGCTGAAGATACAAATTCAAGACTCACTTTCAGGTAAATAGTATATAAAGCCATGACTATGGCAAAGTTGACCAGGAGAGAGCTCAGAGCTACCCTGGAGAAATCCAATATCATACAGTGTTTATAAGCTTATGCTCTGGCATCAGATAACCACATTTTTAAATCCTGGCTCTACCATACAAGCTATTTTGCTCTCTTAGTACCATGATCATAGTTACTATGATCATTGAATGAGATAATACATTGAAAACACCCACCATGCTATTGAACTCATAGCAACAGCCTAAAAAATATCCACTTGCATTCATAATATCAATTGGAAAGAGAGGAGACAGGAGCAGTCAGAGAGAAAAAAGAGAATTGAGAAGAATTATGAATGCTTTAAAGAGTTGTCAAAAATGTCAAAAAGGTCAAAAATGCAAAGAGGTCAAAAATGTGAAGACTGATAAATGTCCTTTAAATCTGGGACATTAGAGAAGACATGGTAGTGGGGCAGACACCAGACTGCAGACAGTAAGAGTGAGTTGTGTCGTCTTCAGCAAGCGTGAACAACACATCAGAAAGCTGGGCTAGCAAGAAAGATGGGTTCTTCCTTTTCCAGGAAGGAGGAAGGAGGGTTGTTGGTGGGGGAGGAAAGAAAAAAAGGTACTGACAGGTCCACACTGCAGCTCTCCTGCAGAATGGCTAGCTGGGGAAATAACCAATTCCTGTCGCCAATATTGTGCATGATAAAACGGATGGCCATTTGGTAAAGAAGGGGAAACAGAGAGGCTGATGACTTCCAAACCAGTGAAAGGAGTGAATGAGACAAAGGCACGAGGAGTGGTCCAGCAGGATAGCTTGGTCCACTAGTATGGGCTGACCTACAGAGAGAAGGCTCTGACCAATTCACTCTGAAGCTCAGGGAAATGTATGGATGTGAAGTAATTAGAAACATTTTGTGACTAGAATATTGGAACTTCTAGATGTGCATTCACTTAACTGGCAGAGTACAAGAGAATATGCTGTAGAAAGTGGATTCCAATGTTCTGTCTGGCTTCAGTGTCTACTTTAAAAGTTTATAAGTGAAATCCAACAACACTGACATGCACACCCAGAAAGGAGAAAGTGAAGTGTGGGTCCTGTGATTATTGTGAGATAAAGAACACAGAGATACGCATCTAATTCTCTAAGGGTGAACATGTTCATAAAAGATAGCAATAAGAGAAGGGATGGAGGGAAGAAGAGAAAGAAAAGAAAGGCAGGGAAGAGTGAAAACAGGCAAAAAAAGAACAAAAAGATGAATGCCAAAGTATAGCCAAGGCTTTCTCTTGATGAAAATGGTTATCTTTACTTTCCTCATTTTGACTCACTCTATTTCTGCAGTGTTCTTGTTGTGTTTTCCTTTACCAAGTTCCCACTCCAGGCATTTAAAAGGAAGATGATCACTTCGTAGCCTCGGTGTAAGGCCAAGTTTGGTAGGCAAGCAAATACCAGGCTCTAAAATTAAATCTCTAAAATTCTGGTTTTAATTCCTAGTATACAATGTTTGCTTTCTAAGAATTCATTCTTTACTGTCTTTGAAGGTAAGCATTTATTGTCCCCAAGAAAGTAGCAATTTAATTTTAAAAAGAAAACAAAAGAAGATATCTTTACTCAAATCAACACACTTTTGAAAAATCAAATGACAAGGTAATATATTAACGAATATATAGAATGTCCAATCTAAGCATATGTGAATACTGTCACATGGAGTCATTGTCTATTAATTGGGTTGGTCAACTTTTAAATGTATCTCCACTGTATGATGTCCAGCTAAACAATACAAAACTATAGGACCAGACCATGCCCTCATATAGAACCAACAGTATGATTCCTGAGTCAATAATCACAAAACAGAGCTGCATTTTTAATACTGTACCTGTGTATAGCACATGTGTGTGTACATGCATGCACTATGTGTGTACATGCATGCACGTGTGTGTGTATTTTGCCATGAGGAGGTTATAAAATTTTTTGTAGAAAACAGAAGTTGGAGGGAAATAAATCTTCACTGTTTGATTCAAAACTCTGTCCTTAAAAGTCAAATTACTTGTAATCCCAGCACTAAGGAGGCAGAAACAGGAGGACTGTGAGTTCAAGGCCAGCCTGGGCTCCATAGGGAGACCCTCTCTCAACAAAACAACAGAAATGTCAATATGATGTCTCAGATAATCTGATGGTCTTCACTTTTGAATTTACCCCCACCCTCAGGTTGTTGGTCCAAACATTACACACATTTTCCTGTAACTATAATAGTTTATATCAAGCAGGAATATGTTTGGCCTTATGTAACTGAAAATTGTTTAAATCTGTGGTTAAAGTCATAGAACTATGTATTATCCCATTGAACTAGAAGTCTGGACATGGCCCAGGGTTCTTTTAGGGGCTCACAGGTGTCATCAAGGACCAAGACACTTCCCACATTTCTATGCCATCATCCTTCGAAAGTTGCCTTTCATTCTCATCCTTGTTGCCTCACTGTTGCAATATGACTGCTACAACACCAGACATCACAAATACACTAGGCTTAAATGCAAGAATCAATGGTGTGGTAAAAGATCTTCTGTCAGAAGGTTCTGCCCTTTATTTGTGGAAAAAGAATTTCCTAAAGTCTTCCTTATAGCCCTATGGGCCAGAACTGGATCACACAGCCACTCCTAGTTACAAGGAAAATTGGGAAAGTATTTCTCTTTTAAGCATCTAGTCAAACTCAATCTCCTTGTTTGAATTAAGTGAAATAGCACCCAGTTGATTCTACCTCCAGCATCTCTTTTGCATCCATCACATTTTCTTTACCACCACCCCCCCACTACTACCACCATCCTACAAGCCATTAAAATATCCCACCTGCTCAACTGCACAACTGCACAACTGTGGCCCTGTCCGTGCTTTCTACTAGCTGCTCTTTACAGGGAGCTACACTGTTATTTAAATGTAAAATTCAGGCTGAGGGTGTGACTCAATGGTGGAGCACTTACCGAGCACATGATTGGATCCCCAGCATGGCTGTCACTCCCTCTTCAATGAACTTTGATCTGAATGGTATAGTGTCGCCCAGCTTCCCAGCCTCATCTCCCCCAGTACTTCAGCTGGCTCTCGGCACTCGGAACACCTGCCTGCAGCTCCAGAACTCCAGGCTCCCACACACCTCCAGGCTCCTCACGTGCTGTTTTCCCCAGGAACGCTCATCCCTTCCCTTTACCTGGGTCCACTTTGCCCTGGTCTGCATTTAAATGTGATTGCTGCATGCCAGGCTTATTTGTGAGGTGTTACGGTGCAACTCATGAAACATGACTAAAATACTCAGAGTTGGCTAAAATGGGGAGGGGGAGTAAAAGAAACAAATTTTTTATTTCAGCGGTTCATATAGAATCATTCAGTAAGAAAGTGCCCGCGCCACTGGCAGTACTAATTTTCTTTTCCTAAAAGTCATCATTCTTCCTACCTCTATGGCCAGCAATGTAGCGACTGGGTTCCATAAATCAGTGCCGTTGGAGACAAAGACTTTCCTGGTACTTCTGTTTCTTCATCTGTACAGTCATGGCATGATGATAAACTGTCCCGTCCTGCCCTGCCCTCAAAGTTGGCGGCCTGTCTGTTCAGTCCTGCTGCTAGAATTAAACGTTTGCACTTTAAAACCAATCCCAATAAATTAAAAAAAAAAAAGCCCTACATCGCTTTCAAATACACCCTGCTGGGCACATCATTAATTTTTTTTTAAACTCCAAGCTAAGAAATTAATCAAAATACTCAGATTTTTTTCTTCTTTTAATGTATTGAGATGCTCTATAAAATTCCCTTCTACCAACTCCATATCGCATATTTGAGTGAGGTATTATATCTTTCAGCACTTCTATACTGCATAAGGTCCTCAGGACAAGGTTCTGAGCACTCAGGGGCTGGGTCCAGACTCGGAGGGGGAGGCGCTTGTAAGGACAAGAGCTCAAGGAACATCCGAAGTGACAGGGGAAGAGCATCCTGCAAGAACAAGCAAGCTGCATCTCTGCCTTCATCGGTACAAATGTCCCGTGTCCATACCTTTCTGTTAAACTAGTGAGAAGCACCAAGCAAAAGTTCCCTGCGCCACGAAGCAATCCATCAGTTTACTTCCTGCAATAGCTCAGGGCTAGGTTCATACTTCCCCAGTGGGATTCCAGGGGTGAAGGAATAATACATTCTCACTTAGGCTTGTTAAGAGCCCGAGACCGACAGACTGGTGTAGAACGCGCTAGATGATCTGAAGCTGGAGTCAGACCTAGTAGATTCTAAGCCGTTTCTATCATGCACGGGTGCGCAACCCTGAGCGACTGTTTAACCCTCATGTACCAGGGTGTCCTCTCCTGTCCAGCGAGGATAACAGCCCATACCCCTAGGCTTGGGTGAGTAGTAAATGAGTTCATCCACAGAGTGCTCTGAAACAGCCCCCGGCTCTGGTTAATAATACTGTGGCCTGTTAACCAAGGGCTTCTGAAACACTCTAATATTGTGCCCGCGTTTGAATCTGCTCATGTGAGTTTCAAAACTTGGGATGCCGGGACCCAGAGGGCAGAGGGGAAAAAAATGCGGGTGGGGCAGAGGAAATTCTGCCGCGACATTCACTCAAGGAAGCCCACCTACAGCCTGGGTCTCCAGTCTCCCCCGCTGCTTCTCCAGGAGTCTGTCCCGCGAGTGGCGCAGCACAGCTTTTCTCCAATCACATTCCTCAAGGCTGGCGCCACGTCTGCGACCCGATCCAATCTGGTCCCCTGGAGGGCGGGAACGCGAAGTGCCTACCTGCACCTGTAGCAGCGGAGACCGCCTCCGCCCCGGTCCCCCACCCCCAGCCGGGTCCCCGGCCGGTCAGCTGCTGCTGGGCTCTGGTTGCTCCAATCACTTGGCGAATCACCAGCAGGTGGGCAGATGTCTTTTCCTACGGCCGCGTAGGAAGGGTCAGTGCGCAGGACTGAGCAGCCGAGGTCCCACCTCTCGGCGGCTCCCGAGCAGCGCTAGCAGGGAAGAGGGAGAATTGTAAGGCTACTAACCAGGAAAGGCTGCCTGGGCTTTCACCTGGGGCTACGAATCTGACCGACCCTCAGACCCCAACCGACAGCGCTGCGAGTCCCAGGCTGTCTCTACAGCGCGCAGGAGTTGGGGGTGCCGGCGGACACCAGCCCCGCACTTGTGACTGAGCTGCGCTACGGAAGACTGCGGCTGATACGCTGTGCATCAGCGGATCTCCAAGACCGCGCCGAGGGACACCGCGCCTAGGCTTCGGGTGGTCCTGGGCGCGCCTCGTTGGTGATCTCGACGGCGAGTGCTGCTCAGGGCCGCGAGGTCCCGGGAAGCCCAAACAGGTGAGCGACCCGGGGCGGTTCTGTGTCGGCCAAGACAGAGCCTGGCGCTGCGGTGTCACACAGTGTGCTGTCCTGTGCTCCGCCTCCTGGCGCCGAAAGAGAAGCTGCGAGCCGTTGGCGCTCAAGAACTGCGCTCTTCCTACTTTCGTGTAATTTGCAATCTTTTCTTTGCGCAATTTGCACAAAGCCTTTTCGCGCACGAAAACTAGATGATCGTAGAGAGGAAAGTGTAGGGTAGGGGACAGAAAGCAGGGTCAGGTGAGCTCACCGTCACCATTAGTAAAGACCTTGGTGTGTAGAGGGTGCTTTTCTGATCTGTAGAGCAGGGGGGAGTAGGATGTTTTCAAACCCAAGGGTGCCTGAGGGTGTGGGTGCCTTTTGTACCGAAAGAACTTTTGGCCCTTTTTCTCTGTTTTTCAAGTCCCAGCCCGAGTGTGTCCTCAGGGCATCCTAGGGAGGAGCTGCTGCCTTGGTCTTGGGGCTCAGCCTAGCCTCGGCGTGGCCTCCCGTAGGCGCTGGGACTTCCTCTCTCAGCAGTTCCGGGAGGAGAACTTGAACTACAAACACTGGGAAGTTTCCCTGTCGCGCGCTCTCGCCAAACCCCACAGCGCCAGGCGCGTGGGCTGGGAAGGAGCCGAGCCGAAACCTATAATCCGGTCCCGGCGCGAGCGGATCCTACTTTCGCCGTAGTTGTGTCCCCGAGGACATGCACAGAAAGTGGGCAGGAGTCTCAGCTCCGGATCTGAGCCCCGAAGTGCTAATCAGCAGCTTTCTTGCTCCGCCGAGGGGAAGAAAGCAAAATGTTTTACTATCCTTTGGAGGATGGAATTGTGCAAGGAAAAGAACAGAAGCCTTTAATTTGTAACTAAAATGCTTAAGGGTTGGTTTGCGTGGCCCAAATAGACTGAATATTTTAATACAGAACTAAGGGAAAAAGAGAGAAGGACATCTGCCACTTGGCCTCATCTCTGCTGTTGACCCGGGACAGAGTGGCTTTCCTAAGAATGCAAGATTGGTCTTTTGGGAATAAAAGAAAGCATTGGATGGCGGGTTTCAAGGAAATTTAAGTCCAGAGGTGCGTGTTTAAAGGAGAGCTTAAAAGGAGTAAAAAACAGCTCGAACTCGGTCCTCCCATTGGGGTATAATTTCTCCCAAGTATCACATTGAAAAAGATCCTGCAGCGGGGATGTGTGTATAGGGAAAAGCCTTTGAAGGAAAGTTTGTGTCTGTTTGACCGTGGTCTAATACTCATGGTTCACCTGTGCTTAGGTACGCTTGTTTCTGAGCACCCTCTTTCCAAGTCCTGTTCGAGGAGGCCATCGTAGGCCAGGTGGGCCACCCATGGGCATCCGTCTAAAAGTCAACTGAGTGGATGGGACAGACCTTAGGGCTCGCTGACCTCTACACTTCCCCTTGAAGGCTAGGCAAAGGTTGAGGCCAAAGAGTTCAAAGTTCAAGCACCAGATCAGGTAGTGGCGCCCTGAAGGCCACTTGTGCACCGGCACCCTCCAGGGATGTGGCAATGCCTCCTGGGGCCTCATGGCTCTTAGTTTGGGGCGCTCCAATCTTGGCTAATTGGGTGCCAAGTTAGCTCAGGGGAGGGAAAGCGACTGGAGGCCACGTGACTTCCACCAACCCTGTAACCCAGTCTTGTTTTCTTCCCAGCGCAGGGCGCTGCCTTGGCTCCTGAGTGGGAGAAGCCGGAGAGGAGCTGGCGTGAAAGGCTAGAGACCCCTAGGAGAGAGGGGCCGCCCCCGAGGCCCTTCCCCTTGCTGGGCTCTGGGGATCCCCCATCCTACCTGCCATGGCTGACAGCGGTGGCACCAGCAACTCTGGCCCCTGGTGGAAATCCCTAACAAACAGCAGGAAAAAAAGCAAGGAAGCCGCCGCTGGGGTGCAGACCTCCAGCCAGCCTGACCCTGGGGATCCCGCGCTGCCCAACCCAGATTGGACTAGCAGCTCCCAAGACAATCAGCACCCCAATGTCCTCGGGGGTAACGGCGAGCCCCTCAAACCAGACAATTTGTCCGGGGAAAAATCGGGCAACAGCCGCCGCAATTTGAAGATCTCCCGCTCTGGCCGCTTTAAGGAAAAGAGGAAAGTGCGGGCCACACTGCTCCCAGAGGGAGACAGGTCGCCAGAGGATGCAGGCTTCCCTGGTGATCTCCAGGAGGACAAGCCATAGCCTGAGCAAGCGCTCCCGGACTGTGTCTTTTCCCACCACCACCCCAAACCTCAGTTCTAAACTGGAGGATGCTGATCTGTTCCTACACATGGTGTCTCACCCCACCAAATTCAGAATATTCACACAAGGCTCCCAAGATTTTATTCAGTCAATTGAATTTATTTCATGACTCAATCATGCCTTAAGTATTTATTCGAAGTAAGAGAAGATACCGCTACTGAGGAAGTTGGCATAATTTTTTTTTCTCTCAAAAAGCTATTCTGGGGCCCTGGCCCTTGTTCATGTCACCTATGGGAGTTAGACAGGCGGATGGGTCATTGTCTCAGAGGTAGTGAGTAGCTGAATTCCCACTCTGCAGCCCCTCCAATGAGGAAAACTGTGCTTCTGTTGAGGACTCCGGGGACAAGAGTGCTGTTTGTCATGCTGAGAAATGCACTTTAGGGTTACTGCTCTAGATGTATGCCTTAAGAGAAGGGTTGGGGAAAAAACCCATCTAAGTTTAGAAGCATTTTGAAGTAAGGTGGGAGTGTTTCCAACTGTGAAACTGTACTGCCTATTTTAGTGTGGACTATTAAAATTGTTGTTCTGTAAGACTTAAGGTGACTGTACTTTTTCCACTCCAAGATTGAAACTCATCATACTTAAAAGCAGGCATGCAAAGTCGAGGTGACAGAGTTAATCATTTGCCACACAACACAGCAGCTGTCAGAAAGCCACTAGGAAGAGAAAATTTTGGAAACCAGCAACACCCAGACTGGAACCAGTGAGCCAGATATTCCAATTTACAAAGCAAATTCAAGCAAGAGAGGTACCAATTCCCATTCCTAAATTCTCCTTTTACTTCAGTGCTTTTTCATAGAGGAAGTCACATACTAAACTAATAATACATCCTTTTCAGTATCCACTGTTGACCTTACTAGCGATTATCTGAAAATATTTAAACAAATACATTGCACTCAATTTGTACAAAGCCACTTTTCCCCCATTCTTTTGCTTCTAAAGCTTATTTCTTTTGGTCTGAAGTCTGCATTTATCTAGTTTCAAAGCCTTTAGATTTAACACACTGAAGACTCTAAACAAAAATCTACCTGTTTGCTTTTATTGTGAACTTCAGGAAAAAGAGTAAATGAACACCACTTGCTTTCAGCAAATTACAAGAGAGTTATTGTAGTCATTAAGGGCCACTGAGCTCTTTTCCCAGCACCATCCAGTTCTTTTATAAACACAGAAATGCAAAGCAGAGAAATTGCAGTGGTCGCAAAGTGTGTATCTTTTTAGACAATGACAAAAACTTAATTGAAGCTGCTCAATTTTTATGTACAGGGTGGCTGGTTTTTGTTTCTGCCAAATTAGTAATTTATAAAATGGCAAAACGTTGATTGTCTAAAGAAATCTCACATAGAAATTTGATGAGGATAGCTAAAATGAAATTAAATTAATGACCCACCACTGGGTACAATCAGAATAATAGAATTAACCATTTGATTCCTGGGTATCCACATACCAAAGACCTTACTCTAAAGGAAATGGTTTACCTGGAGACTATGAACACCTTACATTAAAAGACATAGTGCAAGAGAAAGTACTTAGGAGTTGTTGTTGTTTTTTTTTTAATTGTTGTTTTGTGCTCTTTTTAGGTATGAAATGACTTTTGTTGTGCATTTAGATCCAGGAAATATGTGAACAAAGTCTCCAGAGGTGGGCTTCCTGGATAAGGAAGACTTTGCATGAATTTTTAAATGGGCCTGCTATCTCTAGATTCAGAGGAGGAAGAGGCAGTTGAGAACTTGGAGTAGACAAAAAGTTCCTGGTGAGGGAAGGAATTGTGAGTTGGGAGTGAATATAGTAGATATTGGCCAAGAAGGCTCTGTAGAAACTTTATAGACTTTTTCAATTTTACTTTCCAGAAAACAATCAAAATTAGAATAGGTAACTATCCAAAATGTTCTCTGACCCCAGGAAGACCAATAAATTAGGGCTGTACTTGCTTATAAACTCTTTCATCTAGTGTTTTCTTGTTTTAATTTTTTTTTCTTCAAAATTCCTTTGAATCCACAAAACATTGGCATCTTTCCAGCTTCCGTGTCTAGTTTTGGATCGCATCCAAGTCTACAACTGCTTCAGATATCCAAGTATTCAGACAGAGAGCATTGGGACTTCTTAACATGACAGCTTTACCCACCGTTCTGCAAGAAAGCTGTGCTCGTGGCAGTTATGACAGTGAATGCAATTCACAATCTGCCATTGAGGTTTGTAATTACATCGTTTCAAAGCACTCTTAAATTATGCAGTGGGAAGAATACACTGATTTCATCCCAACTCAGTGAAAACAGAAACCACGAAAAATTGTGATAAGATCATGAGCAAGATAAGATCGTTTGACAAAGTTAGAATTTACATGCTTTATGGGACAACTAGTTACATTGCCAAAATGCTTACAAATTTGTAAAACTTTTAAACCTTGAGATAACTTATAGTAAGCAAAAGGAAACTTTCTGAATTGAATTTGAAGTTCATGAGATTAGAGAATTTTGTTTTCTTTAAACCCCCTTAGAAGTGAAATTTCACTTACAAATTTGGAAACCATTAAAAAAATTGAATACTGTGCTTCCAAATGCAATGAAAAACAACAAAAATCTAGTGGTGTATTTGCTAAATACTCTTGTAACCATGATAATTATAGACACAGAGCAGTTTTTGCCTCAGTGACTCTCCTTGCAAAGTTGATGGCTGAGCAGTGACTCATATTACAGGTCACCTCAATGTCCCTTTGTGTCTGTCCTTCTGTTCATCCCACTCAGACTTGCATTTTGAAAGCACAGACTCAATTTTTCATATACAGTTAGGATATTCTAGCTCAACATTAATACCTGCATGGGTTTTTTTTTTTATTTTTGTTTTTGCTTTGAGACATAATGTGAGTTCAACCACTCTTGTCCTGCCAGCCCTTAGGAGGGAAACACAAACCTACTTATGAACGCTGGCTGAAGCTTTGACAAGAGTAGTTATGTCCGGAGATGCACAGAAAAACATTTTGGTAACTTGAAAGAAATAAATGCTAACCATGAGCAGAAAGATATTCAAATAAAAGGTAAACCAGAAAGGAATAAGGGTCACTAACATTCAGTGACCACAGGAAGGTAGATAAGTCTTTAATGCCTGTTTCATTCTGGGAGACATTTGGGTTTCACACATGAGTATACTGTACTTTGATCACCCCTGAGCCCTGCCCCCCCAGTGGATTTCATTACACCATTTCATACATAGAAACCCCCATCATTGTCTTTCCCTCTCCCATCCCCCTCATCCCCCAAATAGTCCCACAATTAAATTATTCTACATAGAGAGAATGATTATAATATATGAATGTATATGCATGCACGCACATTTTACAACTATATTCATCAAATGAAAGAAAATATGTGACCTGTGTCCTTCTGAACCTAGCTTAGTTCACTTAATATGATGATCTCCACTTCCATTTTCCTGCAAATGACATAATTTCTTTCTTTATGGCTGAATAATACTCCATTGTGTATAGTTACCATATTTTCTTTATCCTTTCATCAGCTAGAAGGCACCTATGCTGATTCCATAGCTTGGCTATTGTGAATAGTGCTGCAAAGAAAATGGGTTTGCAGGTGCCTCTATTGTATTCCGCCCTATATTCCTTCAGCTGTATACCTGAAACTGGTATAAACTGATCAGATGTAGCTTTATTTTTAGTTTTTTGAGGAACCCCCATACAGATTTTCATAGTGACTAATTTATATTCCCACCAACAGTGTATAAGGCTTCCTCACCACCTCCCTCATCCTCACGAGCAGTTGTTTGTATTCATAATTTTGTGACACTTAGGATTGAACTCAAGGCCTCATGCTTGCACTTGCAAGTCAAGCTCTCTACCACTTGAGCCATGCCCCCAGCAACCCCTCTCCCTCCATTTTAGTTTGTTTTCAGATAAGTCTAACTTTGCCTGGGTTGGCCTTCAGCCACAGTCCTCCTACCTCCACCTTCCCAGCAGCTGGATTACAGACATGAACCACCATGCCCAGCCATCCAGAAAGCTTTATTATAACTATACAAAAATTTAGAAGATTTTTTCTTAAGGTAAATTTAAATTTATCTTGATGGCAAGTAGAAAGTGCGACCAGACTTATAGACTTGGATGACAACCTGTAAGTACTTTAGAACAGGAAGAAGTATGGACCCAAAATGAATTTGGTCACTGATGAGCTGGCTGTCCTGTTGCTGCACTGTTCTGTCAAGTGGTTTCTGTCCTCCCTGGCCCCATTTTCACCTTTCCTCTGAGCCATGAGTCTCAGAGATGTGCAAGAGAGGTCCAAAGAGGCTCTCCGACCTTCCCTAGCATTCAGGCACAGTGAGTATTGTGTCAACCACTTTATCAGAAGTTGACCCTGCAGATTTGGAATGTAGCATAGCACTCATGGCCAGAGAAGATCATCTCTGAAAAGATGGAATGCAATGAAGTTACACAGACCTGACTTTAGCAAAGCAAGGCTGAGTACTGTTCAGAAAGGGCCATAATAAATGCCACTGAGGACAAAATATAAGCAGTCCTTAGGAGTACACCAAGCAAGTAATTTAGCCAAACTGGGCTGCAGGTGAGATGGCAGACTCCTAATGACCTTATGCAATCAGATCTGAGAATGAAGTGACATTATCTCTGAGGTATGGAACATAACTGTTTACCCAGGAGATAAAAATTTCTGGCACCAAAATAGAAAAGTTCTTGTTGAAGAAGCCAAAGATCCCTCACCCTGAGCTGATTGATATGTTGGTTGAGAAGAGAACAGAGGACCAACAGTGGCTTTTCTGATGGGATTGCCCTTAAGTTATAAGAACCCTGGATTATAAATTTCTTACTATCTTACTAACAGTGAGTCAGTAAGCATAACTGTTGGTTCACACCCTCAAGGAAGACAACAGAAAACCCTTACACTTTTCCAAGAAACCTGCTCTAGTTTCTGATTGGCTCTTGGAGAAACCTTAGGTGACCTGAGTGTTTGCTTATTCTGCTATAAAATGAGGAGATAGGGTTTATGTTTCAACTTTTAAACTCCCTTTTAGTACACTGATATTTTAAGCATCCGCTATAAAAGTTAACTCATATAATGCTTATTATTTAACTTAAAACAGAAGGCACCAGCTGTCTGGTACTGATTGTCAGGTGGGGAGATGGGAGGGAAGGCAGAGAAGTGCACAGGATGGTCCGACACTGCCTCCCCCATGCTGACATTTGGCCCAGCAATCAAGGTAGTCCTGCCAGATAGGAGCCATGCTGAGAATCAAATTGAAGAAAAGATTTCTTATTATAGTATATAAGCACTGAAAAAGTGTGCTTTAGGGCTCGAGGTGTGTCTTAGTGGTACAGTGTTTACCTGGCATGTGTGAGGTCCTGGGTTCCATGCCCAGCACTGCCAAAAAAACTGTTATTTCATTTGTTCCTCACAACTAGCTCCCAAGGGTGGAAAAGCCATTTAGGAAACCTGGCTGTCTACTGATGTCACCCTAGGTCAGGAATGCACTCCCTCCAGGCACAGGGTCCTGGAGACAATCATTTTTTAAACTTTTCCTCATCTTCTACCTAAAACTCCGTGGGGTAAGACCACACCCCTTCACAGGGGCTGCCACCGATGCCCCCCATTCCATAGGACTGACAATTCCCAGAGTGCAGTTGTGCTTTGTTATGTCTGCAGACTTTTGTCCATTTGGTTGCCTCTGTCTGGAATAATCATTCCCCACTCCCTGCTAGGCAAACCTTGAGTCAGCCTTCAAAACTCAAGAGTTTCTTCCCATTTGCTATAGTTTGTACCTTGAATGTTCCCAAAAGGCTCATGTGTTGAAACCTTGGTCCCCATCCTGTGTAACTTCTGGGAGGTGGGGTTAGGGCCTACTGGAAGGAAGTTAGTCATTGGTGGGGAGTGGGGGGGGGGGATGGCTTGTGGGGAATATTGGGATCCAGTCCCTTCCTGTTCCTCTCTTTGCTTCTTGGTCACTATGAGCTAAGCAACCATCACTTCCCACCATGATGTTCTACCTTACAATAGCCCAAAAGCAACAGGGCAAAATGCCCATGGAACAAAACTTCTGAAAATACAAGGCAAAATAAACCTTTTTTCCTATTAAGTTTATTATCATGGGAATTTTGTTGCAGTAACAAAAAGCTAACATACCATTTAACTGTCATGACCTCTCTCTAGCATTGCTGATCAATTTATGGGATACATTGATATGCACTAGAACCTGTGTTGTCCATCACAACTGACCATATAATATGGACATGATCATGTGTCTCCCTGCCCTTTTAATCATGGATTTTGGGGAAATTTAAGGGGCAATACTCATTGTTTATGTTTCTTCATGAACTCCTGATTAATCTACAAGAAATGGATCCTTCCAATAGTACAAGTCGCTGGCATGCAGCTCTTTGTGGAGCCACAATCTTTTTTTCTCTCAAGAAGCAGGCTGTGTCCTCCAGGTAAAGAAATTTCTGAGAGTTTTGAATTGGCTACAGTCCAATCAGGAGAGACAAATCACACAGTAATGTGAACAGGGAGCATTTAATATAAAGGACAATTACCCACAACAGGGATTAAAGTAACAAGGGATTAGCCCTTAGAACTAAAGGGAACCCTAAAAAGTATAGGACCTGATGTAAATGAGAAACTACTCACCCTTGGGTTAAGACAGAATACTCAGGGGAGATTCTCTCTTCCCTCCATCCTCATAATTCTTATTGGAAAGGGCACAGCCATAACTGATTGATTGATTGGTAGAGAAGTTTCTGTGGTGTTCCACCAGCAGAAGTTGCTGCAAATCCACTTTCTGGAACTGGTTACTACTGGGCACTAAAGCACTAACCACTAAAGGCTTTCAACCTTATAGATGATCTAATAAGGGGTTGGCTGTGTAGCTCAAGTGTAGAGTCTTTGTCTAGCATGTGTGAGGCCCTGAGTTCAAAACAAACAAACAAAAGACAATGTAGAAAGGGAACTTGCTAGCCTACCTGAGTTTTATAAGATGTCCTTCTATATTGATGAGACAGTATCCACAAGAGAGTCTGAAATCATTGACAATGCTTTAAACATACTATGTGTCCCAGCCTCTGCCTACTTCTCCAGCTCTCTCTCTTACACTTCATTCAAGCCAAAGCAGGCTCCTTTCAGTTCACTGAACACCACCCTCTCTTCTACCTCCAGCTCTTGGAACATATTCCACCCCCTGCCTAGAAACCTTCCTTGGGCAGTTTCCCAAGGGTCCAGGAACTTGGAGAACCTC
Source organism: Castor canadensis (assembly GCF_047511655.1). Taxonomy (NCBI): domain Eukaryota; kingdom Metazoa; phylum Chordata; class Mammalia; order Rodentia; family Castoridae; genus Castor; species Castor canadensis. The sequence goes on from NC_133387.1 coordinate 88,414,475, forward strand.
TTCAGATATAATGTTTCTTGATAGACTTTCAGTGAGTCTGAGGGCACTTCTGCTTAAGCAACTATATATAAATACAACTTTAATGGAGTAACCTCACCTCTCTGGCTGTATTTTCCTTGTCAGACAATGGAGGTGATTACAGCATTCTCAGCATTTGCAAGAACTAAGTGCACGTACAAGCATGTTCTCTGTGAGCAGCTACATGGCAGAAGTCCTCAGCAGTGTCAGCTGTATTGATTTCCACCCCTAAGGTTATGGGTGGCTGAAGGAATTCTTTCAGTGGTTTCCTTTCAAAACAATCAAGAATTTAGAAGTTTCACTTCCTAGGAATCCCAAAATATCTGCTCTTAAAAATAAAGTAAAATAAACAAAGCTATGGTTATGTCTTTGTTCCAAAAACTCAAGGACAGGTGACACAGAGGAGGGGAGAGTCTAGGAGATGGAGAAAGAGAGGAGCACAGGTCCAAGCCTTGGGATGACAAAGAAGGAGAGTGGGATTCTACATTGTCATCTTTGTGTTTGAGAATGCAACCAGAGCCTGGGATTATTAGGTGAATACATTTAAAGTGTTGCTGGATCCCCTACGGAGGAGGTGAAATAGAGAGATGAGGAATTACATGGTGAAACTGAGGCATACAAGAATAGGTAACCACAGAGCAAGAGCTGTAACCTAGTGAGGATCCAACCAGGCATAAGAGTTCTGAAAAGAAGTATCCTGGCAACATCTGAATCTAACCTGAAAAGAGGGTTGTGGTCCCTGCTGACCTGGCAGAGCCTACACTATGAGCGCCAGAGAGCATTCAGAAGGAGAAAGTGAATTTTTTTTTTTTAATCTACAGGGCACAGGGTTAGGGCTTCTTATTAATAAAGGGTAGGATTTCACCCACTGTACCCTTTAACTGTGGGAATATTTATTTTTGTTATGTAATACTTAATATTTGGAGTTTATAACTTCAATGCAGTTCAACAACTGTTCATTGAGCTCATTGTGAGTACCTGTAAGCCCCTGGGACAAAAAAAAAAATCCCTAAAGATGTTGTTAGTGTTTCACATCCTTCATGAATTTAAGCTCGGATTCTGTCATTCACATATTCATTTATCTATTTAGTCATAAAATATTTAATGAATGTATTCATTCTTTTAATTATTCAATGTGCCTATTAGGTAGTAGCAATGAATTAAACTGCAGATGCAGAAAGAAAATGGGATCTCAAGTTTGCCCCACAATACAGTGCAATAAGGAGAATTATAGTTTGGTGATGGGTGTTGGCTAACTCAAGAGCCATTCAGTATATTTTGACTTCATCACATTTCAGGCAGTGCTACTTACATGGAGGTGTTAAAGATGCAACACATCCAGTACAACTCATCCTCTGTGCAGATATATATATAAATATATATATATAGAGAGAGAGATAGATATAAATATATATATATATAAGCCAATAGGTAGGCAAGGCCAGGAGCAGATAGAATGTTCTGCCTCTTAGCTCTTCAAGTTCAACTGGTCACAGAGTCGAAAGTAGCCCTGGGGGAATCTCCCTGAGATTCGAGAGTTGTGCCAACACTAAGAGTGTTGCTCAGAAAGCCCCTACCACCCCCACCCTCTTCCCCTGTGCTCTTTAGCCTCTCAAACTCTCAACCCCTTTGACTTTTCAAAGATTCACTTCCTAGAAGCCAGTATGGTTCCACCCCAAGTCATCCACGTCTAGGGCATCAGTGGCAGGGCGCTGGTATATGCTGTGCTGTGTAACTCACCTTGTGCTCAGGTAGGGCAGAAGCCCTAACTGGCCAGCCCATCTGCTCCTTCAGCATCGTCTCTATCACAGTTGTCTGAGGGCTACTGCGTTTAAGTTCTGTGTCAATCAGGCAGATGACAACGTGCTCTTCCTTGGAAATCTGTCATGGAGGAAGACTGCTGAACCCAGCACGTTTCTGGGTTCTATGAAAAACTCTTTCCATGCCAACAGAGCTAATATAGATTCAGCCCTGCTCACCCAGGCGCTGCCTTCCCTGTATCAGCAGCCCGCTGCTTCTCTTGATCTCTCAGGGAATGGTGAGCAGGAATGACAAGTTCACTAACCCAGTCTGATTTGCATTCTTCCTTCTTCTATTTACCCTTTATTTATCCATCAAATTTTCTGTTTTTGAATTCACTGAAAGGGCTGTTCATTCAAATATTTATTTGCAGATTTTTCTAGCAATCAGATTCAATGTAGCAGCCAAACCATGCCTTTCTCTCTAATTAATTATAAGAAATGTAAGGTTTCATTCATTAAGTGACAACTTTTGTGAACTCCCTGAGAAAATGTGCCATTCTGAGGCATTTACATACTCACTCATAACCCACTCCTACCTGCCTGGTAGCTAAGAAAGAGGCATTACTGCTGCAAAGCAGGGCAGAATGCTAATCACAGTCAACTTTCTACAGGGGCATGGCAATTTGGCAAAGCACTGGCATTCAAATGATCTTATGTGATCCACACAAAACTGTGTGTGGCTGCAATGTTAGATTGTTATTCCTATATCCCACTCCTTTATTACCTAGCTTTACAGCTACTGCCATCAAGCTATGGCATCTATTTCCAAAACTTTTGTCTGTGGTTTAATCTTATGACTCACTTTGGCCAGAAGAATGCAGCAGAATGGTATTATGCCAACTCCATGTGTATTAGTCTGCTCAGGCTGCTGTAACAAAATACCACAGACTCAGTGGCAAACAATAGACGTTTATTTTCTCACAGTTCTAGAAGCTAGAAGTCCAAGATCAAAGTGTGGTCAGGGCTGATTTCTGGTGAATACTCTCTCTTCCTGGCTTGCAGGGAGATGCCTTCTCATGGTTCCCTGACAGGGCCTTTTCTCTTTGTGTGTGCTGAAAGAGATTGCTGATGTGTCTTCCTCTTCTGAAAAGACATTAACCCTATTGGGTTATGACACTAATCTTATGACCTTATTTAACCTTTATTATTTCCTATAGGCCCCATCTCAAAACACAGTCATAGCAGGGAGTTCAGGCTTCATATGCATTTTAGGAGGACATAGTTCATTCCCTGCAATTCTGGGTCTCAAGGCCTTGTCAGCTTCTCCTCTCTCCCAGAATCCTATCCCCAGTTTGAGACAACTCTAGTCCAGACTGCTGAAGGATTGAGACCAACAGGGGGCAGAAATGAGCTGCCCTCCTGATGCCATCTGAGACAACTGACCATCAGCTAACCTGACCACTGACTGACAATGTATGAGCGAGCCTAGATGAGACCAGAACCATCCAGCTGAGCTGGGTCTAAATTGGCAACCCAAACAATTACACACAAAATTAATTGGTAATGTACTAAACCACTATGTTTTGGTGTGATAGGCAATAGAAGTTAACTCATTTAGCAAATATAATTTTCCTTCTATTTTGTTGATGAGAAATGGAATTCCAGGAAATTAAGTGATCATGCAAGATTTTATGGGCAGCTGAAGTTGAGTCTTTGGAACTCATATCCTTTGCTGTCTTCATTCTCCTCTGATTCCATTTCAAGAGAGATGGACTTGGAGTCTGGAGAGAGCCAGATGCAGATCAGCACTCACTGGTTGGAAGATAATGGCTGTTTGAGAAGAGTAGAAAATCAAAGGCAATGAAGAGGAAGCTTTAATGTCATGAGAACTCCAAGAGGATTTCCCAGTACTCCAGCCCATGTAGCTCCCTCCCTCCACCAGCAGTCTCCTGTTACATCTTTCCTTAAGACAATGTTTCACAGGCTCATGTGATCATAGATTTGTGCACCCTGTAAATTTCTTTGTGAAATAATTCCTAAAAAGAGGCATGGTAGTTCAAAGAACATACACTTAACAATTTTTATGAATTTTATAGGTATTGTCAAAATTTCTTCTAAGTAGTACCCATCTGCCCTTCATAACCAATGTATATGCAAGTACTGTTTCCCCAAGAGTCTAACTGAACTTTGGGATTTTAGCTACTTAATAGATAAGACATGGTATAGATACCAAAGTACTTTTAGTACAAATGCACTTCAACATCTCTTGGGACACTTAATTTCTGTTCAAGTACTTTATCCATTTTTCTATTTTGATTAGTAGGGTTTTTTGTTGTTATTTTTTGATGGGACTGAGGCTTGAACTTGGGGTTTCATGCTTACAAAGCAGATGCTCTATGACTTGAGCCATACTTCTAGCCCCCACATATTCTTTAATCATGAGGCATGTGCTAGTCTTTCTCTAACTAGATTCTTTTAACCACATTTATACTATGACATTACTGAACTATTGTATCCTTTCCCCATTTTTGTATCATGGAGCTTTGTGAGGTTTTTCTTTACTTGGTTGGTTGGTTGGTTAGTTGGTGGTGTTTTGGTTTGGGTTTTACATATTTTTGAGGATTTATTATTATGAATCTCCAGGGGATTTACAGTTCCAAAGAATTGTACTTACTTCTTACATGTTCTCTTCTAGTGTAATCATTATCCACCACCAGTAACTATCTGGCTTATTGAATGAGTGAGAACAAAAGGCATGAATGTTTTCTGATGGTTGGAATCACCTCTGTAGTGAATTGAATGGTGGCTCCTCAAAGATACATCTTAACCCCCATGACTTATGAATATAACCTAAATAATTGGGAAAAGGGTTTTTACTATTGTAATTAAGTTAAAGATTTTAAAACGAGCTCATCTCCAATGGTCCAGGTGGGCCCTGAGTAATTACTCGTGACTATAAGCAGTCAGCTAATTGCCACTGTAGAGACAGAAGCAGAAGTAGGCAACTATAGTCCAAGGAAAGCCTGGAGCCAGCAGCCATCAGGGGAGGCAAGGGCATATTCTCCCTTAGGGCCTTCAGAGGAACTGAGGCCTTGCTGATAACTTGATCGCAGACTTTTGGTCTCCTGTGAGAATAAATCTGTGTTACTTTAAGCCACCAAGTGGCTTATTTGATAATTTGTCATGGCAGCCACTCCTTTGGTGCCCTCTCTGTCATGTTCAGAAAATGTATGTTACTCTGTTCACTAGTTGTGAGAGAGGAGAGGACTGAAGGAGATACACAAGAGAAGAGGGGAAAGGTGAGGTTGGGGGAGAGTAGAGAATGCCAAAGAGAAGAGAAGGAAAGAAGGGAGAAAGTAAGAACAAATTAAGCAGAAAGGAAGAAAAAGGAAAGAAATAAAAAATATAAAAGAAAAGAAAAGGGAGGATGGAAGGGGAGGGAAGAGGGAAAGAATACAGTAAGGAGGGGTTGGCATCCACCCAGATGTTTTGCTCTTTTCTTTGTCCTCCTGTCTTCCCCAGCCTCTCTCCCTGTCCCCCTCAAGCATTCTGCCATGCTAAGCAAGTTCATTTATTTGTGCTCTTCAGATTTTCTGTTCCATGCCACATTTCTGGTTTCCTATCTACAGGCACCAGTGAGCCAGTTAGAAGCTGAGCACAGACACCAGCTCACCCAGCAAGCACCCCTCTACATTCTATCAGTCACCCTAATAAAGAGTGTTGGGGATCCACACCATTACCCCCAAGCAGGACCTCCTAAGCCCAGAAAGGCTCTCAAACTTCAGCTGCCACATGCACCCACTTGGAATGTTTCAGCGGTCACATCGCCCCACTCTGTCTGCCACCCACAGCATGAGTGAGTTAAACAAAGGAAGTGACCCAGAATTGAAAAGCATGCCCTTTGAAAAAATTCCAAAGGCAGGGGAGGAGGTCCTAATTATTTTTTGTCACTTATCTTCTGGGTTTTATAACTTCTCTGTGCTGTTTCTAGTGACCACTGGAGGGTGGATGACTGCTTGAGTCTGTGAAAAACACTTAGGGAACACATTGTTTGCAAATTCCCACCAATTAAAAAAAAATTTCTCCACATTTATATCTAGGTATTTTCATCATTTTTACAGAAAGAATATTTTAAGCATTTTTAAAAATCAATTCTATTTTATTTTGTGATCTGTCATTTTTAAATTCATTTTAAATTTGCATATGATCAAATTCCTTCTGGTGTACAGTTCTGTGGGCTCTGACAAGTTCATCAAGTAGTATTACACCAGTCAGGATACAGGACGGTTCCCACTGGCCCCAAAATTTCCCCACAATGCATCTTGGTAGTCAAATCCTTAAGCCCTATTTCTTTTTTCCCTGTGATGTTTCTTCCAGAATATAATATAAATGGAATCACGCCACTTGTAACTTTTTGAGCTGTGATTCTTTTATTTAACATAGCACATGGATTGCCTTAAAATACACATTGAAAGTATCAATATTCATTCCTTTTTGTTGTTGACTAGTAGTATTTGATTTAATGGATGTACCACTGTTTATCAATTTGCCCAATGAAGGATGTTTGGGTTGTTTCCAGGGCTTTGCAGTTTTGAATGATGCTGTTATAATTATTTTAACACAGATTTTTCAGTCAAAGTTTTTATGTAGATTCCATAGAGAATGTGTAGGACAGTGAATGTTTAAATTTATGAGAAACTGCCAAACTATTTTCTAGAGTGACTGTCACCAGTAATGTATGAGAGTTCTTTGCCAGTAATTGATATTAACAATTTTGTGTGTATATTAACCATTTTTAAAGACATGTAAAGGTTTCTCATGGTGGTTTTAATTTGCATCTCCCTAGTGACAATAAGGTTGACCATCTTTCCAGGTGCTTATTTACTGACTATGTATCTTCTTTGGTAAAATGTCCACATCTTTTGACCACTTTTTTTTCAGAGTTTTGTTCACTTTTTGTTGAATTTTGAAAGTTCTTTAAAATATTCTAGATATAATTTCTTTGTCAGATATATGATTTTGGGGTATTTTCTTCCAATTCAGCAATTTTTTTCTTTCATGCATTGAACTTTAGATGTCATATCTAAGAACTCTCTGACAGCCAAACATCATGAAGATTTTCTCTTATGTTTTCTTGCTGGAGAAAGAAATGAGAAAGAGAGAGCATGGATTGCCAAAGAAGAATCTGCTCAAGGATTTAAGAAGCAGGAGAGTGTACTGGTTAAGAGAAGGGAATTTGGAACAGATCAGCTTGTCTCAAATCCTGACAGTGTGACCTTGAACAATTTATTAACTTCCTTAAGTTCCAGTTTCCTCATGTGTAAGTCCTAGATTTACCTGAAAATCTAGTGACCATCTAAAACTCAGTACACCAAAATTATTGCTCCATTTCCCTTCATCCCAAAATTGCTCATCTCCCTTTGTTTCCAGTTTTGATAGATACCAACCGCAGCAATCTAAGCTAAACACTGGGTACTCAACACTTGATCCCTCTGTGTTCCTCCCCTCCACATTTGAGTAACATCAGAGCTTACCAAATCTCTGTCCTTAAAGGCCACCTGAACCAATCACTTTATATCTATTTCAAGGCACTCCTCTAGTGTCAATCTGTCATTATTGTTTTTGCCAAATGACTATAAGCTTATTTGTCATTATTATGATAGAATAAATTGATGATTTACATAAAATGTTAAGAATCTTATCTGGTTGATAGCAATAAACAGTTATTTTTTATTTAAATATCTTCTTCATTTTCTTCATCAAAATGTAGTACTTCTGAATACATATGAATAAAAAGCAAAAACACAAAATACTTAGCATCCACATATATGGTATACATGAACTTCCTATTGATATTTTCTACCCCAAATTTACAGATCTTCCTGAGGAGAAGCAAAAAAAATTACTAGAAGTGACTCTTGTACTCTGTTGACTCAATAGAGTCAAGGTTGAAGATTATTCTGTGTATTTTTAAAGGTCTTTCAGTGAGTGAATCATTTAAACTTTAACCACACCTTAACAATCCCAAGAACAGATACATTCTTGGTTGATAAACAGCTTGTAAGCGAGATGCTTATCTTTCTTAATTCTCTACCTTACTTTGAACGCAACATTAAATGGCAAAGGTCTCATTGTAAGAATGACTTTCCCTTCTACTGAGTTTGGAAAAGCAAGTTAATTATGATTGAGCTACAAGATAATATAAGATCAGGCTAAATGCCTCTTGATCTAAAGTCTTGACTTTCTAAAGCAGAAGAAAATCAGCTAAGTTGTTTAGTGGAATCATGTTTTCTTTACATTAATTCAAAAAATATATACTTAAGACAAATAACTTCCTTTCTATGGAGGATCAAAACTTGAAAGAAAATAGTGATTTTTTTCTGTCTAGTAAATCTAATGAAGAATTGTAAACTTTGGATTCACAATGAATTCCATAGTGCCTTATTCCCATAAGCAAAATTAAATGGTAAAAATAAGTCATAAAATAAAATTTTCTGTAGAAAAATCATTTATTGTATTTCACAAGAAAAATTAACCTATGTCGACTATTAATAAAAGCTTCATCTTATTAATTTGACTCCAAGAAAGCAAGATTACACATGTGTGATCTCATTCTCCCATACCTGGCATTCTTAGCAATTAAAATATTTCTGTTGTGAAATCAGCCTCCATATTTCAAGGCCACTAGGAAACATTGCTTATTATAGCCATATCTTTACAGGAATGTCACATTTTAATAAGCTATAGGTTAAGAAAAGTCTGAATGTACAGATGAAAGGGACAAAGATTATTTTTATTACCATAAACTCTTGAGGCTACAAGAAGGTTCACCCCAAATATTCTTAACTTTGAAACTGCCATAGCATTTGTAGATGCTTAAAATACACAGGGGAGAAGGCCCCAAATGGGTATAATGAAGCTCCAAGTTGTAGATAGATTTATAAGTAAAAGAAAAGTATTTTCCATTATAATGTAAGCTAATGGGAGAATATGATTTGCTTTGCTAAAAGCAAAAAGAGTTATTTTAGTTTATGTAGGAGATGGTACAAAATCTAATGAAAAGAAGTATATGAATCTTTACATAGCAGATTACCCACTTGGAAGATTTTCTCCTTTCTAAAAATCCTAATCTAGTAAGGAAAAAATAAAAATAAACAGAAGATGACTTTAACTAAATTGGAACATAGACATATTCCAAGGTTAAGTAACCTAATAGTTTATTTCTATCTTATCTTGTTTCACAAAGGGTGTTAACGAACTTATAAATATTACAAAAACAATAAAATGTTTAGGCACACCATAGCCTTTGGTAAACTAAATACTTCATTATTCTATTTGAATATCAATTACTAAAAGAAAAAATAAAAAGCAGACAATAACCTCCAGGACAGACATGCAGGATTGGGTCAGGAGTAGCTGCTTGGTGGTGGAGGGCAGTTTTTATGGTCGCTAAAAACAATTCTAGAGTAAATAAAAAATAAGATGCCTACTAACTCAGGTCACTGCACATTCTTTACCTCTGAGTTACACAGAAAAACATTTCTGCTTGGTGTTGACCCATCTCACTTTCTAAAATTAGATGCATATTTTTTAAAGAAAATAATTTGATAGGATCAAGATATCTAATTATTAACCTACATATTAACCTATATCAAATTATTAGCAAACTCAGGGGACTCATATACCACGGTTCAGATGAAGTATTGGGAACCATGTCTGTACCTTCACTGTAGCCCTACAAGGTAAGATGGGCTGGAAGAGATTTGTTGAATGAGTGAATTGGCAGACTGCCAATGCCTGTGACCTATGAAGACAACACAGAGAAAAACTAACATAGTCTTCAGCACTCAGGACTGGAGGGGACTATTGTAGATTCAGCATGATCTGTGTATTCTCTTTAGCATTTTTCCAGGTCTAAAACACATGAGATGTCTTCCTAACATTGAGGTGATCTGGAAAACCTCAAGATAATCTTGAATAGTCCAGCTAGAAGCAAGTATCATTTTTCACCTGAGAGAGAGGCTTTTAAGGAGTTCTCTGTCCAACCTCAATCTTATAGATAAGAAAATTGGGGCCTATTTGAGTTATTTTCCTTGTTGACAATTAATTAATGTCATGGATGAAGATAATATCCTGTTCCCAGCATAGGGCTCTTTTCACCACACCTGCTGCTTTTTATAAGATAATTTAACCATCAGATGACCAAGTAAGAAATTGACAACTTTATCTTTTTTAATTTAAATTAAATTTATTATTAACTGATAGATGTCTTTTTTCTTTTTTTGCTTCTGTTTACTTGATGTCTCTCCCAGATTTAAGATAGACAGAAACTATGGATCTGGGCAAACATTGAGCTCCTGGCAGGCATGAAAGTGACAATAATCTCCTCCAGAAATCTCCACCCTTCTGGTTGGGGAGAGAGGAGTGCATCTGTTAGGACTGAGGTGGGGCTTGTTAGAAAGGTAGTGTTGGACTGTGGGAGGGTCTGACTCAGTTTAAAGAATATTGCTAAGCTGTTTAACGATATATAGCCAAGGAGATTTGGATCACATACAGTGTTCAAAAAGTCCATTTGTTAGCTAGATAGCAAACTCTTGGACAGATTCTGGAATGGAAATATTGCTTGGAATGCAGTCCTATTCCAAGCAAATGTTTTGCAGTAACATTCACAAACTATTTTAGCTTCCCCCTCCCACTTCCCAAACGGTAGTCAGGTAATGTTCTCATGTTGGTACAATCATATCGTTACTGATTGAAAATATGGCTAGCTAAACAAAAGATCAATTATAGGACCCTTCAGCCCTAATTAAGGTAAATGTACTTTATTGAATGGTAATTGTTTTCTCCAAGTATCATTTATTAAAGAATAATGGAGAATAAAGTTTTCAAGACTTCAGTGAGTTAGGATAAGATATTGCACATACATAGAGTGTGAGCCTACATATAAGCATACAGTTTATTCTCATTATTCATGATAGTTATGCTCTATAAAGTCACCACTTTACTAAATTAATAATTCATTAATTCAAAAAATAATCCAATTTTGAGCTATTGCTCCAAAGGGAAACGTAGGGTTAGGTACATGCGTGCTTCTTGTCACAGCTCTTTTGTCAACTAATGAATGCGTGACTTTGTGTTTTTATTTGAAGAAAACTTATTTACTATATTGTTAATTCAATAATATTGAACCCACAGCTTATAACACTGTGGCACATGTCAGAGCAAAGTGCATCTAGCATACTTTCTCTGTAAGGCACTACATAGCCTCCTTGATCTGAACACTAATCAGCACTTCAGTATTACAATTGGGCCCATTTTAAACAGTGAAATAACCAACAAAAAATACAAAAATGTGAGGAACATTGCACTTGTAAGCTAGGCAAAGGACATTTGTTTCTAGTACAAGAGTGGAAACAAAGGACAGAGAGTATCCCCTTCTTCTACCTTAGCCTGGGAATGTAAGTGTGCATAGGGTGACAATTTGGAATAACTACCAAAGTGCGAGGAGAATGGTCTTTATGGTTACAAACAAATTTTCAATGAGTAAGCAAATCCACAAACATGGAATCTATACATAATGAGGATCAACTGAATACTTATATGTATGCACACATATATGTGTATATGTTTTCATGTGGGTATTTTGCCAACGACCAAGTAAGTTTGGGCCAGGATTTTAGACTATTTATAGCCACAATATGATTTCTAAAGCATGTTATCTGCACCCAACAATTTGAATGTTTACATGTCCCTTCCTTTGAGGGACAAGTGTATATGAAATATCCACATTCTTATTCCTACAGATTCCTAGAATTGCACCCTTTTTGAGCCCATCAAAGACCACCCTATTTCTCTGATATGCTTGAAATGAGAAAATGTTATGGTTCCTATTTTTGAAAGTAGAAGGAAACATGAAACTCAAACGCCTCCTGTCTTTCTGGAGTCATGAAGAACGTGAGCCTGCAGCCTTGTCCTGGTCAGGAGCTGACTGTGGCTTTTTGTGTTACTTGGCATGAACCCATGGGGAGCAGGTGGGGCATGTAGACTTTAGAGCTACAATGCCCTGACTCTGTGATTACTCGGTAATTTTCAGCTATAAAATGAGGATAATAATGTCTACCTTACAGTGTTGATATGAAAAGTAGAAATAATTTTCCATTTTATTCTTATCACTAGTAAAGTAATAATAATCATACTCATACAAAACATGGAAGATATATCAAATTCAGCTCCAAAAGGAATTCAGCTTAACAAAATAAACATCTCCTGTGGTCTTTTGGCCTGTTGATCTGAAAATACAGTACAGCTTTCAAGTGATTCTTCAAAACCTTACTGATGTGCTCCAGCCCTTGGCAGGGCACAGTCTCTTCAGCACATTCATGTCCTAATCACTCAGGGATGTCAAAGCCATCAGCTATGCCAAGAGCATTGGTTGTTTCCCCACCTCTTCAGAGCCCTGGTGTTCAAGGTCCATGTCTAGACTTCTACAAAACAGCTGAACCTAGCATGCAACCCAGTGAAGGAGGGCTCTGCACTAGCAAGGCTCCTTCTATACCCTCTCTGTTTTCCATTCTTCTGGGTTTTGCTCTACCGTTTACATCCACATCACTCCTCCCAGCTATCACATCCTCATCTGCACTGCTGCTGAAACAAAGAATAGAAAAGGCTGAGGCTAAGGAATGATGGGGAGAGAAGGTTGCCTGAAAAAAGGCAGAAGTAGGTATATATAATAAACATATGCTGTCATATATATGCTAATGTATTAATATACATGGAGAGACTGAGATAGATATTTGCTACAGACATTTGTCAGAAAAATAGAAGTTTAAAATTACACAAAGTCATATTCTCCTACACAAAATTGGGAGAGATACACAACATAACAGGTAGCAGTCTTGCATTGCAGTAGGCTTCCTTATCACTAGAAAGGCCAGGTAACAACCTGCTAGATGTGAAGCTGTAAGTGCTGGCTCATTCCTTCACTGAGTCACCCATCTATCATGAAGTGTCTGTGGTGTGGCAGCCCCTGTAGAAGCCCTGTGGACTTTGTTTTTGAGGAGTGTGTTGTCTTGATGAGATTTCTTTAGGGCTTTCCAGTATTTTCCAACTTGGGGCTTCTATAATTCAGCTCACATGATAGGTGAGCTTTTAGCAGGAAGGTACTAGTATGAGTCAATTAGCTGTTTTAAGTAATGAAATATTGGTAAACAGTCAGTTTGGGCCCCACCATGTACCCAGCATCCAGGAGCCCTGCATCTATCCAAGATCCGACACATAAAGTTGGTATCTGCCCTAAAGGAGGACTCCAGGAGCTGCCTTTCCCCACCCCAGAGCAACCAGAGTCCTTCCAACTAGTCAGCACCAGGTTTTATCAACTGCCAAATACTTTTCATATCACTTCTCCCTGTATCAGTGTCTCTCAAACTTGTTAAACTTTATGAAAGGTCCCCTGTCCTTCTAGCCTTCTAACTCCCACACCATTTGGGGAAGGACTTGAGTAAAAACAATGGAGTATTTTATATGAAACAATGGAAAGGGAAAATAATTGTGTGTGTGTGTGTGTTCTGTTTACACTTAATTAAGGCAGGAGTGGTTTGGACAAAGCCAGAACAAAATATCTTTTGGTAAAGGAAGTTACTTCCTTGGAGAGACATATGTGTTGTGCTGAAGGTCCCTGGGTTCCCCTGTCAGCCTAGAGGGTGTGACTGGGAACAAAGGAGTTGAAACTTGGTGAGGAGCAAAGATGGGAGAAGACTCTCTGATATGCAGCTTAAGGGAAGGTCGGCAAAGGTCAAGGAGACAGCAGGATTTATAATGGTTACATGCTGATGTCCTGCTGTCACCTTCCCTTTTCTCCTCGACAAAGTCCCATGTGACCCTCCAACCTTTAGTCAAGTCTGTTCCCACAGCCTTACTCAGCGATCCCTGAGGATTTGGCTTGGGGTGGGAGACTGGAGAGCAAGGTCTTCGGTTTGTAAGTGATGGAGAGATGGCTAAAGGAAACTGTCAGGAAGAGCAGCTGAGCAAGTCAAGAGAGCCTTGGGAGATGACCAGAAGCTCTCAGGAAGACTTTGGTGGCTGGGAAGGGGGATAAGGAATTTTATCTGGATTTAAAAGACTGGACAACATGGGGAAACGTGGGCTACCATAAAACTGTCCAATTTTATTTATAGATATCAAATTGTAATAAACCATAATTTACTTAAGAATTTATCTGTTATGCATAACTAAAGTCTTCCATAAAAGTGGAAGTCCTAGCCAAGTGCCAGTGGCCCACACCTATAATCCTAGCTTCTTGGAAGGCTGTTATCAGGAGGATCAAAGTTCAAGGACTAGGCAAAAATGTCATGAGACTCCATCTCAATCAATGGCTGGGCATGGTAGCACACTGGTGATCCAGCTACCACAGGAAGCATACAACAGGACTGCCATCCAGGCCAGCAAGGGGAAAAAGTGAAGTACTATCTCCAAAATAACCAAAGCAAAATGGGTTGGAGGTGTGGCTCAAGTGGTAGAGTGCCTACCTAGCAAGTGCAAGGCTGAGAGTTCAAGTTCCAATGCCCCTCCAAAAAAAAGTCCTTAGAAAACACCAAAACCCACACCAAATGATATACCTTTCTTTTTAATTGGTCAGTGGCCTCAGACCCATCATCCTATAGACAGCTTCCGCACACTCAAAGAACGATGTGACAATGTTTCTTAGTCCTGACCAACAGAAACTTGAGGGTTAGACATCAGCCATAGCTACAGAACAAGAGCATTTTTCTTCCTTCCTTAACCTTAACATAAGTTAATAGGATTTGTAGTGATTTTAAAAATATTAAAATTTATGAAGAAAGTTTTAAAATTACCTGTAACTTCATCTCCCCAAGTTACATTGAAATATTTGTGCATTTTCTCTCGGGTTGTTTTCTCTGTATTTCAAAAAGCAAAATCAATATTCTATATTAGGATATAATGAAGATTTCTATCATTAAAAATCATTTGGAAATATAATTTATAATGGCTATATGATAGTTTTCTACATGAAATTTATTACATTCATAGGTTATTTTCAAGTCTTCAGTGTTATAAGAAAAATGAACAAGTAGCATGACCCAGAGTCTCACAGAATTTGAAGTGCAAATGTCCTACAATTATAAAAAAGATACACAAACGTATTAATGTGAAACAAGTGCAAATTTTAAAATGTGAATTATTGTTTTCACTTACAAATTACAAAACTTTAGAACATTGGATGCTTCCTCATGTTGGTGAGGACATGGGAAAAAAAAACAGTCTCTAAAGCTAGATAAAAGTGTAAATCAATAGCACACATTTAACAACAATGTAGCAATCGTAGTGTTATTTGTAATACAGAAAACTGAAAACAATCCAGATGCCCATGAATAGGGGATTTCATAAGTTATGGTAAATTAATACAAAGAATATTATGGAATCTTTAGAAAGAATGAAATTGATTTTATAGAGAGAGAGAGATTGTGTTTGTGTGTGTGTGTATGTGTGTGTGTGTGTGTGTGTGTGTGTGTGCTGACATGGGAAGATATCCTGAATATATTGATATATTATAAAGTTAAAAATTAAAAAAAATATATGAGTACTTTGTACTGTGCACCCATGGGGGTACTGATTATCTCCTGGAAATGGGTGCCTAGCTGAATCAGCTGACTGCACAGGCTGTTACAACCCTGCCTTCAGGGAACCACATTTCTTATAGTCTACCTTGGCAATTGACTTTCCTTGCTCCTTAAATTCCATGAATTTATGATGGCATGATTCCAGCTATAGTTGATGTACTAGTAGGTCCATTCTTCCAGGCTAAGGCCATGTTTATGATGCTGTTCAGAAAGAATTTCCACAGTCACTAATTTCCCTGTTCATTTTGCTCCTCTGTTTCCGTGGCCATTTTCCTTAAAGTAACTTGAACACTCATAACACTTTTCATTTGAGCATCCAGCATGATCCTTTTATTTCTTTGCATGGGCCGGGTGCAGCACTTTTACCAGCAAACCCTTTAACTCTCTACTGGAATTCTAATAGCAGAAAGAAAATTACATGTTGCATAATAGCTATGACTGACCCATGGGGCTTTCATTGGCTGAAAGCAGTTGCACTGAGGAGCACAAACTCTCATTGGCCAAATCTTCTCTGCTGGTTGTCTTTTTGCTGAGAATGCAGAATCATACAGAGTATGGAGGGAACATGGCACGGCATATTTTAATGGGTATATCTATATATAGGATAATATTCAAGAGACAGCTAATGTTATTTCAAATCATAATTAAGGTAGATTAAATGAGATGCTTCTATAAACCCATTTTTGAAGACAAATTATGTTACTAACCATGTTAATAAATGCAAAACACCTATTTGGAGAAAATGATAACAATCAATTGGCAATAGTTATAACTGGAATATGGGAATATGCAACAATTTTGCTTTCTACATTTTATATTGATGTACTATTTGGGTCTTCTTTAGTGAGTCTGACTACTTTTGAAAGCACTAAAAAGCAATAATAGTTTTTAAAAATACTTTCATAACAACTTTGTATTTCTGATTATTTCCTCCTGGCGGATTCCTAAGAGTATGGACTCATAGTCAAAGAGCTGCAATCTGTAAGGCTCCTGACACATGAGCAGTTGTTTTCCAGAATAGTTATGCTTCTGCAAGCAATTACTCATTCATTCATTTATTTATGCACCCAACACATCCTTATTAAGTCCCTGCTACTCTGCCTCGAGCTGGGTTACCATGGCAAGCAATCCAGTCTTTGTAGGTTATATAAGTGTTAACAAATTGGTGTATAATTTTTTACAGCTATGGCAAATGTTATGAAGGAAAGTAAGGAACACTATGACAACCTACTGGTGGAGGGGACAGGGAAAAGTATTAAACCCTCCCAGATCCTGAGTGGGGAAGCAGGAGAGTACAGTGAAGGCTGAAAGGAGTTCCTGGGGCTACACCTTGAGAGGCATAGGGACGGTGTCATGGATGAGAGGTAGCCAGGTCCAGATCAAGCAGATTTAAGGTTTGAGGATGTGCTACTCTGGATTATCATTGAGCAAATATTCATTCCCCAGGTCCTCCCGCTATGAGATGCTTTGTACTTTTCTGCCCTCTTGGTTTTGGGTTTGGTCATGTGACCATTTACTTTGGCTGGTGAATGTTAACAGATGTGACATGCTCCCAAAAGAATGAGAGACATGTAGGACATTGTCACTCCCATTGATCTGGTGACCTACAGTGTGAAGCAGAGCCACTCAGCTGCCCCATGGACCTGTGAGCCTATGTGTGCCAGTGAGTTTAGGGACAGTTTACTAGGCAGCACATATAACAGGAATCTGAAGAAATGTTTTAAGGGAGAAGTAATTTGGGAGATTTTTTTTTTTTTTAAGAACTGTCTGCTGGAGGAGGTAAAGATTAGAGGGGTAAAGAGAGGTCATGGTGAGTCTTAATGAAAGGGATATCATTTCACAGGAGTTATCATGCACATTGTTTTATTATTATGGAGATAGTGGATAATTTTTTCAAATTATTGTTGTTTTAAATTACTTATTTTATTAAATAAAAATTTGGAACCCTAATGTGTTCTTTAAATTTGGCAGAATTATTTTACTGACATATGTAGCCTAAAATGTCACAAACACTTGTAAAATTTCTGAATTTAATTTTTAACTGACAAATAATAATTGTGTATGTAAAGGGGTACAGCATGATGTATAGAGACAACCTAAGAGTCCATCAATGGATGGAAGGTGAGGAAAATGGGGCTTATATGCACAATGAAATGCCAGGGAGATCAAAAAACTATGCCAAGAATCAATATCCCACTGTATAAATGGGCAAATGAACTAAACAGACAGTTCTCAAAAGAAGAAGCCTGAATGGCCAATAAAGACATGAAATGCTCAACATCCTTGACCATAGAGGAAATACAAATAAAAATGAGATTGAGATTTAATCTCACTCTAGTCAGAATGGCTATCATCAAGAACACACACAACAACAAATGCTGGTGAAGAGGGGTGGAGGGAAGGAGCTCTTATATACTCTGGTGGGAATGTAAATTAGTGCAGCCCCTATGGAAGGCAGTATGAAGTTTCCTTAAAAAAACTAAAAATAGAACTACCATATGATCCATCAATACCACTCCTGGCACATACCTGAAGGAATATGTTTCAGGATACCATACAGCCACTTGTACACTCATGTTTATTGTAGCACTATTCACAATAGCCAAGCTTTGGAAACAGCCCAAATGCCCTATAGCTGATAAATGGATTAAGAAAGTGTGCTCTGTATATATAGAGAGACAGTGGAGTACTATTCACATAAAAAACAATGAAATTATGTTGATTATGTTGTTTGCAGGTAAGTGGATGGAACTGGAGAACATCATGCTAAGCAAAGTAAGCCAAGTTCAAAAGGCCAAAGGCTCCTCTACCCAGCAAAACTATCATTCAAAATAGATGGAGCAGCCTCTTCAATAAAAACTGCTGGGAAAACTGGTTAGCAGTCTGCAAAAAACTGAAACTAGATCCATGTATATCACCCTATACCAAGATTAACTCAAAATGGATCAAGGATCTTAATATCAGACCCCAAACTCTTAAGTTGATACAGGAAAGAGTAGGAAATACTCTGGAGTTAGTAGGTATAGGTAAGAACTTTCTCAATGAAACCCCAGCAGCACAGCAACTAAGAGATAGCATAGATAAATGGGACCTCATAAAACTAAAAAGCTTCTGTTCATCCAAAGAAATGGTCTCTAAACTGAAGAGAACACCCACAGAGTGGGAGAAAATAGTTGCCAATTATACATCAGACAAAGGACTGATAACCAGAATATACAGGGAACTTAAAAAACTAAATTCTCCCAAAACTAATGAACCAATAAAGAAATGGGCATGTGAACTAAACAGAACTTTCTCAAAAGAAGAAATTCAAATGGCCAGAAAACACATGAAAAAATGCTCACCATCTCTAGCAATAAAGGAAATGCAAATTAAAACCACACTAAGATTCCACCTCACCCCTGTTAGAATAGCCATCATCAGCAACACCACCAACAACAGGTGTTGGCGAGGATGCGGGGAAAAAGGAACCCTCTTACACTGTTGGTGGGAATGTAGACTAGTACAACCACTCTGGAAAAAAATTTGGAGGCTACTTAAAAAGCTGGACATCGATCTACCATTTGATCCAGCAATACCACTCTTGGGGATATACCCAAAAGACTGTTACTCCAGAGGCACCTGCACATCCATGTTTATTGCGGCACTATTCACAATAGCCAAGTTATGGAAACAGCCAAGATGCCCCAGCACAGACGAATGGATTAAGAAAATGTGGTATCTATACACAATGGAATTTTATGCAGCCATGAAGAAGAACGAAATGTTATCATTCGCTGGTAAATGGATGGAATTGGAGAACATCATTCTGAGTGAGGTTAGCCTGGCTCAAAAGACCAAAAATCGTATGTTCTCCCTCATATGTGGACATTAGATCAAGGGCAAACACAACAAGGGGATTGGACAATGAGCACATGATAAAAGCTAGAGCACACAAGGGAGGGGTGAGGATAGGTAAGACACCTAAAAAACTAGCTAGCATTTGTTGCCCTTAATGCAGAGAAACTAAAGCAGATACCTTAAAGCAACTGAGGCCAATAGGAAAAGGGGACCAGGAACTAGAGAAAAGGTTAGATTAAAAAGAATTAACCTAGAAGGTAACACCCACGCACAGGAAATCAATGTGAGTCAATGCCCTGTATAGCTATCCTTACCTCAACCAGCAAAACCCCTTGTTCCTTCCTATTATTGCTTATACTCTCTCTACAACAAAATTAGAGATAAGGGCAAAATAGTTTCTGCTGGGTATTGAGGGGGGGAGCGGGAGGGGGCGGAGTGGGTGGTAAGGGAGGGGGTGGGGGCAGGGGGGAGAAATAAACCAAGCCTTGTATGCACATATGAATAATAAAAGAAAAATGAAAAAAAAAAAAAAAAAACAACAAAATAGATGGAGCAATAAGAGTCTTCCATGATAAGCAGAAACCAAAACAATATATGACCACCAAGCCACCACTACAAAAGAGTCTTCAAGGAATTCTACACACAGAAAATGAAAACAAACAAAACCATGAAAGGACAGGCAATACCAAACCACAGGAGAAGAAAAGGCAAAAAAGTAGAGAGTAACATTGATTCAGCTGCACACAATCAAACCCTTAAACAACAAACAAAATTAAATGACAGAGATTACCACATACCTAGCAAAACTAACACTGAACATTAATGGACTTAATTCCCCCATCAAAAGACACCGTTTGGCAAACTAGATTATAAGGAAGATCCAACAATCTGTTGCTTACAGGAGAACCATCTCATTGACAGAAACAATCACTGACTTAGGGTGAAAGGCTGGAAGAAGATTTACCAAGCCAGTGGCCCCGGAAAACAGGCAGGAGTAGCAATACTTATCTCGGACAAAGTAGACTTCAAACCTACATTGATCAAACAAGAGAAAGAAGGACAGTCCATACACCAAGAGGAAATAATAATTATCAACCTATATGCACCCAACGTCAATGCACCCAATTTCATCAAACATACTCGATGGACCTAAAAACATATATAAACTCCAACACAGTGGTAGTGGGAGACTTTAATACCCCCCTATCACCAATAAATAGGTCATCCAAACAAAACATCAATAAAGAAATCCTAGATCTAAATCACACCACAGACCAAATGGACCTAGCCGATGTTTACAGAATATTTCATCCAACTTCTGCACAATATACATTCTTCTTAGCAGCCCATGGAACCTTCTCCAAAATTGATCATATCTTAGGGCACAAAGCAAGCCTCAGCAAATACAAGAAAATAGAAATAATCCCATGCATTCTATCTGATCACAATGCATTAAAACTAGAACTCAACAACAAAAACAACAGTAAAAAGCATGCAAACAATTGGAAGCCGAACAGCACATTACTCAATGATCAATGGATCATTGATGAAATAAAAGAGGAAATTAAAAGTTTCCTGGAAGTTAATGAAAATGAAAACACAACCTACCAGAACCTATGGAACACAGCAAAGGCAGTCCTGAGAGGAAAGCTGATAGCCATGAGTGCATATATTAAAAGGTCAGAAAGATCTCAAATCAATGACTTAATGCTTCATTTCAAACTTCTAGAAAAACAAGAACAAGCAAATCCCAAAACAAGTAGAAGGAGAGAAATAATAAAAATAAGGGCCAAAATCAATGAAACAGAAACAAACAAACAAAAAAAAAATCAATGAAACAAAAAGTTGGTTCTTTGAAATAATAAGATTGACAAACCCCTAGCAAACCTAACTAAAATGAGGGAGAAAAAACCCAAATCAGTAAAATCATAAGTGCAAAAGGGGAGAGAACAACAAACACCACAGAAATCCAGGAAATCATCAGAGACTACTTTGAGAACCTATATTCTAATTAATTTGAAAATCTTGAAGAAATGGACAGATTTCTAAATACTTATAACCATCCAAAATTGAACCAAGAGGACATTAATCACCTCATAGATCTATAACACAAAATGAAATTGAAGCAGCAATAAAGAGTCTCTCAAAAATGAGAAGTCCAGGACCTGATGGATTCTCTGCTGAATTCTATCAGACCTTTAAAGAAGAACTAATACCAACCCTCCTTAAACTGTTCCATGAAATAGAAAAGGAAGGAAAACTGCCTTACTCATTTTATGAAGCCTGTATTACACTCATCCCAAAACCAAAGACACCTCCAAAAAGGAGAACTATAGGCTAATCTCCTTAATGAACATCAATGCAAAAATCCTCAATAAAACAATGGCAAACCAAATCCAACAGCACATCAGAAAGATCATTCACCATGACCAAGTCAGCTTCATCCTAGGGATGCAGGAGTGGTTCAACATACGCAAATCTATAAATATACTACAGCACATTAATAGAAGCAAAGATTAAAAACCACTTGATCATCTCAATAGATGTAGAAAAAGCCTTCAATAAGATCCAAAAGCACTTCATGATATAAAGCTCTAAGAAAACTAGGAATAGAAGGAAAGTACCTCAACATTGTAAAGGCTATATATGACAAACCTATAGCCAACATCATACTTAATGGGGAAAAACTGAAACCATTTCCCCCCTAAAATCAGGAACGAGACAAGGTTGCTCACTATCCCCACTCCTATTCAACATAGTCCTGGAATTCCTAGCCAGAGCAATTAGGCAAGAAGAAGAAATAAGAGAAATACAAATAGGTAAATAAGCTGTCAAAATATCCATATTTGCAGACGACATGATCCTATATCTTAAAGACCCAAAACACTCTACACAAAAACTCCTAGACACCATAAACAGCCGCAGCAAGATGGCAGGGTACAAAATTAACTTACAAAAATCACTAGCTTTTCTATACACCAACAATGAACAAATTCAAAAAGAATGTATGAAAACAATTCCATTTACAATAGCCTCAAAAAAAATCAAATACCTAGGAGTAAACTTAACAAAGAATGTAAATGGCCTCTACAAGGAGAACTACAAACCACTGAAGAAAGAGATTGAGGAAGACTACAGAAGGTGGAAAGATCTCCTGTGCTCATGGATTAGTAGAATCAACATAGTAAAAATGGCTATACTACCAAAAGCAATGTACATGTTTAATGCAATTCCCACAAAAATCCCAATGACAGTCATCACACAGACTGAAAAATCTACCCTAAAATTCATTTGGAAACACAAGAGACCACAAATAGCCAAGGCAACACTCAGCAAAAAGTCCAATGCTGGAGGTATCACAATACCAGACCTCAAACTATATTACAAAGCAATAGCAATAAAAACAGAATGGTACTGGCACAAAAACAGACATGAAGACCAGTGGAACAGAATAGAGGACCCAGATATGAATCCACACAACTATACCCACCTTATTTTTGACAAAGGCGCTAAAAATATACGATGGAGAAAAGACAGCCTCTTCAACAAATCTTGTTGGGAAAGGTGTTATCCATCTGCAAAAAACTGAAACTAGATCCATGTTTATCACCCTGTACTAGTATCAACTCAAAATGGATCAAGTACCTTAATATCAGACCCAAACTCTGAAGTTAGTACAGGAAAGAGCAGGGAACACTCTGGAAGTAATAGGTATAAGCATGGACTTCCTCAAAAGAACCCCAGCAGCTCAGCACCTAAGAGAAAGTGTGGACAAATGGGACTTTTTAAACTAAAAAGCTTCTGCACATCAAAAGAAATGGTCTCTAAACTGAAGAGAACACCCACAGAGTGGGAGAAAATAGTTGCCAGCTACACATCAGACAAAGGACTGATAACCAGAATATACAGGGAACTTAAAAAACTAAACTCTCTCAAAATCAATGAACCAATAAAGAAATGGGCAAGTGAACTAAACAGAACTTTCTCAAAAGAAGAAATTCAAATGGCCAAAAAACACATGAAAAAATGCTCACCATCTCTAGCCATAAAGGAAATGCAAATGAAAACCACACTAAGATTCCACCTCACCCCTGTTAGAATAGCCATCATCAAAAACAACACCACCAACAGGTGTTGGCGAGGATGTGGAGAAAAAGGAACCCTCATACACTGCTGGTGGGTTTGCAAGCTAGTGCAACCACTCTGGAAAAAAATTTGGAGGCTTCTTAAAAATCTAAACATAGATCTGCCATATGATCCAGCAATCCCACTCCTGGGGATAGACCCAAAGGAATGCGACACAGGTTACCCCAGAGGCACCTGCACATCCATGTTTATTGCAGCACTATTCACAATAGCCAAGTTATGGAAACAGCCACTACTGATGAATGGATTAAGACAATGTGGTATTTATACACAATGGAATTTTACTCAGCCATGAAGAAAAATGAAATCTTATCATTTGCAAGTAAATGGATGGAACTGGAGAACATCATTCTGAGCGAGGTTAGCCAGGCTCAGAGACCAAAAATCATATGTTCTCCCTCATATGCAGACTTTAGATCTAGGGCAAATACAGCAATTTGGTTGGGCTTGGTTCATATGATAAGGGGAGAGCTCATACTGGGAGGCATGGGGATAAGTAAGAAACCCAAAACATTAAAGTATTTGATGTCCCCACTCCAGAGGAACTAATACAGAAACCTTAAAGTGACAGAGGTCAATATGAGAAGGGGATCAGGAACCAGTGTAAAGACCAGTTAGAGATGAATCAACCTGGGTTGTAACACATTTGTACATGGAAGCAATGCTAGGAATCTCTCTGTATAGCTGCCCTTATCTCAACTAGCAAAAACGCTTTGTCTTTCTTATTATTGCTTATGTTTTCTCCTCAACAAGATTAGAGATAAGGGCAGAACAGGTTCTGCCTGGAAGCAAGGGGGGGTGGGGAGGAGAGGGAGGGGGTAAGGGGTAGGGGGAGAAATGGCCCAAACAATGTATGCACTTGTGACTAAATGAATTAAAAAAAACCATAGTAATAAGAAAAAAAAAGAGAGAAATAGGTTTTAAATAAATACAAACTTTCATCGTATTTTAAATATATATAGAAGTAATCAATAAAGTCATCTTTCTGCTCAGGAAAAAAAAGAGGCCAAAGGCCACATGTTTTACCTCAAATACAGAAGCTAGACATAGAAGATAAATTCACACATAAATACATATATGATATTATATACATATGTGTATATATGTATTTAGAGGGGGGCAGTGAGAACATGATTGCATTAGCGGATCTGAGAGGACTACAAAGAGGGAAAGAGAATGTTTGAGAGTGAAACATATGGAAACATTGCATCTGTGTATGAAGATAATATAATGTAGAGCACTGTGAGCTGCTAAATAATACGGGATCAGGGCAATAGAGAACAAGTAAATAAGGGGGGTTAATCTGAGTAATTGTATACATGTCTAAAACACCAAGGCAAAACCCCCTTGAACTATCAATATACACTTTAAAAATGAAGTACAGGAAGGTACAATAGGTCCTGTCCTGGGGTGGGTGCCGGTAGGAGTGGGAAGGGTACAAGGAGGGGGTGAAGGAGAGTGAATTTGGTGGATGTATTTTGTATTTGTGTATAAAAATACAATAATGAAACCTACTGAAATTGTTCTAAAAAGGGGGGAGGAGGATGAGGAAGAATAATGGAGGGGGTGAATCTAAGATGTACTGTAAGCATATATGTAAATGGCACAATGTATCCCCCTGTACAACTACTATATGCTAATAAAATATTTTTGTAAAAGAGAAGGAAGTGTGTCATTTATGACAATGTGGATGGAACTTGAGGACACTACGCTAAGTGAAATAAGTCATGCTAGCCACCATGGTTCATGCCTATAATCCTAGCTACTTAGAAGGCAGAGATCAGGAAGAGCATGGTTAGAGGCCAGCCCAGGCAAGAAGTTAGCAAGATCCCAACTAACCAATAGACTAGGTGTGGTCTGAGGGCCTGTCATCCCAGCTGCCCGGCTATACTGGAGGCATAAATAGGAAGATTGTGGTCCAGGCCCACCTGGGCAAACACACAAGACCTCATCTGAAAAATAACTAAAGAATAAAGGGCTGGGGCATGGCTCAAGTGGTAGAGCACCTTCCTAGGAAGCACCAGGCCCTGATTCAAACTCCAGTACTGCCAAAAAAAAAAAAAGTATATTTTAAAACTGCTGAAAGAATAGAATTTTAATGTCCTTACTCAAAGGAATGGTGAGTTGGTAAAGTAATAGATATATTATTTATCTTAGTTGAATTTTTCTACATTGCATACATAGATCAAAACACGTTATCTCCCTTGAGCTTTTTATCTTTTCATTTCTGATCATTGTCTTTTCATCGTGGCTCATTTCACTTAGCAAGTCTTTCCACACCCCTTTTCTATGGATCCTGTCAAGAAGTAGTTTCCTAGAAATTTCTCCAGCTGGTTATTTATCATTTCAAAACCAAGCTGTTTCACTATCTTGTCAAAAACCTGACGCCCCCTCCCCCCTTCCTTATGCTGCCATGTGTTTTCATAGGCCTCCCCTTTTCATGCTCAAGGACCTTCACGCTGTGAGAGATCTACCCAGGACTAGTCTTTACCAAGTTGGCGTACAGATGAACTCTGGCTGCTCAGTGTCTCTTTCAATGCTGGGTGTTCATAGCTTCTGCTCGATTTCTCACATCTTGTACCTATTTACCATGTGTCACTCTGCTGCATCTCAGACTTCCTGGCCTTGTCCCAACTCTTGCTGTTCATCTCCTAAGAGGATGCCTGTGCAGTAACAAGACACTTGATTTTCTCATTGGTAAAGTTGGTCACGACTTTAGTTTTCCAAGTTGAAGCACAAGAGCATGGATGTGACAGGTGCTTTCCAGCTTCATTTTAGGCTGGCTAAAAACACAACTCCATGACCCTTGAAGTTAGAACAGGCCATGGCCCTGCTGGCAATACTGAGACTAGCAGGCTTAGTTGAGCAGTCTCTATCTTTAAACGGGCACTGGAGCAAGATGATATCAGAGACTTCCAGTATTTAAAGTCAACCACTCTCTTCCTTTGTTTTGAAAGAGGACTATAATCTGATCACATCTTTCTCTAATCTGTCCATTTATTTAAGAGTACCTTGTCATCCATGAGATTTAGAAGTCACAGATTTAATTTGAATAGTTTCTACTTTTATTATCCCAATGGTATATGACACACTGAAGGCTGTCATTCTACTGAAGTACAAAGTTGAATTTTCTTCTCTTTTATTATTCCAAGGTATGTGACACATAGAAGGCTGTCATCTACTAAAAGTGCAAGGTTGAATTTACCTCTCCAATTTTATTATCCCAATGATACATGACACACAGAAGACTGCCATCTTACTGAGGCACAAAGTTGAAGTTTCTTCTACCAGGTTTGTGCATGGGAGCAATTAACACACTACACCCACATGGAGTAGCACGTCCCTTGTTACTTTACTGCCCACTGCTTCCACGTCCGGCAGTTTAGTTGAAAAAAACTTCTTAAATTACATTTAATTGTGGGGGATAAAAAGGTGCCATTAAATAAGAAAAAAAAAAATTGAGAAAGAAAATTTTACTGATGGTTGAAATGGCCTGTGATACGAAGGATGAAAAGAAAAATGTGAAGGAAACATTGATCTCTGAGAGAAAACCAAGGATCTATGTAAACATCTCCCTATGTACAACTGTAAATATCAAAGAAAAAAATCTTAGGATGTTCCGAATAAACACCAAATGCCCACTGCACTGTGTTGCATGGATCAGTTAAGCTCTTGTTTACTTAGTTTGGCTGGAGATTATAGGAGCTCTAAAAATTTAGATTTAGGAGTGGGGTTGTAGCTCAGTTGTAGAGTGCCTGAATTTCATGCCCAAGACCCTGGGTTCAATTCTCAGCACCACACTAAAAAGAAAAGAAAAGAAAAAATTTGGATTCAGTTCCATGACTGAGGAACTAAGGCTGCAGAAAATTACCCTGTAAAAATTTCAGTTTTTAGTAAGTAATTTCAGACTTAGCTATTTATCGAGTTCCTATTAGATTGCTTGGTGTCAAGACTATACCATTTAATCTTCAAAATAAATTCATCAGACTTATATTATAACCTCCAGTTACAGATAAAAAAAACAAAGGTTCAAATAAATTGAGTGTCTTTCCTAGGTCACCCAGCCTATAAATGACACAGCGGGAATTTGAGCTGTTCTGACCACAACACCTCACAATGTATTGGTAAACTTTCGTACAGTGCATTCCTACTAACTTAATAAACAACCTAATGTCATACTGAGTGTCTGGGTCTAACAAGAGTTAAGTGCAGTGCTTCCTAAAAGTAAGTGCCACAAAAGCTCAGTTTTGCCACAGACTCCCCAAAACCAACTAAGTGACTGGAATGAACTCTGCACCTGCAGGACTCAGTGTCACCCACACAGCCACACATCCTTCATGTTCCTTACTCCACTAGAGAAATCACCCAACATTGACTCTGAAGACAAATGCTTAGAACTACAGAAGTGGGAGTGACTCTTGAGTGACCTCCAAGAGAGCCATTTCATTTTATGGAAGCAAAGCCTCAGGGACAGCAATGCCAAGGAGCATGTCCGCAGCCTGTCAGCCAAGTGCATGTCAGCCTGTGAGTAAAAGAGCTTACACTAGAATCCAGGTCTCTTGGCCCTCAACCAAGGTTTACCCTGCAATACCATACCATTCACTCTGAAAATAACCTTTGGCTTTGTGCTATCTTTGACATTTTCATAAATCTGCATGTCAAATTCACAAATAATGGCTTAATTAATTCCTCTTTGCTTTTGTGAGTGAGATTTTACTTAGGGCTACTTTCCAATCTCACAAAAAGGAGGAATAAGCCAATATAAATTAAAGGCACTATTCAAAACAAGATACTTGCAGAAGAAAAAGAAATTTATTGTGAAGCTCTGAAAAGAAGCACACGCCTACAGCACACAGGGTGAGTCAGAGGGTGTGGTGAGAACAGAAACAGAAAACCGATAATCGCTCAGCAAGCTACACAAAGCAAATGCCGCTGTGGAGAGTCATTATTCTTGCTCAAGGACAAAGGCTAATAGGCATCTGTAGCTTTGAAGTTGCACTTCATCCCCTGCAAGGAAGAGGTCCTGAGCAGAAGAGCCGAGGGCATGGTGTCACCATTGCATTTGGCCCTCTGCTGCCCTGCCTTCACTGGGTCTCCTCTGGGTTAGGCCTGGGCTAGGTCTGGCCTGTATCTCTGCAGTGGCCTTAGACATGGCCTCCCTCCCTAGTCATCAATTGCAGCCATGGTCCTTCACGTTAATGCTGACTTGTCAGATCAAGAAAGGCTGCAATTGTTCTCTACATCTTATAGGCAAAGTCCAAGCTCTTTAGCTGCACCCAAAATCTGCAGCAAGCCAGGCTTAGGCCTCTGGCTGGGTTATCCTTTTTCTATTCAGAAATCCTCACTCTACTGGTTGCTTTTGATATGCATCAATTGTGCACTATACATTGCTGCCATTGCTGTACCTGAAATTTCCATCCCTTTCCCCTTCATGTTCCCATGCCCTTCCCACACTGTAGACCCAGCACCCTTCATGAATCTTGGAGCATCCCAGTACACTAGCAGCTGGTGATGCTGCTTCTTGCAGAGTTCTGGGCTGCCTGACTCCTTGTGGAGTATCTTATTAAATCTGCACAAATGATGGATAGAAACTCCAACTCAAATAGGATTAACACACAGGAAATGTATTGCTTCACTCAAAAGAAAAGTCCAGAGAAAGAGATGGTTCCAATGATACCACCAGTAGCTATATCTCTCCTGGTGGTATCATTGAAGTCATCCTTCTTCATATTTGGCTCAGCTCCTCCCAGGTAGCTCCCTTCTTAGGCTTAGACAGTAGCCACAGAAGCTGTAGGTGGTTATCCTTCAGCACCCAGGCCAACAGAAGGCAGCAAAACTCTATCCAAGTTTTCCCAGCAAAGGTGGCTGTGTCCATCATGGTAATCTGGTGACTAGAGGAATGGGATTTGTGGTTGATTTTGCATAGTTTCATGCATCCTGCTTTTGCCACCCTCTCTAGGCACATGGGCCAACTAAGAGGGAGATGTGGTTCTGTAAAGGGAAAGAGAGTTGCTAGAAAGCCAAAAACCACATATGCCATATAGGAACCATGCAACATTTTGACAGTGAAAGAATTTCTGCACACTAAAAATAAAATGGCCCTGTTTGAGTTAACAGCATGGGGAATATCTATAATCATCAATTTAAATGACAGATAACTAACTGAAGGATGGCCACCAGCAGGTGATTCCCACAGTTATCTTTAGCTGTACCAGACAATGAAATATGAACTCTGTCTCCAGGTCAACTCATTCTCCAAAACTTTCTAAAATAAAATTATGTTTGATTGTTGGAACTAGTGCAAAGGAGGACTTGAAATTTTGTCACATACCTCAAAGAATTATCTGACTGGCAATCTGAATAGATTTGTAAAATTAATTCTTATCTACTCCTCTGTAGTAGACCTTCCTAGCATCTGTTGTTATCAGTGGTCCACTGTGATCTGAAAACATGAAATAAAAAAATTCCAGAAATGAACAATCCACAAGTTTTAGATTGAATTCTGAGTAGGAGGGAATCTCATACCACCCTTCTCCACCTCACCCTTGATGTGAATCACTCCTTTCTCCAGTGATCAACAATGTATATGCTACCCTCCCATTAGTCATCTTGCACCATCTCAGCCATCAGAATGACTGCTGGACTACCACAGTGCTTGTGTCCATGAAGCCTTTTTGAAAGAAAGAAAGAGAGACCACATTCATGTAACTTTTATTTCAATATGTTGTTATAATTCTTCTATTTTATTATTAACCTCTTACTGTGCTTAATTTATAAATTAAACTTTATCATAGGTATGTACATAATAGGGAAAACATTTTATACATAGGGTTCAGTACTATCCACTGTTTCAGGTATCCACTGAGGGTCTTGGAAGGTTCCCTGCCAGATAAGGGCGGGGACTACTGCATGTGGAATCAAAGTTCCTATTCAGTACTTTTTATAGTTTTTGAATCAGTTTTTTATCACACTGTACAATTCTCATCTCTGCTTTGCAAATTACAAATCAACAATGAATTGACCTATACAAGAAGATACAAATCACTCCACACATTCATGGCCCAGTGTATGCATTCAGGCTCCTTGTGAAATATCACAGAAATGAAAAATAAGTCTTTTATGTCATAACAGTTGTAACACTACTAGATCTGGACTACTAGCATGGGACTAAGCCCTCTATATTATCTCATCTACTTTCTTACAGATACTTTCTGAAGCACATACGCAATTTGGCTCCACCTAACGGATGAAAGGACTGAGATTTGGAGAGATTAAATCAGTTACCCAAGGTCTTCAGGTCAAGATTCAAACCCAGACTGCCTGCCTTCTTGCTCCACAGCTGGCATTCTAGAATCTGCTACTGACATCTCAGTATGATTTCATGACAATGAATAAGCACTAAAACACCCATGTAATGGTGAGGATGATGGCAAAGGAAAGAACACTTTGATTATTCACGCAATGATACAAGGAGGCACCCCCACACACATACACAAACATACCCAGTCTCAAGAGAATATGGTGACTGAATTGGAAATATTGAGTTAGGTGGTCCAAGGGCATCCCATTCTCCAAATAGGAAGCTTGTAGGAGGCTAGCTCCTTTTCAGTCTTTGTCCTCTATTTCCCACTCAGGAAGTGCCTAACCCCTCCTTTCATCTCCCACCCTCATCTCTGGGGTGGTGACATCTGCTAATGTGGGTGGAAGAGGCAGGAATGTTTACCTCTTACGTGGTCATTTCTTCTCTTCCCTGTACCCACCTGCAGTTCCCAATTCATATCACAAAAAGAATAGGGTTATAGATGTAAAAAAAAAAAAAAAAACCTGGAAACTTGCCACAGCAAGGCTTGTTTTTCATGTTTTTGAGAAATTAGGTAGCATCAGAAAGGATGTTAAGGGTTGTCTGAGAGACCTTGCTCAGTGCAGGGTTCCCTCCTCCAGAGCAT
Organism: Castor canadensis; assembly: GCF_047511655.1. NCBI lineage: Eukaryota > Metazoa > Chordata > Mammalia > Rodentia > Castoridae > Castor > Castor canadensis. The sequence continues at coordinate 88,445,804 of NC_133387.1, forward strand.
CCTTGCATTCTCCTAGTGACAGTTCACTGTCATATATCATTAACCTTGAGCCTTAAAAGTCATCCTGTCTCATGTGTGGCGTCTCCCTCAAAATAATGCGAGTGGAAAACAACATGGATGGACACCTTCTGGCCCTCAGATGTGTTAGTGCCCCTTGCTGTGTTCTCACTTGCCCTCTGCAATGTAGGGGGACGACGGTATTTTGCAGGTAAAAAGATAATGAGTAGGGTGCCTATTTTCATCCACGTTTCACCTGTCTCTGGCATTCACAAGCTGGGCAGTCAGGCACATTAGCTTGCTCTAGGGATACTGCTGTCTTGGTTTACAAGGAAGGGCTTATGGCTTTTGCTACTTAGCATGTGAAACAAAATTAAAACCCTCCCTTTTTATAGTGGAATATGAAATCTTTTCCCCTTACCCCCTCCCAGTGTCAGTCTTCTGTACCTTCTTCTTAGGCACCCTTTCTTTTTTGCTTCTCTTTCCCTCTCCTTGTTTCTCTTTCTTCTTTGTTCCTCACTTTATCTGTATTATTCATCCCTCAAGTCTAGATGGAATGTGTGTGTTGGGAATAGAGCAATGGTAGCTGCAATCACTTCTTCCAAAATGACTGGGTTTGAGTGAGTGGTCAAGGAACCCATGGAAGGAACACAACACTTAGGTGAGCATGGAGAAAGTAGAGCAAGCATGAATTCCATCCAAGATGCTTTTAGATGGTAGATGGAGGAGTCCCCAAATGACTGCCACCTAGTGGCTCTCTATAGCAAGGGCAACAGCAGGGAGGGGAAGGTCACATTTTGTGCTGTGAAAGTATTACTCTCCCACAGTGTGGCAGGCAGTATGCTAATGCAAGATGCTTTCTTATTGCCTTATTCAGTCATCACATATTAAAAATCTGAGTGAGACACTGAAGAATTAAGTAACATGAGGGCTGGGATTCAAACTCTCACCTCTCTGACTCTGAAACTTGTACTGTTTACATGGCACATACCAAAGACATAGACATAGTCTATATCATTTGGATGCTAGAATTTAGGGGAGTTAAAAGTCACCAAGATATTCAGAAATGGTGTAAGAGGAATTTTCATAAATTTAAATTTGAACAGTAGCACACGCTTTAGATAAATGTTTCTCTATTTCCATAGTTAAAATTCACAGACTTTATAAGCTCCACTTCTGTTTATAATAAAGACAGTGCCTCCTTAAGTATTCATTTCTCAAGAGGGAAGAATGTTGTGTGTTTGTCATCAATGACAAAAAAGAATTTAACACCTTCACCAGTGTGTTTTTAGGGACTATTAAGTTCAATTAAATGAGAACATTTGCTATAAAATGACCAATCTCCAAAAAGCTGCTTTTGATGGAATGCTATTGAAATGTATTAAATTTGAACGACAGTCTCTCATGTAAATCCATGTAACAGAGCTGCAGGCCCCTTGAGAGCCCCTCACGTGGATGAACTGATGGGAGTCCCATGAATTTGAACCAAAAGTGAGATTCACTGGTCCAGGCGATTGGCCTGAGTATACTAAAGAGGGGGGAGAATGGACCCTGAACTTTACAGTGGTTATCATGGAGTTTGAAGAACTATCTCTGTAACAGTAAGGACAGTAGTCTTTCATGGAGCTGCCAAGGAAGCAGGACAGACTTCCAGCCCAGGGAGATAGCAGAAATGGTTCTTCAATCCCTCAGCCAGCAGCCCTGCCAGACCCCCAGGACATGTTTCCAACTGTCCCCTCTCCCTCAATGTGAAAAAGAAGAGTCTGCCTCACTGTGCAGCATAGAGCGCTGAGGACAGGGCTGCAACTTTGTTGCAGCTTTGCTTGGAGAGGATATTCAACTGCTGGTCCTGTGAAAATCCCTTGTAGATGGATTTGGGGTGGGGGGGCTCTAGATTTTGGAGGCTTCCTACCTGAATGAAGTGCAGGGATACTTCTCTTCTATAATGTAAAAGGTACATTGGTATGACATGTAAGAGAGGTTACTGGGTAATTTCCTTTTTCTAAATCCCTGGGGAGTTCATTCCTGATTTACTAATGGTCCCAAACCATCACACCTCACACTTTGAAACTTGAAATGAAGCTCTCCAATTTTTCACTAGAGTTTAGGGCAAAGGGAGATTAAGAGCGAGACATCAACAGAGAGAAAAGTTTAAAGAAAATAACCCACTGACTCATGTGATCAAAAATAAGTCTTTTGCAGGGGTAATCATAAAGAAAATGCCTTATACCGCCTGCAATCATGCAGGCCATGACCACCAGGTCATTGAGAGTTCATGGAGATGGGCCCATCTACTCAGACATTTGGTGGATTAGCAGCTAAGAGGGAAGCCCCTGGGCAAGTCTTGAGTAACCCTTCCAAGTAAGGACATGACAGAGAGAGAAAGAAGGGGAAGAGGGAATCAAGAGAGGTGGGAGAGACAGGGAGAATGTGAGGAGGAAGGTAAGTGAGTGGTAGGGTAGAGGATCAAAGGGAAGGGGAATGCAGGGGGAAGAGAGGAAGATATGTAAGAGAGAGGGAGGAAGGGAAGAGGGCAGGAAGACAGATTGCTGAGAAAGAAGATAAGAGGAAAAGCAGCAGAGGAAGAACCAAGAAGCCCACAAGTCCATCTTCCCAGCAGTCACCCTGCCTAGCAGCCATGAATAGAGCCCAGAGCCAAGCTGCACAGTCTTGCAGCCTAGGAGCTGGGAGTCTCTGTTCTGTACTGCTCAACTGCTCTTTGGTTTTGCGACCTGACTGGTCATAGCCACCAGGGCCCTGGGGGCAGGCATGTTGCCTGGCACCTGCTGTCAGTCTCCCTTATTCTGTCTCCATGGGCCACACTCTCCTAGGCTGCAGCACTGATAGGCTAGATAGGCCGTGGGAAGGCAGTAAGAAGTCCCCCCAGTAGTGGGACTCAAGTTTCCAGCCACACTGCCAATGCTGTGAGAACCTCAGTGGGAGTGTTGGGTGTCAAGCCCTTGGGAGGGCAGTAAAGGAAGAAAGAGAATGGTAGGCTGACCAAAGAGAAGCTTCTGGATTTTGCTGTCCCAATTTTTTTCCATGCAATAAGAGCTCTTGCCTTTTTCATTTTCTTCATCAACAGGAGAACAGACGATGCTCCCAGTGATTTATTTGTATGGAAACATGAACTATTTTCTTTTTTCTTTCTATGCCTGCACCCAACAATTTATAAGAAAGTTTGGTTCAAATCTTCAGAAAGTTTATTAGAAAACCAAATTTGTGAGTCAGAGAAAACAAAAGACACTAAAAAGGAGAGAGATTAGAAAAGAAAGTGATTTGTTAAAGGGTCAGGATGCAAGGAGCTTTTAAATTTCAGGCACCAACTTTATCCATATAGAAAATAAGGCATGAACTTCTTTCTCTTCTGTGCATTATATCCCAAGCAACAATTCCATCAGAGTGCTAGCATTTGTAAGCTGGAAGTTTCCTCAGAGGCCACCATTCATTTTAAGCTTTTCTTATCTCAGGATATAAAAAAATGAGGCCAGCAAATTAAGTCCCTTGTCCCAGACCAAGCGCTTCCCCAGAATGTCAGCAATTCAGAAAGACACTCCTCAAGTGGCAGACACCCAGACGGCTGAGCGGGCCACTGTAGCAGTGACAATGGGTTGAATTCCTGTGGGACCATGTTCTGCATTTTGAAACTAGCAAAGGGAAGTAGGGAGGATGGCCTAGTCACATGTGCTCCTTAACTCAGCAGTACAGCATCATGGGAATCCACCTGCACTTCTTGGTTCAACTGTTAAAAGAAGTGGAAAGAAAGAAAGAAAAGAAAAAGGAAGGAAAGAGAGAATGATGGAGGGAAGGAAGGAAGAAAGAGAGAGAGGGAGAGAGGGTCATAGGGAGGGAAGGAAGGAAGGAAGGGAGAGATAAAGAGGCGCCTGGTGGTTTCTAGATTCCTCTATAGCAAAGGACACATAAGCACCCCTTTTTCTACCATTTGACCTTGTGTCTCCTGACACTTCTGACCTCAGTTTCCTAATCATAAAATGAAGCCATTGGAATTCCTACTTGGGCTACAGATGCTTCTTGGCTTATGCTGGGGTTACATCCTGATAACCCATTGTAAGTCGACAGTATCACAAGTGGAAAATGAATTTAATCCCCTAACCTATTGAACATCACAGTTCAGCAACAGAGCACACTGAAGAGTAATCAGTTGTTTCAACTTGGGATCGTGTGGCTGACAGGGAGCTGCAGCTTCTGTCACTGCCCAGCATAGACAGAGAGCATCAAACTGCATATCAAGAGCCTGGGAAGATCCACATTCAAAATTCAAAGTATGGCCAGGTGTGGTGGCTCACACCTCGAAATCCCAGCTACTCAGGGGGTGTAAATAAGGTGATTCAAGTCTAGACCAGCTCAGGAAAAAAATGTGATACCCTATCTGAAAAAACAACTAAAGCAAAAAAGTTTGGGCAGGTGGCTCAAATGGTAGGCACCTGCCTGGCAAACATTAGGCCCTGAGTTCAAACTTCATTACCACCACCGAAAAAAAAAAAAATTCAAAGTATGGTTTCTCCTGAATGTGTATTACTTTCACTATCATAAAGTCAAAACATCATAAATTGAGCCATCGTACATGGGGGACTGTCTGTACTCCTTTAAATTGATATTAGTCCAGGATGTGACGTTATAATTGCTATGTAAATAATAAACATGTGTCCTTGTCATATTCCTTCATTGCGTGTTCCATCTCACCTCCCCATGTCACCATCTCATAAAATGGTTCCATCCTACCCCTTGCCAGCACTTTTTCTGCTGTAGCTCTCATCCCCATCTGATATACTGTGTTTATGCTGCATATTTTATTGATTGCTCCCTCCCCAACTAGACGGTAAATTCAACGAATCCTGAAATTATATATTGCTTTACTTCTCATTCAGATCCTTAAAGTATCAGGTGGAGAAAAGAGGGAAGGAAGGGAGGGAGGGAGCCAGGGAAGGAAGCCTCTTTACCACGGCTTGAAAATGACAATCGCCTGCCTAACCTTTGGTCTTTGCAGCAACTTTACTGATCGCTCTGCCCAGGCCTCTCATCCCAGACTTCCTGATGGTTGCTGCCCTCATTGCACTCATGTCCCCTCAAATGTCAACTTCCTTGACCACAATCTTTAAAATAGCACCCTTCCAGCCTTGCTCTTTCTTCTGATTTTATTTATCTTATTATTATCATCAGCACTTGTCATCTCAACATATATTTCTTTATGTTTTTTTGTCCAAGATCATAACTTGTGAGAACAGGGAGTTGTATGTCATTCACTGTTTTGCCTTAGTGCCAAATGCATGCTGGCATAGAAGATACTCAGTAAATATCTGTTTGGTGAAAAAAAAAACACAAAAAACCCCATCATTTATAGATGTGAAATTGAAGCCAGGAGAAGCTAATGAGCTCACCTAAAGTTGGTAAATACTCAAGGTCATCTACTCTTGTCAACAGTTTGTTGGGGTTTGGGAGGGTGGGGGGGTTGCCCTGGGGATTGAACTCTGGGCCACTTACGTGCCAGGAAGGTACTTAGTTACTTGAGCCATACCACCCAGTTCTTTTTGCTTTTACTTTGTTTTTCAGATAGGGTTTCATACTAACTTTGTCCAGCTGGCCTTAAACCTTGATCATCCTATCTCCCACGTAGCACGTGTGTACCACCACACCTGGCTGTCAAAGGTACAATGTGAGTCTTGTTCTTCTCAGCAGCTCTGTGAGTTACTGGTGGACAGTCTGAACTTCGCGTAAGAAATGTGGAAATTGAGGCCCAGAACTCTCAGACTATCATCCTGAAAGTAAAACCTGAGCTGCCACAAATCTAAATCGCTCTTGTGTACCTTCACACTTTCTTCAGTTCCCAAGCATGTTTTGACCTTGTATTTTTATAATTACTTTCTCAAACCACCCCCTTCACAGGTCAAAGGTCTTTACCTTTGGCTGCATGGGCCAGCTCAATGCCTGTCTTTTTTGCCTCAGATAACCTGAAATCCTTTCTCCTTATTCCAAGATGCCTGTGCTTGGGCAATAGACAGATGTCACCAGTAGGGAAGTCCTTAGGAATGTTAGCATTTTCCTAGTGAAAGCAAAAACTTCTTTCCAAAGTGACATTCTAAGATTTATTCTAGGTTAATAAACTTATCATGTCTACCTCATACGGTAAGAAACCATCACAGCTGGCCCAGGACTGAGGGATTTGACAGGGCTGCCAGACTTCACATGCCAATAGCAGTAAAGCTTCAGGCAAGCAAGGATGGGAGGTCTTTGGCTGCTTGTGTTTTGCTTTTGTTTATTTGTTTTTTAAATGCTACTGTGTAAGGGCAAATAAGGGCCTTTCAAAATATCCACATCTTAATTCCCCCAACCTGTGGGGTATTGTCTTCTATGGTAAAAGGGACTGTGCAAATGTGATTAAGGATCTTGAGAGGAGAAGATTGTCCTGGATGACCCCAGTGGCCTCTGTATGATCACAAGGTCATTAGGATAGAAGACTGAGAAGGCCTTGTAGTGATGGGCATCATGGGGCAGAGGCTGGAGTGATGGGTTTTGGAGACAGAGGGAGAGGCCACAGGCCAAAGAAAATGTTCAGCCCCTGAGCTAGGAAACAGATTTTCCCCAGAAGCTTCCTGAAGGAATGGAGCACTGCCAATACTTTGATGCTAGAGTTGTGACTTTCTAAACTATTCAGAAATTAATTTGTGATGTGGTAAACTCGAAACACCCACTGTGCCCCATCCCTCTGGCACTTTTTGTATTGCCATCGATGACTCTCACCACAGCTAGGAAAAGTTCTCATGCTTGAGGACTTGATTAGATAGGCCCCTCAAGATAATTCTGGGTCATCTCGCCAATTTAAGGTCAGCGGATTGACAACCTTAACTCCATCTACAAACCCAGTTTCCCTTTGTCACATAACAAAGCCACAGGTTTGGTGATAGGATGAAGAAATGGGGGTAGGGGTCACAGGACACAGTTACTGCCATGCACACTAGTAAATGGGAACTTATATCAGATGAAAACATTTCTGTGGATGATTATAGCATCTTCACATATTATCAAAAACTGGAAACAACCCAATGTACTTCCATTAGTGAACAGATTTAGAAAAAAAAATAACACTGAGCTCCATCTCTACATGGAATTTCTCAGCCAAAAATGAATGAACGATTGACATATGCAGCAACATGAATGAGTCTTAAATGCATTCTACTGAGTGAAAGAAGCCAGATTCAAGGGCTCTGAAAAACAAGATTCCATTTACATGCTATTGTGCAAAAGATAAGACCACACAGTCAGCAAATAGACTGGGTACCAGAGCCTAGGGATTGGGGTGGAGTGTGGGGGAAAGGGGGAGGTGACCACAACAGGACTTCAAAAAACATTTGGAAGTGGTTGATATGTTCTATGTCTTGATCATAGTGATGAGTTGATGACTGCATGATTTTGTTAAAATCCATAGAACTGTATGGTTAGCAGGGAATTTTCCTGCTTGGGATATAAATCAGACATTCATACACCTAACTTTTAAAAGGGGACAAATAGGGGATGGGTGGAAGCTATGGTTGAAAAGTGTCATTTGTAGTGATGACTGATGACTGTTGTCCTGGAGAGGGATCTATCAGGCTGTTTCTTCTCTTCTGTGGTAGCAGGTAGGGGTGATAAGAGCTGACTCGTGACTTTCATTGGCTATTTCCTCCATTAAAAAAGGTAAGGATTATATTTTAAGACTGTGCAGTTATAACTCTTTTCTTCTGATAAAGAAATTAAAATTTCTTCATAGACCCCTGAAATTGTTGTAAACTCTAGACATAGTCTCTAGTGGAAAAGTTAGCTCTGGGTGACTGACTAGGACTAGCAACTTTAAGTTCCCTTTCTAGAGCTGACATTGATTTTTCTAACAATCTGATTTCTAACCCTCTAGCTAAGCTCTCTCAGTCTCAGATCCCCAATGTGTGAAGAAGGAATAAAAATTCCTATCTTAGGATCATAGATTTCATTCAAGAAATATTTGCTATGCAGCAGGAACAGAGGGCAAATCTAACTGAGGGCAAAATGAATCCATGCTGTCCCTAACCTGAATTCCTTCCAGAGAACCCTCCATCATTAAAAATGCATAAAATAGGAGATTGAAGGAAAGCATTTGCTTTTCTTTTGTCTGCTTTTAAAATTGTTCCTTCAAGTATTGAGTAGTCTATATGTATAGCTCCAGGGAGTAACCATAAGCTTTTAATTGCAAATATAAATTCTGGAGAAATACTGCATTTCTAGTAGAAGATTTCCTTTTAGTATAACAGAATTGGGGTTTGAACTCAGTGTTGCTTGCTAGGCAGGCACTCTACCACGTGGGCCATGGCTTCAGTCCTTTCTGTTTTAACTATTTTTCAGATAGGGTCTTGCGTTTATGCCCTGGCCAGCCTGTACCACCATGCTCCAGTTTAGGCTTCCCAAGTAGTTGGAATGACAGCATGTACCACCACGTCCAGGTTTTATTGGTTAAGAGGGGTCTTTTGAACTTTTTTTCTGAGGTGGCCTCAAAACTTGATCTTCTTGATCTCTAATTCCTAAGTAGCTAGGATTATAGCATCAGCTACTGTGCTGGGCCTCTAGTGGGAGATTTCTATCAATGATTCAAGTGAGATTTCATGAAATATTTCATGCCCATAAGAGTTTATGAATGTCACCATAAGTCAATGCATGCCACTTTTACATTTTCTTTCACTCCATTCTTTGAAAACTGAGTCAGTGATGGTGGTGGGCATAGAGCATGGCATGATTGAGGGGAACACCTTTTACCAAGAAACATCTCCACTGCTGACCTTCTAACCACATCTGATGGTCCACTGCTGACCATCTTTTCCTTTGGGTTAAATAGTGGCTTTTCCCTATGAGATCTCTTTAAAGGTTCAAATACTCCCTTCACCTGTGAAGTCAGATGGTTTTCTATAGGGACAATGCACAAGCTGAGAACCGGATAGAGAGAGCAGTACAAAAGAGGAAGAAGCACCTAGAAGGAAGCTACCTGGAAAGTTGACCTCCAGCCAACTCACCACCAAAAGAGCATTCACCAGTCCCTTGTGAGTCAATGAAAAATATTTGTCCTTAGCTCCTATGCTGAGGGTGTGGACTATCATCTGTGCTGATATTAATTAAAACTCTGTTGTTCTCAGGTGTTGGCGAGGATGCGGGGAAAAAGGAACCCTCTTACACTGTTGGTGGGAATGTAGACTAGTACAACCACTCTGGAAAAAAATTTGGAGGCTACTTAAAAAGCTGGACATCGATCTACCATTTGATCCAGCAATACCACTCTTGGGGATATACCCAAAAGACTGTTACTCCAGAGGCACCTGCACATCCATGTTTATTGCGGCACTATTCACAATAGCCAAGTTATGGAAACAGCCAAGATGCCCCAGCACTGACGAATGGATTAAGAAAATGTGGTATCTATACACAATGGAATTTTATGCAGCCATGAAGAAGAACGAAATGTTATCATTCGCTGGTAAATGGATGGAATTGGAGAACATCATTCTGAGTGAGGTTAGCCTGGCCCAAAAGACCAAAAATCGTATGTTCTCCCTCATATGCAGACATTAGATCAAGGGCAAACACAACAAGGGGATTGGACTATGAGCACATGATAAAAGCGAGAGCACACAAGGGAGGGGTGAGGATAGGTAAGACACCTAAAAAATTAGCTAGCATTTGTTGCTCTTAACGCAGAGAAACTAAAGCAGATACCTTAAAGCAACTGAGGCCAATAGGAGAAGGGGACCAGGAACTAGAGAAAAGGTTAGATCAAAAAGAATTAACCTAGAAGGTAACACCCACGCACAGGAAATCAATGTGAGTCAATGCCCTGTATAGCTATCCTTATCTCAACCAGCAAAACCCCTTGTTCCTTCCTATTATTGCTTATACTCTCTCTACAACAAAATTAGAAATAAGGGCAAAATAGTTTCTGCTGGGTATTGAAGGGGGGGGAGAGGAAGGGGGCGGAGCGGGTGGTAAGGGAGGGGGTGGGGGCAGGGGGGAGAAATGAACCAAGCCTTGTATGCACATATGAATAATAAAAGAAAAATGAAAAAAAAAAAACTCTGTTGTTCTAATACCATCAATAACCAATTACCTTCAATGTCATCCACAGTGTGTCACTCTATTATTAGAAATGAGCTACTTATGTCTTTCCCTACTACTTTTACGATTTTTCTTCAGCAACTATGGATTCAGAAAAAGCTCTGGTAGCACTGCTCATTTTCCCAAATAGGCAAGACCTTAAATAAAAGTTAACTCTTTTGTTATCATAATTTTCACTTTAATTGTTTCCCTTGTGTGTTAGTCACTTTTTTTCATTGCTGTGACAAAATACCTGAGAAGACAACTTAAGGGAGGAAAGATTCTTTAGACTCATGGTTTTAGAGGATTCAGACCATGGTCAGCCAACACTGATGTTTTTAGGCTGTGGTGAAGGAGAACATCATGGTGAGGAGATGTGGTGGAGCAGACAGAAAGCAAAGAAAGGTGACAGACAGGAAGGAGCATGACACAAGATATATCCTTCAATGGCACAGTGACAAGTAGGCCCCATGACCTGCTTCCTCCAACCAGGCCTCACCTCCTAACATTCCCATTAACTCCCAATAACACTGTGAAATTACAATTCCACCAATGGATTAATCCATTCATGAAGTCAGAGTCCTCATGATCCAATCACTTCACAAAAGCCCATCAACTGGCAACCAAGCTCCCAATTCATGAGCCTGTGGGAGACATTTCATATTCAAATCTTAATGCCTGGATAACTGATTCCTTTGAAACCCATAACTTTAACACATCAATCATTCATTTAAAGGCTTGCTTTTTTTTTCCCCCTATCCATTATTTCCTCCATTCTTGACTTCTGGAGGCGAAAAAGACTGCTGTTGATGCCATTTCTGAAGGTGTATTACGTGATAATCATTACAGTTAGAGTAGAGGTTGAAACTTAAACCAAAAATAAAAGTATTTGTCATCAAAAGAGTTGTATAAGCCTAACAACTATCAGAGTATATGTCAGCTCTTTATCCTTAATATAACAGCTCTTTATATTCCTCTGTGGCCTCTCAGCACTTCCTCTTCAGGCTTGGGCACAGTTTTTATTTCTGTAACCTGAGCTTCCCAAAGCATGCCAGCCTAAGCAGACAATTGAGAAGGTGTGGCTTGGTCTTAAAACAGCAACAATCATATCCCTTATCTCCGTAGCAGAATCAAGTACTCCAGCCTTTCTCCTTAAATCTGTCTGGGAAGGTTCTGGGACCTGCTAGTTCTATTCCTGGGCTGCCAGTAAGTCTCCTTTCTAGGACTGATGGTGCATCATTTATTCTCCCAGTCTGATGACTAAGGGGAACACTAGCAGCTACTCTTGAAAGTTCCTTGACTATTGAAGAAGACAACATCTAGAAAGAGCATGCAGCACACGCTGGAACAAAGTGACTATGTGAGCATGAGAGAGAAGGGAAGATGGTGGCCTGGAGGACTCTGGAAGACAAAATAGAGGCAGCGGGGTCACCTCTTAGTGAGGTGGACAGACAGGGAAAGGCCACTCTACCAATTGTCCTAATGCTGGCTAAACATTGCATTAGCCTGAAGAGTTTGAAAAAATGGAGTCTTAACATCCAAAGTTTCTGGTTTAGTTGGCCTAGGTTGGACCCCAGTCAAAGACATTTTAAAATATTCCCATAGTGGGTTAGAATAAAGCCTGTGGATTAGAGTTGAATGTCTTATGATGAAATCATGTTTATTTAAAAATATATACAGATAGAAAACTAAATCTATATGTATTTATGGGTCAATATGCACAGATTCCCTCATGTTTTCCTCTGAGGGTCTAGAAGCAGTGACACCCCAATGGAATGAGCACTGCTGATACCTAGATCTTGCTTCTATAACCTATTCGCCAATGAAGAAAATAAGGTTCCTGGAGAAAGGATGACTTCTAAGGTCTGAGGCAAGATGAACCTGGATGATCTTTGCAGCACAGAGATCCCCTTTATCCATGAGACATAAGTTCCAAGATCCCCAGGGATACCTAAAACCATGGAGAGTACTGGGCTATGACAAGGCTTAATTCATAAAGTAGGCGTGAGAAATTGTCATAACTAATAATAAAGTAGAATAATTATAACGTATACTGTAATAAGCATTATGTAAAAATGTTCTCTCCCTGTCCACCGCCTCCTCTCCCTCTCAATATCTTCCTGTAGTGTACTGTTCCTTCTTGTGATGATTTGCAAAAACACAATGACCAAGTGATGAGATGAAGTGAGGTGAATGACACAGGCATGGTGATGTAATGTTAAGCTATTGTCATGGATCACTTGAACACAAGCACTGTGATACCATGACAGTTTAGATCTGATCATCAAGATGGCTACTAAGTGACTAATGTACATGTAGCATATACAGCATGGATGTGTTAGACTAAGGGATGGTTCATGTCCTAGGTGGGATGCAGCAGGATGGTTCTGTATTTCATCCTCCTTCTCAGAACAGAGCATACTTTAACATTTAAAACTTATGAATTATTTATTTCTGAAATTTTCCATTTTATATTTTCAATCTGTGGTTGACCACTGGTAACGGAAACCATAGAAAGTAAACCTCAGATGAGGCAGGGAGTCCACTGTACCAGAGATTATGCAAGTACTCTTTTTAAAGGTAGGGGTTGGGAAAGAGGGGCTGGTCAAAAGGATGTTAGGGCTAGCCACAAAGAGTTTAAAATGGCCAAGACTGGGTCAATGTGAACAATAAAATAAATAAGGACAGTATTGGAAAATAATACAAAGCATAAAATGAGTATCTATGAGTTTATACTACAATTGAATAAATAAAGAAATGAAAGAAAAGGGGAAAATCTTACAGAAAAAATTCCAGTTAATAAATGTGGAAGAAATGAGGACAACAGGAAATCACCTTTTGGACACCAGAGTAATAATTGCTATAGACAAGATTCATAAGTGAATAGCTGCATAGCCTAAAAGTACCTCTCTCAAAATATTTTATTAGTGATTGTGGTGATTTTAACACATCATGGTTTTTACTTATTTACTTATCCCCCCCAAAAAGTGAGGCTTAATTCCCTTCTCCTTGAGTGTGGGCTGGACTTAGTGACTAGCAGACTGTCACTAAGGAAAAACAGTAACTCACAATAGAAGACACCACTTTGATCAAGTGACCAGGGTGAATTTCACCAGTGATAAGCCCTATTGATATCCCAAGCTCCCGATATGATGCAACATCACCTCTGTGTTCTTCTCCCAAATCCACAAGCCCAGGTTAACCTTGAGAATATACAAGACAAACCCAAGGAACATCTTCAGAGAACTGGACTAGTGCTCTTTACAAGTGCCAAGATTCTGAGAACAGAAAGAAGTGCTTTACAGATTGGAGAAGTCTAAGAAGTCATTTCAAGTAAAGACAATGTGATTTCCTATCCTGGATCTTTGATCAGAGGACATCAGTGAAAAAATTGACAAAATCCAAATGAAACCTGTAGTTTAGTTATGAATGTACCATGTTGATTTCTTAGTTTTGATAAATGTACCACAGCTAAGTAAAATGTCAACATTAAGAGAAGATGGTGAAAAACACACAGGGACATTATTGCTATCTTTACAACTCTTCTGCAAACCTAATATTTCATAATTCAAAGATTTGAAATCTAAAAAGGACCTGTTTTGCCCTCCTGTAGGTCTGGGGGGAGGGGGTGTTGGTACCAGTAGGAGGGGTGAGGATAAGTAAAGGGTGTAGGAGGGTGAAGAATGTGGAAATGTTATGTACTCATGTATGAAAATGGAAAAATGAGACCTGTTGAAATCATTCTAAGACTAGGGGCGGGCAAGAGGGAATAAAGGAGAATGATGGAGGGGTGAATTCAACTATGATATATTGTAAGAACTTTCATAAATGTCACAATGTTCCCCCAGTACAACAATAATAACATAAAAAATTTTTTTAAAGAAATCTAAAAAGGAAAAATTTAAATGTTCTGTAGGTGATTCTAATGAGCCACCAGAATTCAAAAGCCCTGCCCTGAGTCACAAATTGATAAAATTCCATCAGCTGCTTGAGGATAAGAACTTTTGTTATAATTTTTTATAGCAGACATAGTATGTAAAGGTGGAAAATAAGGGAGGGGCAGCTGGATCCGATTTAGATTGTGTTCTACACCATGGAGGATAGGTTTCAGGTCCTTTGCACCATTGGCCTTGGGAAGCTAGAGCCAAATTCTATGTGTTCCCATCTTAATGAGTGAAAAGCCAAAAACAAGCATGGCCAAAAAAATAAAAGAGTGGAGAAAGATGTATTTGCTGCAGCAGCGATGCCCTCCTAGAACAAAGGAAGCATATTTATTTCCTCAAGGAAAGCACTTTAAGGGTGGGCACATTACTGAGCATGCTCAGTTTAGGATCATAGTTCAAGAAGAAAAGATGTCAGGCACCTTTTTGGGTATGCTGGGCTCAAATTCATAAGGCACATGTTCAGAAGGTTAAAATGGCTGGACAGAAACGCGTCTAGACATGCTAAGTTTTCTCTAAAGTTTTAACTAAAACAAAAGGAAGGCACGTTAATACAGGAATTTGCCTCTAAAAAGTGCCTGCCTCACTTAGTAACTAACAAATTCATTATAATTTTTTTTAAATGAGGTGTAATTAGATCTCATATTTGGTTTTAAGGTAATTCTACTGCTATTTAAATGCTTCATAACAATAGCAATTTTGTTTAAACATCCTGCAAATTTTTTAAAGGATGCAAATTCATGTGTGGATGCCATAAGAAAAATATTTTGAAAAATATCTTTTTCTTTGCAGATTTCTGCATTGCACCACATTCTCCCTGGATAAGTATCCTGAGTAGGGACTGGAAGAGTCAGGATAATAATAGCAGACATTCAATGAAAAGGGAAGAGTTAAAGATAAGATTCCTACAGGCAAAGCAGGACCTTACAGGAAGTAATTTGCAAGGAAGGCTGAGTCCTGGCTCTGTGGGGCAGACCATGGAGTTAGTCATAATATAACTCCAGACCAAAAAAGAAGAAATAAGACAGGCTCAGCCCTCCAGCCTTTTCATTAGCTAGTTTTATAGTTTTCCAGAAGGAGATCTCTATTAGAGATGTGATCTTCCAGAATCTTCAGAACAATGCATTCTCAGAGAGAGAGACAGCAGGAATATCTAGTCAAAGATCTTACGTGCTCAGGTTGCCTGGAATGAGTAAGCCAGGAGCCAGGAAAACTCAATGTCCCTAAGGCACAAGACCCCTTCCCTCTGATAGCTTGATTCCTGTTTCTTAAAGGGTTGCCAGGAGCTCCTCAATGGTGACATCAGACAACCCTTACAGGGCTGCTCATATTTATACCATCAGAAACCAGATCATCCGGGGAACAAAAGCTCTCTCCTAAGGACAAACTTACATTGTGCCCAGCTGCCTTCCCTTGGTCCTGTCTAGTTGCTAAAAATATCCATCAAGAAGAGCTGGCAGTATGGCTCAAGTGGTAGAGCACCTGCCTAGCAAGTAAGGCCCCGAGTTCAAACCCCAGTACCACCAAATAAATAAATGAACGAACAAACAAACAAAAATATCCATCAACAGAAAGCTAATTAACTAAAATATTACTTATGAAGCTAGAGATGTATAATTTTTGACCTGGAAATGTTTCTGTGAACATCTTGAGTGAAAGGAAATAAATTCCACATAAATAGGTTCTAGTTTATGAAAATAGTATCCTGCAAATTTGTGCACGAGAGCCTGTGCCTGCACATATATACGTATAGAGGATACTCATTAGTTTGACATCTTTTATCTCTGAAGTTAAAGATGTCTCTTTCTTTTGGACTTTCTTGTGTCATTTTTAAATTTTTTTAAGTTTACATTATAATTTTAGAGTCACAAAAATTTGTCATTTTGAAATAAAGTACTTATTACACTTCAAAAAGCTCATTTTACTCTGAACTTCTCCCATGTCACTAATTATAATTCAAATAACAATGAACACTTTTGAAAATTAAATTTGCAGTGAAATAGCAAAATTAAAAATAATTAGAAATAATATTTTATGTAGCTGCACTATCTTATACAAGATCTCCCTAGTTTTGGCATTTCAATCATTTCAAACATTTGGTAAGTTAACGAATGGATGGACATCGCTTAAGCCTTTGAATTTCTGACTAGTTCATTTAGAATACAGGGAAATTTTTACTGAAATAAAATAAATCTTGCAAATATGGCCAAATTGCCTACCTTATGATTGGGTAGTTTTTATCTAGTTATATTTGTATATTTTTTTTAAAAAATCTTTGCCATTTGATGATGAAAAATAAACAATCTCATTTTCATCTAGATGTAGTTAGTTCCTAGGGAGGCTGAATACTTTAATATTACTTGCTATTTTCATCAAATACTAAATTTGGTCTTTTCATGGCCTTTATTAGGTTTAAGATAAACTGAGGGAGGGCAATTTTGTTTAACTCATATGAAATATTTCTCTCATAAGGCCATGGGCTCACTTCTATAATAATTTTAATAACACTCAATTTTATACGTAGATATTTTATTTGTTGTGACTTTTAAAAAAATTTAATGCAGCAGACCAGGTGTGGTGGTGCATGCCTGTAATCCCAGCTAAGTGAGAGGCAGAGGTATGAGAATCATAGTTGGAGGCTATCCCTGGCAAAAACATGAAACTCTATCTGAAAAACAAACTAAAAAGACAAAAGGACTGGGGGTGTGGCTCACGTATAGAGCACTTACTTGCCTAGCAAGTGTGAGTCTCTGAGTTCAATCTCCTAGTACTGCTGAAAATAAATAAATTAACTAATAATAAATAAATACAGACATATGTCTTATATGGTACATTACAAACTTTTCTTTTGTCTTATTTCTCCATTCACTTTTATGTCCAAAAAGTCCTTTTCAAGACTTAAATAGCTACTTGGTCTTTTTTATTTTAAAGTTTAATTATTTAATCAAATTCTTTAGTTCATCTGGAATTTATTTTGGCATATAATGACCTAAATTATGTTTCTCAAATGGTTAACCACCTTTTGAGATCGGCTGTCTAGTTATTGGAGTAGTTAGAGGGCTCTTTCTTCCAGAATAATTTGGAACAGTTTATAGTTTGTTGCCTGGTGGATGCAGATGATAGAAAAACTAAAATTGCTGGTGACCATTTGCCTCCTTCTCTGGTTTTGCACCTGTTTTACCTTCCTGTTCCAGCTTCATGAGCCCCTGATCAACTCTCCCCACCCCACCCCCACCCCAGTGAATTTCAGTACTTTAAATTGCAGCCCTGGAATAGAAGTAGAGACACCTGAGAAGACCACGGCTGCCTCACAAAGTTATCCCTGAGCTCTGCCGAGCTAAGGACCTGATAGCTGCTCAAATCTCTGATGCTGAGGGGTGGATGGAAACTGTCTACCATCCAGATCAAGGGCCTCTTAGACACTTGTGTTACTAAAACTATTCCTGGAACGGGACAGACGTTGACTAAGTGTTTAATCCCTAAGCAATTGCAATTTACAGCTAGTAAATTGTACATTTGTACTAGTAAACTAGTAAATTTGTGACTAGTTTTCTGAATGGTTATAGGAAGTGTGCATGTCGGGGAGTGGGGTGGAGAATTTGTCTAGCAACTTTCTTACCCAGGAATCCAGGAATTATTTTGACACTTAAATTTCCTTTGAACCAACCCTTTAGAGGACTGCTCCTGCTTGTTAATCCATCGGTCATGTAATAAATCTATAATGCACGTAAAATATGCAAATATTCTACAGGAACTTCTTTCACTATGCAGAAACTTGAACATTTTTGCCTAAAAGGTAAGTGCATTTGAACCTTATACCACTGTAATTTCACTTATTCCTAATTATGTCAAAGAGAAAAAAAGAGTTTCCTTATCAACATTATAATATTCTTTATTTTCTATAACTCACTCTTACTTTTCCAAAGCTAATATGATCTGCTCTAATACAGCTCTTCACGTGTCTTCAATAGCTGTATCCCCTACCAGAATAAGGTGACAAAAATAACCCACCAGCAGTGTGATCTCAGCAGGACCTCCTGTGCTTTGTGGATACGGTTATTCTGAGCAGAGTCCAATTTCTCCTCTGGGAATTAATCTTTTAATGGAATTTCTTCTGTACTACTTAGCGAAATAACCCCACTTAGCTCTAACCACCCCTCCATCACTGGTTAGAGAAAAGTAAGTTCTACTGCACTTCTGAATATTCTACTCTCAGGCTTTCTTCAGTCCCAGAGAAGGAGCTAAACCAACCCACGCCAGGGCTGTTGAGTCCTAAGATTTTAACTACAGGTATAATGCACCCAACTGTGTGGTGACTCAAATTAACCTTTAAAAGGGTAGAAATAACAGACTACCAGGCGATCCTTGACATCTCAGAACCCTGGCTTCTTCCTCCCCACTTAGCACCGAAAGTTGAGATACTTACCCAGTTGGAAAATGGTTTCAGTTCTTGCCTTTGGCCTTGTGTTTGGTCCTCCGTGACTCCTAATTAGTGTTCCCCTTGGTTTCTTTCAAGGCACCTCTCCGTAACTCCATTCACCCCCATCAGTGCATATATCACTGCCTCAGTCCCCAAGCCTGGCTGTTTGTCCACTGGTCCCACTCTAGCTCCTCCCCATAGTGCTGCAGAGGCCGACATGGTGCAAACAGATATGATTACAAAGCATGTCATTGCTAGGTTTGGATTCATTTCTTAAAAATAGATATTATGAGGGAATTTTTTCCATTATTTAGGAAAGAAAGAAAACCCAGAATGTTCAAAAAGTATACCCTAATGTTGGTATTCAAAGTAAAACCCATAAAACGTTATTGAGCAAGACTTAGGTAAGTTTTGTTGGTTTGATCCAAAGGGAGTTTTGCAATAGAATATGACTATTCTGCCTGGTGATAACCAGAACACCTGCTTGTTTTTCTGATAGTATTTGGGACCATGAACATATTCTATGAATGGCTTGAAGCAGTCCTGTTCAAAGTGTGGCCTACAAACTGGTATTGGTCCAAGCCAAAGTAAGTACAGAAACTGAAGAACAATACCAAGTCAATACTGGTCAGGATGAACAGCAGCTGAAACTCTGGTTCCACGTTGCTGGTGGATTTCATTTTGTATTTGCAAAATGACATAGTCACATTGGAAAATGGTATGGTAGTTTCTTTTTAAAAACAGTATAGTTAAGATAAAAAAACCTTACATGTTTATCATTTAACCCAGCAAGTCCTACTTCAAGGCAGTAGCTCAAGAAAAATAACAGCAAATGTCCATGCAAATACTTATTCATGGAGGGGGAGGGCACAAGGAGAGGGGAGGTGGCCCAAACAATGTATGCACATGTAAGTAAATGTAAAAACAATAAAATAAAAGAAAGAAAGAAATACTTGTACATAGCAGGATTATTTACAACTATCCAAAGTTGGAAACAATTCAACTTTCTATGAACCAGTAACTGAATACAACCGTGATGTATCCATATTATGGAATATTACACAACAGGAAAAATGAAAACTACATACAACCACATGAATGTGTGTCAGAGACATTATTTTAGGTAAAGGAAGTCTAACACAAAAGACCACAGACATACAGTATGATTCTATTTATCTAAATTTCTACTAAAGGTAAAACTATGGTGACAGAAAGCAGTTTGGTGGTTATCTGGGGCTGGGGAACAGAGTGGAGGAGATATATTGCAAAGGGACAAGAGGAAATGTTTTAGGATTATGGGACTGTTGTGTAGCTTGTTATTGGTGGAAGTGAAATGTTTACATCCAATTATCAAAATTCATCAAACAGTACATTTAGAGTGAATAATTTTTTTTCTTTTTTTTATTGTTTTATTATTCATATGTGCATACAAGGCTTGGGTCATTTCTCCTAGAGTGAATAAATTTTATTGTATGTATAGCATACCTCAATAAAACTAAGAAGAAAGAAAGACTTTGCATCTAAAATAGGAAATATTTCTGAAAGTAAATGAGATGGTTTGAAAGGAAGATATAAAATTTCACTGGACGTCAACAGTAGACAATTTTGAGCCACAAGCAGTAAGCCTAGCGTGCAGCATTTCTGTGTTAATCACGAGTACTGCAATCCCTTTGTAACAGCATGGGGGTCAGGACTGACATCATATTTCAGCCTTGCCACATCCAGCCAGACCTGATGAGTCGGGACATACAGCCCATCAGACGTGGGATGCATCCCAAACTGGGCAATAATACACTTCAGGTATCTTCAGAGCAGGGCTGCAGAGTGTGGTCCACCTTCTCTGAAAACAAAATGCCATTCTTACGCTTGCGTTTATTTTCATATTCTTTTCACCAGCACCTCTGATATTAGCAGCAGCAGCTCCATGTTTACGTTGGCAAATCAAGGCTGTTTCCATGGAAACATCTCTAATTCTGAGGAGCTGCAATTTTAAGTCAATTTACCATAATGGAAGACGAAACAAAAGCAAGCAGACAGAACCAAGAAAACTTAGTGCTTCTAACTGACTAGGAGACTAAGGAGGAGAGGAAAGGCGTGAATGTGTCATTTGTCAGGATTTTAGTGCTTATGCTATTTAGCACCTAACCATTCCATGCTTAGGTGCATATAATGACTGCCTAGGACCATAGCGTCTTAGAGCTAAAATAACCCTTTCAAGTTATCTAGAACCCTTTATTTTAAAGCCAGTGAAACTCAGTCCAGAAAAAGGGAAGGCTTTCATGAAGGGACAGAGCTGGGATAGCATGTTAAAGCCTGTGACTCTCTTCACTCACAGCGTGGTGTTGTCCCTTCCACTTGTTAGCCCCAGGCCCAGCCAAATGCTTTTTGTGGAAATCTGCTGTGCTGAATAAGAGTTTTCCCACCTGATCTGCCATTTAGGAACCCACAGCCATCAGTTACAGCCAAGTAGGGCTTTGCCTACTACCGAGAAAGAGGATTAGAAGCCTTTTAGCAAGCACCAACCTCTCGAGGAAGCAGAACTGACCCCCCAGGACCACATGCAGAATGAGATTTCATACAGAAAGTTGTGTGTTTATGAAATTGGCAGAAAGACTAGCAGAGTGGGCCAAGGGGCAGATCCTCAGGAATGATGCCCAGAACACTGCAGAACTGACCCACCAGGGAAGTCCTCACATCTGGTCCAACCAGGAGGACAGAAAATCAAGAGACTGCCACTAGAACTATCGAGTCCAGGAAAACGCCAGTACTGAGAAGGTCCAGAATCAAGTAGGAGCAGTACTGGACCACTTCTGGGAAGGAGGAAAAAGGAGAATGGACTAACTAACATTGAAAGCAGCCCAAGAAAGCAATAGGAAGACACCTTTGTTTACAGTGAACACATCTCAATCGTAGGGTCTATTCTGCACCCAGAACTTTACCTGCAGGAAATGTAAGTTTTGTTTTGAACTTTCCACTTTCTGCTGTACTAGAAAGCACACTAAAACAAGGATGGAATAAATGCTGAGTATCAGTTAGCTAAATTCGGTGAAGGAATTCACCTGAATGTGTTCGAGTTGGTTAGTTCAGTAGTGCAAATCCATAGCAATTTGGAGCATTACTTTGAGAAGCAGAAGAATACCTTGAGTGGTGAGAGTGGAGCCAACAAATACTCTAACCCACCTCCAAAGGGGAGAATATGAGATGAACCAGCCATGTTCAAGAGCATTTGTCAAAATGGATTAAAAACTTAAAAGTCCTGAGTCAACAGTGATCCAGTAATGATAATCTTGGTTAAGAGTTTTGGTTTGTGGCTAAACCAAAAGCCAGCCACAAAACAGAGCCAGAGAATCTTCAAACTGTGGAGATGAAAGCAGGGATGAATGTAAGGAAGGGATGGAAGTTTCTAGACTAGCACCTAGAAAAATGGAGTCATTCCTGTCTGTATTTGCTATGTCCAGATGGGCCATTGGGAGGGGCAGTCAGGAGCTGAGACCCATCATTTCAACATACTGCTTAGTATAGAACCAAGTGAGCATCCCTATGTCCTCAAGTCATGGCTGCCATGGAATTGTCATAGAATCTTTGTTGGTCAGTCCTCCTGCCCCACCCTTCCTGCTCACAGAGAATAGCCAGCAGAGCTGGCTGTGAAGGTCAGCACCTTCTCCTGGGTGCTCTGGAGGCTACAGCCTCCTGTCCATTATGATGAGCTGTTCCTGGTGGGGCAATAGTGGTGGTAACTGCTGACCTATCGATGTATGCACCTAGCAAGGGATTTACTGCGTTTGTTAAGAGTTTGGAAGACGTGCTCTGATTACTTACTGCATCGTTACCCATTGTTTGTGTTCTCTCACTTATATTTGCACTACAGTTACCACTGAAAAAAATAAAACCAAATTGAAAGACATAGAAATGTGGCTTTCTACAAAACTAGAAAAATCTTAGAGGAGTTTGAAGAGGTAAAGGGGTTAACCATTTTAATTTAACAATTTCAATATAATTTTATTACTTATTATAGGCAGCAACCTAGGAGCTTTTAAGGTGTTTTCCTTGCAATTCCAGACACAGGATCTATTTGGTATAAGTAGCACCAGAGGGCGCTCATCTTACAGGTTTGTTTCTGTCTGGATGTTTTTCTTCCTAAAGAAAACACTAAAATGCCTGTGTATCTTAACAAGCGCATGGCTTCTTGGAAGAGTGGGCTGGTAGAGTGGCTCAAGTGGTTGACCTGCCTAGTAAGTGTGAGGCCCTGAGTTCAAACCCTAGTACCACCATAAAAGAAAAGAAAGTGGAAGAGAGAAATAGATTGTAGATAGGTGGATATGTATAGATTATTGTGGCTCCTCCCTCTCCATTAACACTGAAACCTTGTGAGACTATGATCCCTTGAATTACCACAGTTTTTTTCTCCTTAAGCATGTTAATCTCCTGCCTTGCCACGGAAACTTTCTACCCTGAGCTCTGAAAGTTGGGCTCTCATCCCCAGTGCTGTACTTTCTCCTGGAGTCTTCTCTGGAGGGACACAGGGGAACACACCCAAGGGAGAAGATGGATCTACTTCTTCCAAGGATGGTTTTCATTATGCTCTCTAAGGACGGGATGCAAAGTAGCCTCCAAGATGGTCCCAGGATCCCTACCTCCTTGTCTATACACTGTGCTGAGCAGGGCTTTCCTGTGTTACCACTATGATGTTATGGGAATGACAGTGTGATGTCCAAAGTCAAGGTTGCAAAAGACATGTGCCTTCCAGTTTGCTCTCTCTTGGACACCTGAGCCTGCTGCCACATGTGGGGATGTTCAAGTCGTGCTTGGAGGGTCCCTGTGACAAAGGCCCGAGTTCTCTTGCTACTAGACAGCAGTATCTTCCCATGTGAGTACCAGCCTGAGAGTGAGCCACCTCCAAAGTGGATTCTCCAACTCCAATTTAGCCTGCAGTTGATGGCACTGGTCAACAGTTGCTCTTCAGCCTCATTTAAAAAGGAAGGGGGGTGCTGGTAAAGTGGCTCAAGTGGTAGAGCATCTGCCTTGCAAGCACGAGGCCCTGAGTTCAAATCCCAGTACTGCCCAAAAAGCAAAAAAACCTTGAGCCACAGTCCATATTGCATAGGCCTGAAGACACTATCTTGTGAGGTTTAATACAACTGTACTGTCATTCATATAAAAATACCAGGAATCTTCACTTTTGCTACCTTGATATAACATCAGTCTATCATGTTCTAACATTGAAATACATCAGCTTATTAAAAAATACTTCTAGGAGCTGGTGGAGTTGCTCAAGTGGTAGAGCACCTACCTAGCCAAGCATGAGGCCCTGAGTTCAAACCCCAGTACCACCAAAAAAAAAAAGTCCACTCAAAAAATACTTTTATAAGAAATGTTGAACCACCCCCCCCCGAACCAGAAGTGCTCTGCTAAGTTGCTTCTGAATTCCTGACCCACAGAAACTGTGATATATGAAATGTTTATTTTTTTTTAATACACTAAGTTTGGGTTGGTTTGCTGTGCAGCAACACGAATTTTCTTTTCATCGCATCTGACAACACATTTAGCACTGCTGTCTTTGTGCTTTCACATCCTGTAGTTAAATCTCTCCAAAGGCTCATCATTAATTTCAGGATAAAGCCAATCCTTTCACACAGCACAAGCCCTTCCAGATTCGGCTTCTTTGTGCCTCCCAGCCTCACCTGGCCCACGCTGCTTTTCTTTCCCATCTCTTCAGCTACTCTGGAACACGCTGCATCGCCTTAGCTGTGCATGGATAAAATTTGCCAGATAAAATTCAGCATACCCAGTGAAATCTGAATTTCTGATAAATAACAAATAATCTGTATGGTAAAAATATTGCCTGGCACAAACTAATTCTAAAAAGCTATCCTCTTATTTATCTGAAATTCAAATTTAACAGGGCATCCTGTACTTTTTTGCTACTGAATCTGGTAAGCCTACAGATGTGAGCTGGTTTCTATTAGCACCTACACATTCACTGGCTGCATTGCCACAGCTCTCCTGGTTAACTTTCTGTCCTGCAAGACTCCAGCCGAATGGGGAGTGGGGAGGAGTCAACACTTCTAGAAAGTCTATGATGACTCCTCCCACCCCCTCCCCATCGATGAGGATGAAGCAGAGGTGCCTGCTTGAGGCTCCCACTCTTGCTCTGTCATCCCTGCTGTTACATCACACCGCGATTACAGCTGTCCTCCAACAGTGATGGGTGCACTCAAGACTACCGTGGATACCTAAAACCACGGATAGCACTGAGTCTTACATATACAGTTTTTTCCTATGCATGCATACCTATGATAAAGCTTAATTTATAAATTAGACACAGTAAGAGATGAACAGGAAGTAATAAATATAACAATTATAACAATGTAACATAATCAAAGTTACGTGAATGTGGCCTCTCTCTTTCCTCTATTTCCGTCCCCCCACTCCATTCCTCCCTCTCTTTCTCCCTCTCTCATCAAAACAAATACTAACATTTTCTGACTGTGATTGACCACAGGTAAGTCAAATCACTGAATGTAAAAGCTTTCAGCTATACTTATCTGTATAAGGTGGGTCTTCTGTATTTATTTGCCTGTCTTGAGTCTTAGATTCTGAACCTCTTGTCTTACGGGATAGCCTCTGCACCAAACACATAATGAAATCATTATTGATGATTACCAAACACTTACCTATAAGCTACTCATTGTTCTGAGATGTTGTGCATATATAAACTCATGAGTCTTCATATGAAGCCAGAGGTGGTACTCTTAACATCCCACTTTTACTGGTGAGGAAACTGAGGTCTGAAGAGGTTATGCAACTTACCCAGTAGCATTCAACTTCAGTGAGATTGTAGTTCAAACCCAGGCTCTGACTCCAGAGGCCACCCTGCTTTTCTATGATGACTGATGAGTATTTGTTGAATGAATGTGAGAATTGATTTCTAAATTATCTAGCTATATGCCTTCAAACAGGGACCTCTCTAACTTTACCACTCCCGACTCTCTCTCTCAAAGCATGGTATGTATCTTCCTGGTGGGCAAATACCAAAGGGTTATTCTGGTCTGTCCCTTTTCAAATCCTGACAACAGATCCAGGACACTACTGTGAACACACTTTCCTAAGGAAGAAAGGAGACAACAAAGACTCTAGGAATGTAAGCCAAGAGGGCTCTGTACTCAATAGCATGAATTCTAGAGTTCAGTTTCTGGAGTTCAGCTCTCACTTCTATGGCTTACCAGTTGTGTGGCTTTGGATGCAGCCCTGGGAGTTAGATTCTTCATCTGAGAACGGAGACAATCATTTTTATTTCCTAGAGCATTGTTGACAATTATATGAAATTAAAGAAAGAAAACACACTAGCACAGTGCCTGGAACATAGTACGTTCTCAGTAAATACCATCTGCATATATCATTTATTCCAGTTGTGGGCACCTGTGGGTGTGGTACTTCCATGAACTTATGTGACTTCTTCAGCCCCTTTACCCTGTGCAAACTTTCAGAGGTAGGATAGAGAGCTAGGTCTACACCCTAACCTTTGGAATTTTAAAAGCAAAACTGAGGGGAGGAGTAACAAGATGGCAGATTGTTGACATCTCTATACTCCGGCAGCAACTGACTACCCTGAAGAAAGAAAATCAGGGAACCCCAAAAGGCACCCATGGGATTCCATAACCAGCAGGAAACAAAGCCATCTCTGAGTCCACAAATCCACAAATTAAGAAGCAACTAACCACGGGAAGAATGGGAAGAACTACTCACAGCTCAACACTCCCGATCTCCTGGCCCTCCATGCAGCTCCAGGCTCCATTTCTGCATACTGACTCAGTGGCAAGTCATGCTTCTCGGCACACACAGGAACTCAGAGCTGTACTCTCCCCCCTACTATACAACCTGCTACCTTCACCCTGAAACCAGGGAAACTGGTGCCCTGATATAAGCAGGACCCAGGGCTTCTGCTGCTCCATGGGTAGCAGAAGGTGCAAGCCAGTAGGCTTGGTTCCCCCGTGGCTGGCACCAGCTACTATACTGCTCTCCTGGACAAAGCCCCAGGGCTTTTGTTGCTCTAAAGCTTTGTTCTCTTGTGACTGCAGCAGCTCCTGTGGCTCCTGGAAGCCCATGCCCCAAAACAAGTAGACCCCAGGGCCCCCACTGCCTTGTGGACACCAGATGATTCAAGCCCACTGGCTTTGCTGCCCCACAGGCACCCTCAACTTGCCTGCCATAGACACACGTGAACCCCATACTCCACCCTTTACTATTCTGCTGGTGCCATGAGACTTTCCTCCCCACAGGGCACAGAGGCCCAGTGCTAGCCACCAAACCCTCCAGTGGGAAAGCCCCCACTGTCCTGTCAAAGAGCAAGAACCCAGCTCCTACACTGAGTGGTAATCTGCTATTCTGTGGGGGCCAGAAGATGTGTTTCCCTAAGGCACAAAAAGGCACAGTGCTTCCCACTGAGCCCAACCATGGGAGAGCCCCTGCTTCTCCATTAAAGACCAAAAATTCTAGATTCCCCACTGAAGGGAGGAAAGCTGTAACCTACTACTCAGTGAGTGGCACCAGAAAGCCTGCCTCCAAAGTGCACAAAGGCCCAGAGTTCACCACTGTGCCTGACAGCTGGAATGCCCCTGCTCCCCCATCAAAGAGCAAGAATGCCAGGTTCAGGGGAAGAGAGCTGCAACCAGCTACTCTGTGGACAGCAAAAGAAGGCCTGCTTCCCCAAAGTGCACAGAAGCCCAGAATCTCCCACCTCACTTGCTTACAGGAGAGTCCAGTCTCCCCTGCCTAAGAGCTGGAACCCCAGCTCCTCCAATGCATAGCAATTGGTTACTCTGCAGCTGTCAAGAGAGGCCCAGCACTCCCCACTGTCCTTGACAGCAGAAGAGCCCTCACTCCCCTGTTAAAAAGCAAGAACACCAGATTCCCCATTGAGGGGAGGAAAGCTGTACCCTTGTACTCTGCAGGTGGCACCAGAGTCCCATTTCCCCAAGGCACAGAGAAGCCCAACGCTTCACGCTGCGCCTTCCTGCAGGAGACTCCATCTCTCCTGTCCAAGAGCTGGAATCCCAGCCCCTCTATTAAGTGGCAACTTGCTACTCTGCTGGTGCTAGGAGGTCTGCCTCCCACAGGTCACAGAGACTCAGCACTGTCCACTGTGACTACAGGAGAGCACCATACCCCCATCAAAGAATGGAAACTCCAGACCCTTTGTTGGGAGGAGAAAGAGGTAATGTGCACCACAACAAGAACCCTGCAAGGGGTAACATTTCCAGCATACCCTCTCTGAGAAAAACTGCTGGAGCTCCAGGAGAAAAAAACTCAAAACCTCAACTACAGAGACACAAGAGATTAAAACCCTAACCAAAACCAACTCCAGATGTATAAATCTCAGCACAGAATGAAACAGCAAGACAACCACTCTCCATCAAAAGCCAATGCCACCACTAAGGAACTAACCACCTGCATAGAGGAAGAGATATCAAATAATGAATTCTAAAAAACAATAGTAAAAATGACTAATACCTCAAAGAAGAAACACAAAAACTAGTATTTGACCTCAAAGAGGACATGAATAAACAATTAAATGAACTCAAAGAGAAAACAAACAAACAGATGAATGAAATTAAGAAGACAATCCAGGATATGGAAGAGGAAATCAATAAAGATATGGAAACCCTGAAAAATAATCAATCCAAAATAAACAACTCAATATCCCTAATAAAAATCTCAGTTGAAAGCTTGATGAACAGAGTGGAGCAAGTGGAAAATAGAGTATCAGGAATGGAAGACAAGGTAGAGGAATTAGACCAAACAGTAAAAGATCATGAAAGAATGCTAAGAAAATACAAATGGAACATGCAAGATATCTGAGACACCATGAAAAGACCAAACCTATGAATCATGGGTATGGAAGAAGGAGAAGAGATACAAACTAAAGGCACTGACAACCTATTCAATAGAATAATAGCTGAAAACTTCCCTAACCTCAAGAAAGAGAGACTCACCCAAGTGCAGGAAGCATACAGAACACCAAACCATCAGGACCAAAAAAGAAACACCTCCAGACACATCATAATCAAATCACTTAGCACACAGAACAAAGAAAGAATTCTGAAACTTGCAAAAGAAAAAAGACAAGTCACATATAAAGGCAAACCCATTAGAATAACTGCAGATTTCTCAACTCAAACTCTAAATGCAAGAAGGTCATTGAAAGACATAATTCAGGCCCTGAAAGAAAGCAACTGTCAACCTAGACTAGTCTGCCAGCAAAACTACCCTTCCTAATTGAAGGAGAAATTAAAACCTTCCACAACAAGGAAAAACTAATGGAATTCGTGGCTACTAAGCCAGCACTACAGAAGATACTTAAAGGACTTTTATATATAAAAGAAGAAACTAGAGTGAGACAGGAAGAAAGAATAAACCCTTTTTGTGCAAGCAGACCAGTAAACAAGGAATAGGTAAAACTAAACAGGGGAATAAAAATGGCTGGAAACAACAGGCACCTCTCAATATTAACCCTGAATGTAAATGGCCTCAATACCCCAATTAAAAGACATGGAATAGCAAACTGGCTTTTAAAAACAGGACCCAACCATATGTTGCTTATAAGAGACTCATCTCACAGAAAAAAAGAAACACTGGTTTAGAGTCAAAGGATAGAAAAAAGTTTTCCAAGCAAATGGACCCCATAAACAGGCAGGAATAGCTATACTCATATCTACCAAAGTATACTTCAGACTAAAATCAATCAGAAGAGGCAATGAAGGTCACTTCACATTAATGAAAGGAACAATTCATCAAGAGGAAATATCAAGCCTTAACATGTATGTGCCAAACATAGGGGCGCCCACCTATATTAAAAAAACTCTAAAGGCCCGAAGAGCACAGGTAGAAGCTAACATAGTGAAAGTGGGAGACCTGATTACTCCACTGTCACCAATAGTCATCCAGACCAAAGATCAACAGAGGAACTTCAGAGCTATTTTACACATTAGACCAAATAGACATGGTTGATAGCTACAGAGTATTTCACCCAAAACCTAGGCAATACACATTCTTTTCTGTAGCTCATGGAACTTTCTCCAAAATAGATAGCATTTTAGGACACAAATTAAGTCTCAAGAAAATTGAGATAAGCCCCTGCATCATATCAGATCACACTGGAATAAAAGTAGACCTCAACAACAAAAGAAACCCCAGAAAATATTCAAACACATGGAGACTAAACAACACACTGCTGAAAAAAACAATGGTAACTGAAGAAGTCAAAAAGTTCCTAGAATCCAGTGAAAATGAATCTGTGGGACACAGTAAAGGCTGTGCTAAGGGGAAAGTTTATAGTTATAAGTGCCTACATTAAAAAAAAAAGAGAACTCTCAACTAAACAACCTAATGATGCACCTTAAGCTCCTAGGAAAACAAGAACAAACCAAACCCAACACCAGCAGATGGAGAGAAATAATGAAGATGAGGCCCAAGATCAATCAGATCAAAACCAAACAAACTATATGAAGAATCAATGAAACAAAGAGTTGGTTCTTTGAAAAAATTAACAAAATCCACAAACCCTTAGCCAATATGACAAAATGGAGGAAGGAAAAGACCCAAATTAATAAAAACAGAGATGAAAAAGGGGACATAACCACAAATACTAACAAAATCCAGAGAATCATTAGAGAGTACTTTGAAAACTTATATTCAAGTAAACTGGAAAATCTAGATAAAATGGATAAATTCCTAGATGCATATAACCAACCAAAATTGAACTAAGAAGATATTAAACACCTAAATAGTCCTGTTACATGCAATGAAATTAAAGCAGTAATAAAGAAACTCCCTACAAAAAAGAGCCCAGAACCTGATGGATTCATGGTCAAATTTTACCAAACCTTTAAAGAAGAACTAACATTAATACTCCTCAAACTTTTCCAGGAAATAGAAGGGAAAAAATACTACCAAACTCATCCTATGAAGCCAGCATCACACTCATTCCAAAACCCAATAAAGATGTAACCAGAAAAGAGAATTATAGACCAATATCTTTAATGAATACAGATGCAAAGATTCTCAACAAAATTCTGGCAAATAGAATTCAACAACACATCAAAAGGATCACATACCATGACCAAGTCAGTTTCATTCCAGGGATGCAAGGATGGTTCAACATATGTAAATCTATAAATGTAATACAGCTTACAAACAGAAGCAAGGACAAAGAAACACATGATCTTCTCAATAGACACAGAAAAGGCCTTTGACAAAATCCAGCACACTTTCATGATAAAAGCTCTGAAGAAACTAGGAACAGAGGGAATGTTCCTCAACATAATAAAGGCTATATATGACAAACCTAGAACCAACATCATACTAAATGGAGATCAACTGAAACCATTCCCCTTAAAGTCAGGAATGAGGCAGGGCTGTCTGCTTTCTCCACTCCTATTCAATATAGTCTTGGAATACCTAGCCAGAGCAATAAGACAAGAGTAATAAACAAAAGGGACTCAAATAGGAAGGAAGAAGTTAAAGTATCCCTATTTCCCATCATGCAGATGACATCATCCTATACCAAAGAGACCCCCAAAACTCTACCAATAAAACTATTAAAAATCATAAATTCTTTTGGCAAAGTAGCAGGATACAAAATTAACATACAGAAATCCAGCTTTTCTATATACCAATAATGAACAAACTGAGAAAAAAATCAGGGAAACAATCCCATTTATAATAGCCTCAAAAACAATAAAGTACCTTGGAATAAATTTAACAAAAGAAACCAAAGACCTTTTTAATGAAAACTATAAACCACTGAAGAGAGAAATCAAAGATATCAGAAGATGGAAAGACCTTCCATGCTCATGGATTAGTAGAATCAACATTGTGAAAATGGCCATACTACCAAAAGCAATCTACATGTTCAATGCAATCCCTGTCAAAATTCCAATGACATTCTGCACAGAAATAGAGAAAGCAATAGTAACATTCATATGGAAACACAAAAGACCTCAAATAGCCAAAGCAATTCTGAGCAAAAAGTGCAATGCTGGAGGCATCACAATACCCAACTTCAAAATACATTACAGAGCCATAATAATAAAAACAGCATGGCATTGACACAAAAACAGACAGGAAGACCAATGGATCAGAATAGAAGACACAGATATAAACCCATGTATCTACAGCCAACTGACCTTCAATAAAGGAGCCCAAAACACACAATGAAGAAAAGACAGCCTCTTCAACAAATGCTGCTGGGAAAACTGGATAGCCACATGTAGAAGACTGAAACTAAATCCCTTTCTTCTACCTTGTACCAAAATCAACTCAAAGTGGATCAAAAACCTTAGTATAAGGCCTGAAATTTTGAAACAACTCCAGGAAACAGTAGGAAATACACTGGAACAGATAGGTGTAGGGATTGACTTCCAAAACAGAACTCAAAAGGCTCAGCATCTAAGGAAAAGAATGAACAAAATAGGACTAAAAATCTTCAGCACAGCAAAGGAAACAGTCACCAGACTCAAGAGACAGCTCACAGAAAGGGAGAAAAATCTTTGCCAGCTACTCATCCAATAAGGGACTAATAGCCAGAATCCACAAGGAACTCAAAAAATTCAGCCCCCAAAGAACCAACACCCCAATGAAGAAATGGGCACATGAATTAAACAGAGAATCCTCAAAGGAAGAGGTACAAATGGCCAGTAAACACATGAAATAGTGTTCAACTTTCCTGGTTAAAAAAGAGATACAAATCAAAACAACACTTATGTTTTATCTCTCCCCAGTTAGAATGACTGTAATCGAGGGTAATAACAACAATAAATGCTGGCAAAGATGTGGCAAAACAGGAACCCTTATACACTGCTGCTGAGAATGCAAATTGGTACAACCACCGTGGAAATTAGTATGGAGATTCCTCAAAAAACTAGAGCTAGAACTGCCATATGATCCAATGCTACCTCTTCTAGGCATCTACCCAAAGGAACATAAGGCAGCATACAGTAGAGACATCTGTACACCAATGTTCTTCATAGCACTATTCACAATAGCCAAGCTCTGGAAACAACCCAGATGTCCTACAACTAATAAATGGATCAAGAAATTGTGGCATATATATATATATATATATATATATATACATATATACATATATATATGTATATATATATATATACAATGGCGTATTACTCGGCCATAAGGAATAATGACATGTGGTTTGAAGGTAAATGGATGCAATTGGAGGACATAATAGTAAGTGAAGTTAGCCAGGATCAGAAACACATTACTATTATTTTTCTTGGTGGCACTGGGGTTTGAACTCAGAGCCTCATGCTTGCTAGGCAGGTGCTCTACCACATGAACCACTCTGCCAGCTCAGGATCAGAAACACAAAAGCTGCATGTTTTCTCTCATATGTGGATGATAGATCCAAAGATAAACATACACAAAAAAAAGCATGATCATATAGAACTCAGAGTAGAATATGTTTGTAACAGTGGAACTACTCTTTGGAACTCAGGGAATGAGTGAAAGGATATTACTGATAGAGCATCAGTAATATCTCATAATGTAACATGTGAAGATAAAGGATATAAGGATATGTATTGAAAGCTGTTGAAAAATGGGGAGTGGAAGGTAAAGGAGTAAAGGAGCGCAATGGAAGGAGTTGAACAGATCTAAACAAAGCACACCCACAGTGGACATACATTGAGACACCCTTTGAGCATCAATTTAAATATTAATAATGAAAACTAGGACTGTAAAATAGGTACGGTGTGGGGAGGTACTCTAGGGAGGAGGCAGGGTGAAGGAAGGAGATTAAGGTGACTGTATATGGTAGATGAACTTCATATACCTATATGAAGCAGAATTAAGAAACCTCTTGCAATTGCTTTAAGTGGGGTGGGGAGGGGGTTAAGGGGTTGAGACGATGGGGGCAATGTAAGTAATGTACAATATAAATCTAATTGGAATTGTCACTATGAATCCACCCCCCTCCCCCCGTATAATGACTATATCCTAATAAAAATTATTTAAAAAATAAAATAAAAGCAAGACCGAGTGAGGAAGTCTGCCCCACAGCATAGAGGGCAGCTAGACTGAGGGAAGAGTCACCCTCTCTGTCCCCACTGGGTAGACCTGGATGGCTGGTATTTGCTCCACCTGTCACCTGTCAAAAGTTGCGCTGCTTCTGGGCAGCTCCGCCAGAGGAGCTATTGTACCTAGCAGGAAACAATCGCGCTCACTCTCAGGGTCTTTATCCATAAAACCACACACACATCAGTGGCACCTGCCTGAAGAAACACTGGAGATACCAACATTGATCTCTTCTGAGGCCAGTGCCCCAGTGACTTTTAACTACTTCTTATTCATGAAGAGTTCCCAGGAGATGATAACTAATAGCCTATTCCCATTGGTAAAGTTTAGATCTGCCTCTGAGCAAGCCCTTCGCCAGGACCACATACCAAAGTTCTCTGGGAGTAAGAAATGGATTTACAGGATTATTGCTCTTTCTTTTGTTCTTTGCTTACTTCTTTGGTCCATTCTGTTTCCCCCCTGCTGTGATTAAACAGCAAAGTATGAAAATCCTCAACACTGATCCCAGTTAATAGTTCAAAACAAATACAGCCTATTTATCTTGGACATTAAAGGTCATTGCATGAGCCTGTTTATGTGACCAACAAGTTTTGCTTTGATCATTTCAGAACTTAAAAGTGCAAGTACTTTGAGGTCACTCATACAGTCACTATCTCCCTTCATCCCCTCCATCATTCTCATCCCACATACTTTCCCAACTCCTTCCTCCACCTAGGTTTGCCATAGTTACTGAATGAAAATACAGTACACCCAGTTAAGTTTGAATTTCAGATTTTTATTTGTTGCTTATCTGGAATTCAAAGTCAACCAGGTGACTTATATTTTATCTGTTACTACCACACTAACCACCATGAATAGAAATGCCACTAAACTTCCTAAATGGTAGGGTAGCAACAGCTCTCTACAAACTCTTCTAGGATCCAGAATGCAAGAGGCTTACTTCTATTTAAATCATGACTGCCAAGCCAAACACAAAGCACATTTCCTGACAACATAATCCCACAGGATGCTTGCAAGTTAGAGACCTAAGCTCAAATAAATTTGAGAAACTCTGAGTTCTCTTTAACTCCAATCACTTCCATCCCAGCTTACACATTATTACTTGTCCAGCATTTTGGTTCTTTCTTGTTTAATTAGCTATACAACAATATTATATATACTATATGTAGTACATACAATGTATAATGTAATACATAAAATGTATAATACTATCTATGGAAAAAATATATATTGTACTGTTTTATGCAATATACTCTGTTTAGATTTAACAATGTTTTAACCAATTTCTTTGTTCATTATTATTGCCTGTATTTCTCTAAAGTCAGTTTTTCTCTTCCAAAAAGATATGACTTAGTGAAAAGCTCCTTTTAGTGAAAGTCTGCTGAGGGCAAATGCTCATTTTTTGTATGTCCTACAGGTCTTTATTTCACCTTCTTTCTTGTGAGAGTGTGATCAAGTGTGCAAGTGTAATTTTCTCCCAGCATCTCACTGTTTCCAGCTTGGTTTGATTGAGAGGGCTGCTGTCATTTTGTCAGCCTAATTGGCATTTGTCTGTACACAAATCTATCTTTTACCTCTGACAATATAAATGTTTTTGTTTGTCTTCATAGTTCAATTATAATAGGTTTAGATATGAATTTACTTTAATTATTCACAGGATTTATTGTGGTTCTGAATCTAAATTTGTATTTCCCATAAATTACAGACTATTTTCTGCCATTGCTTCTTTATACATTATCTTCTCTTTCTTTCTGTGTTCTCCCTCTGGAACTCCTATTTGACATAGTAATATCTGAATTTTCTGTCCTTTCTTTGTAAATTCTCCATATTTCTGTCTCTCTATACCTGCAGTCTGGATATTCCTGATTATCTATATTCAACTTTATAAATTCTGTTTTAGCAATGTCTGATCTGTTGCTTAATCTGAATGTTGTTTTTTAATTTCAATGTTTCTTATTTTTAGAAATTCCATTTATTTTCAGATCTGCCTGACCCTATTTAAGGATATTATTCCTTGTCCATATTTTTATTCTTTCTTTAAATAATGTAAAGATTCTAATTTTATATTCAATAATTCCAATAACTGAAACCATTGGTGATGAAATTTTGCTGTTCGTTGTTTCTGCTAACCTGTGACAATTTGTTTCCATGACTGTTTTGTAATTTCGGATTGTGAACTCACATTCAACGGGCTTTGTATGTGTGTATACTGAAAAGCTTTCATGGAGAATTCTATCCAGAAGGAATTTCTATTTGCCTGTCCCTGGTACCCTATAGTT
This sequence comes from Castor canadensis, assembly GCF_047511655.1. Taxonomy (NCBI): domain Eukaryota; kingdom Metazoa; phylum Chordata; class Mammalia; order Rodentia; family Castoridae; genus Castor; species Castor canadensis. The sequence continues at coordinate 88,481,635 of NC_133387.1, forward strand.
TCACAATCTGAAAGCATAGTACATTAATTTTTTGCCCTGTGGTTTCTCAAATGACAAAGCTAATCTGTGATTATAAGTTTCAATGGAAAAGTTCTTCCCATATCCATAACCTACATTGAGATACAAACTTTTTTTATCTTTTCCCTTTTCTGTGGATGAATATTTTCTAGCCTCCCCTTCCACCTGGCATCGTAACCAGGGGAATTTGAACTCAGGACGTGGTACTTGCTAGGCAAATCTCTACCACTTGAGCCATACCCCCAGCCCTTTCTGCTTTAGTTGTTTTCCTGATAAAGTCTTGTGTTTTTCCCCAGACTGACATGGACCGAGATTCTCCTAATTATTCCTCCTGAGTTGGGACCATGAGAGTCATGCCACCATGACAACCTTTATTGATTGAGATGGGGTCTGGCTAACTTTTTTGCTGGACTAGACTCAAATTGCAAACTTCCTAGTCTCTGACTCTCAAGTAGCTGAGGTTACAGGTATGAGCCACCACACCCTGCTTTTTCTGTGTTTTATAAAGAGAAATTTTTTGTTTCAGGATGCCTGATTCACTATGTCACTAGAAGAGTCCCAAACTGTATTGTGTAGCTCCCTCCTAGAGAGTCATTGCACAGCAGCACATAGGGAGGTCCTAAAGTCAATAAACCAATGAAGCCTAGTTTAAGTCAGTAATTCTTGAATTTTTTGTTGACCTTGTAACCTTTTGTTCAAATAATACTTATCCTTAAGGGCTAGTAATTCCTGGAATGCTCTTTAGAAAACACTGGTCTAATGATTTAAACTGTGACCGTAAGTAAGAGAGAATGGTTGCTAATACACAGAAGTTGTCCTTGATACACTTGGAGAACTGCCAAAGAAAACTTTGCAAAACAAACCAATTGTCTGCACTCCTGAAGGCTGTGAGGATTTTGTTTTGTTTTGTTTTGAGATTTGGGGGGTTGATTTGGTTTGGTTTTGGTTCCAGGTGGACTCCAGAAGCTCTGTGCACAGCAGCACCCCACTTGGCCAGCACACAGAGCTAATGTTTTCTCTCTTCCCATAAGGAAGGAAAGGAAGTACTTTCCATTCTAGTTCTTGTTTTCACTCCCAAAAGTTTCCATCATTTTAGTCTGGGTGCTGAAACTTTCCAAACCCAATGTCAATTTGGTAGAACAGTTGTACAAAATCTGTTCTGCCATATTTTAATAAGGAAACTTATTATATTTATTTTTAGACCATAAAATGTCTATTTTTCTGACAGCTCAGGAACAACCACCTTTGAAATAGAACTTCACGTTGAGCTGCTTCTGATTGAAGGGCAGAAGTGAACTTAGCTCTCCCAAAGTTGAGAAAGTTTAAATGAGCTGCCTAAACACAACACAATCCTACGCAATGTTCTATTGCATCATGGCGATTAATATGGATATGTCATAAAATGTGTTCACTCTAGAACACAGACATTCCAAGTACTTCTGAAGCAAAGTTGTTCTAAACTGTAGAGTTACATAGTTATGGAAATTCATTCTATGAATATTTTCAGGCACCAGGGAAATACAACATTGCTATGGAACTTATAATAATGCAATATTAAAATTAAAATTGACGTAGGAAATAAATAGGAAAAAACAGATTTCACTAGGAAATGTTTTTATTGCTTGGGTGGTCATAGCAAAAATTTATCTGAAGACTGGAGAGTGAGTTAGAGGTCTCTTTTAGTCCTAAATTCTGCCTTTAAATTTCTTTCACTGAACTTGGGTTATGGATATACTAAATAAGTTTTTAGAAAAATGTTATCCACAACAAAGAATAGCCTGTAAAAAACCAATTAATTAATCACCTACTTTGTGTAAGGGATTCACAAAAATGTCCAGTGTAGATTAGAAAACATGATAGGTACATGTGAAAAGTTAGAAACAAGACATCTTTGTTTTCACAGGTGTTGGTGTGATATTCCTTCATAAAGCCAGTCTGAACTTCCAGCTGAAATGTCAATGAAGATGCAGACAAAAGTAAAACCCCATGGCACAAGGAAAAATAGAAATTTCCAGAATCTGATTCTTCAGTCACTGAAAATAATAGTAAAGCTCTATTTAGAAAAGTGTTTATTTGTCTTCTTCTACTTCATTGCATGAAACAGCAGTGACAGTCCATCTGAAAGATGTCCCTCTTCTGCCAGAATGACCATAGGCACAGGCTCCGGGGACACTGTGAACACCAGGCAGCTCTATCTACCAGGTGCATATTGCCTTTGGGATTGGTAAGAGTACTATTCCCATTGCCCCATCCCACCACTGGCTTTTAAATGCATTTGACATTCCAACTCCAAGCACACAAACAGAAGAAAAAGTAGGGAAGCCCAACATCAGCTCACGACATGCTGGGAAGTAGGATATCCAGTAGTTGGGGGATGAGGAAGGAGGAACGTGGGAGGAACTAACAGTAGTTGCTGCAGGAAAATTATGCACATCATGACCAGGCAGTGAAGGCAAGTGATCTCTCCTTAGGACCCTCAAACATACATAAAGATACAGGTCTGCTAAATTCTAGGATTTAGGCAGAGAATGTTTGAAGTTTGGGAAAAGGGGGAAAAATAGGGTTTGTAAATGTGCTATAAAATAAAGGAGAAAGTATATGACCAGGTGAAGGAAAGCAAATACTGTCAGCCCTTTTGTATACACGGGTTCCACACCCACAGATTAAACCAAACGTGGATGAAAAATACTTGAGAAAAAATTATGTCTTTACTAAACAGGTACAGACTTTTTCTTGACATCATTTGCTGGGTAATACAATTATTTATTCATAGAATTTACATTATTGTATGGATTATTATAAGCAATCTAGAGTTTACTTAAAGTGTAAAGGAGAAAGCATAAGGTTATGCACAAATACTATACCTTTTTATAGAAGAGACTCAAGCAGCTATGGGTTTTGGTATCCATAAGGTTCCTGAAACCAATTCTCCTGAAGACAGCAAAGAGCAGCAGTATAAAGTATCATGTGGTATGAGTCATGGAACACACTTTTTTGGGAGAAACACACATGACCAGCAAGAGGCATCAGATTCCTTCCCCATTCTCTCATCATCCTGTGGTGGGAGGAAATTTATTGGACACGCAGCATGGTTATGGTCTGAGGTGGGACTCTGCCTCTCTGCTCCTCCACTTTTCTATAATGCAAACATGAGAACAATCCTGGAGATAAAGAATAAACCACTGGGGCATAAGTGCCAGTCAGTTTGGATGCACAGGCAGCCCTTCAGAAAGTTGTCAGAAAACTCAGGCAATAAGCACCTGACAACTCTGTGAAAGGTTGGAGCCAGGCTTTCCAGCAAAGGAAACTGAGTGCAGTTCCAGACTCCTCACAACCAGTCAGCCTAAGCTTTAGAGGTTATTCAATAATCAGCCCTTTTGTCTCTCCAAAAATCTATCCTGTGGCCTGGGATACTCATGAAATATAAACTTACCCATTGGAGGAAGAAACACAGAATACTCTATGGGGTTTCAGCATTCATTGACACCATCAAAGGAAACATTAATTTCATAAACAGGGAGAATTTTCATTGGGTGACATAATCCTTCATGGTGGTTTTATGACCATGTTGCATTGGAACATGGATTTAGCATGCCTTTATGGATATGGGAACCACTTGGGTCTGGTAGAATATTCATCCAAATAACTTATTTAAGAGGTGATATTTTCTTATAGACATCTACAGATCAAGCTCATAGCTGAATTGTATATTTATCATCACAAGGACATCTCATATGTTGGTGTCCTTAATAGTTCATTCTTGAGTGACATAGTGTCAAGATTATACAACAAGACCTCTAAGAGTAACTCTGAGACTCTGCAGAGGTATATTTCAGACTATGTCAGGACAGAAAGCTCTGTGGCTAGGAACATCTCTTGAAATTCCACCCACTTTTCTACAGCACCAATGCAGTGCTCCAGGGGACTTACCCACCTTGTAGAGAGGCTATGGTATTAGTGAACAAGAGTTTCTTCTCAGGAGATAAATCTTGCTTGTGGGACTCCAACATAAAAAACAGCTCCAGTAAGCAGTCAGGTGGGGCCATCAAAATTCCTATTGGATGAACAGTAGTCACTGGCTCATCTGGTTCATGAATCTGGCTGAGAACTTGAGACCAGATTTGGTCTTTAATTGGGGGTACCATTTCCATTTCATAATGGAATTTTCTTGATATTTTGTCTTTTTGTAAGTCTTTGGTGCAGAGAGAATGGATGTATTGGCAGATCAGAGTGCCACATTTTTTCTTTAGTGAGACGATCTGTCCCTGTTAAAGCTCAGACACAGGATTGGTCAGCAATGGAAGGCAGTCTCAAAGGGTTGAAAACCAGAAAATTCTAGTAGACTCCGATTGCCAAAAACTCCAATAATCTACATTATCACTGAATATGTCCCCCAAAAAGTGGGTATTGAAATGTAATCCCCAATACAACAATGTTGGGAGGTGGGGCTTAATAAGAGGTGATTAGGTGATGAAGGCAGCCTTCATGGGCAGATGAATGTCATTGTCATGGAAGTGAGTTCATTATAATATAATACGGAAAATTCAGCTCTCTTCTTCTTTTCTTTCCTTCCTTTCCTTCCTTTCCTTCCTTTTTTTTTTTTTTTTTTTGGTGATCAATCATCAAGTATTTATTGTATACCCAGCTTTCACCCAAGTATACATTCTGTTGCCTTTATTTTTTTTTTCATTTTTCTTTTATTATTTACATGTGCATACAAGGCTTGGTTCATTTCTCCCCCCTGCCCCCACCCCCTCCCTTACCACCCACTCCGCCCCCTCCCTCTCCCCCCCCTCAATACCCAGCAGAAACTATTTTGCCCTTATTTCTAATTTTGTTGTAGAGAGAGTATAAGCAATAATAGGAAGGGACAAGGGTTTTTGCTGGTTGAGATAAGGATAGCTATACAGGGCATTGACTCACATTAATTTCCTGTGCATGGGTGCTACCTTCTAGGTTAATTCTTTTTGATCTAACCTTTTCTCTAGTACCTGTTCCCCTTTTCCTATTGGCCTCAGTTGCTTTAAGGTATCTGCTTTAGTTTCTCTGCGTTAAGGGCAACAAATGCTAGCTAGTTTTTTAGGTGTCTTACCTATCCTCACCCCTCCCTTGTGTGCTCTCGCTTTTATCATGTGCTCATAGTCCAATCCCCTTGTTGTGTTTGCCCTTGATCTAATGTCCACATATGAGGGAGAACATACGATTTTTGGTCTTTTGGGCCAGGCTAACCTCACTCAGAATGATGTTCTCCAATTCCATCCATTTACCAGCGAATGATAACATTTCGTTCTTCTTCATGGCTGCATAAAATTCCATTGTGTATAGATACCACATTTTTTTAATCCATTCATCAGTGCTGGGGCATCTTGGCTGTTTCCTTTCTTTCTTTCTTCTCTTTTTCTTCTTCTTCTTCTTACCTTCTACTATGTGGCAGTATAGCAAGAAGGCCCTTGCAGATGCCAACCCCTTGATCTTGGACATCTCAGCCTCTACAACTGGAAGCCAATAAATTTCTGTTCTTTATAAATCACCCAGACTCAGTTATTCTGTTATAGCAGCACAAAATGGACTAGAGCAATCAACTGTGGATGGATATAACTTCCCAGAGTCTGAGGTCTGAAGGAGCGAGAGGCTCAGAAGCAGAGATAGTGTTAGTGCTTCCTAGACTGTTTCCTGAGCTGATCACCACAGGGAGCTCTGTATAAATCAGCCTGTCTATCTGGTGACATATCACAAATGCTTTAGAAAACTTCCGTGTATTATGGGCTGTAAGAAGCCAGGCACTGGGGCTGTTTCTTTGCAGCATACAACTGTAAGTTTAACAGTGTGTCTTGGCAGTTGTAGAATATCTTTTTGGGCAATTGTACAAGTCCCCTTAGCCAAGAGACTTGGAAAGTGTGGCTATGGACTCTCTTCAGACTCAAGGCCCAGCTGTCAGTGGACAGTATTGTCTGACTAGTATGTAGTACACTGAAAATAGCTTTCCTTGTGGGAGCCATGGTTAAGATGCCATAAATTTAATGGAATGCTTGACACTCAATAAGCTGTTCACATTATGTCAAGGACTAAACTAAAGCATAAGGTTTGAGTTCAAACCCCAGTACCTCTAAAACAAAAGCAAACAAAAACACATGCCTAGGAATTGAAACTATTTCTAGTGAGCTCAAATATCTCTGCCACAGAATGGTAAAATTGTATTGCATGTCCTGTTAAGTCAAAGCAAAGTATACTTTGTATACTTCCTAAAGAGAACAGGCAGTAACTTCAAGCACCACACACAGAGCATAGATAGCAGTTTCAATCAGTTCACTAACTACTAAATGACCAGCTCTTTAGTCCTTGTGATTCTCAGCCAGGTATCAAGCCCATTCCCTACCTATAACTTTTTTGATCAGCCAAACTGGACTGTTGAACTAATAAGTAGTGGGCATTTAAACTTGGACTACACTTATACTTGTCTTATGAAAATGACTCTGCATTTCCTCTAGGTATGTATTCTGCTTCAACTGCACAATCCTAACTGGTACAAGAAGTCAAGTTAGAATGTAGGGTGCTCATCTAATTATCATCCAATTATTCAATCTGAAAATAAATACCAAGTACAGTCTAATCAAGTAGGCAGACACCCAAAAGAATTGTGATCAACTAGAAGTGACATTAGTCTTGAACCCTGACCAAGGGTTTGTTTTCTGCATTGTAAGCCTTGAAATCTTTCCAAGGCAGTTGGGAAACAAAGTGTAGCCCAAGTGCTCTTTAAGTTTGAATGAGAAAAATTTTGTGTAGAGAGATTCTTTGAAGCTTGAACTTAGTAGCTTCAGATGACAACAAACAAGGCTAAGCAGAAATCTCTCTGTGATGATGGATTATATTTGTCAATTTGGCTAGGGATCCCTGGCAGAATTCACAGAGCTGGGTGTCTCTGAGTATGTTTCTAGAAGACATGAGCACTTGATCCTGCAGACTGAGGAAAGAAGATAAGATCTCTCTTACCAATGCAGGTGGGCATCCATCCTCCAATTTATTGAGGCCGTGCAGAAAACATAAAGGTAACTTTGCTCTTTGCTTGAGTGAGGCCGTCCATCTTCTCCTGCCCTCAGATAGCTTTCTCCAGGTTCTTAAGCCTTTGAATTTGGATCAAGACTTACATTTGCTCCCCTGGTTCTTAAGCTTTCCTTCAGGGTTTAACTGCAACCACACCACCTGATTTTTTTTTGGCCTCTAGTTTACAGGTGGCAGATTGCAGAATTTCTTAGCTTCTATGATCTCACAAGCCAATCCCTCCTAACAAATCTCTTTACATGTATAAATATATGTGTGTATGTATCATATATATATATATATATATATATATATATATATATATATATGTTGTATATTTTAGATATATATCAGTGGGTTCCACATCCATGGATTTAACTAACTGTGGATCAAAAATATTCAGGAAAAAAATGCCTCTACTACACATTTTCTTGTCCTATTCCCTAAACAATACAGTATAACAACTATTCACATTATATTAGGTATTTATTACAAATAAGCTACAGATGAGGTCAAAGCAGTGTGTATAGGTTATATGCAAATACTATACTATTTTATATAAGGTATTCTTATATTGCATTATCTTCCAGAAGTCCTGTAACCCATCCCCTTTAAATACCTCTGTTGAACCCTAATACAATCTCACTATATGTCTCTGCTTTTATTATAATGGATTAAGAATATTAATGATAAAATAAGAAATGGGACTGCCATTTTGAGGCCCCTTATTAATTCTACATTCCACTTTAAAGTGAGACATACATTTCCTCAGCATTATGACCGTTAAGTACTTCCAGATCAAATGAGTAAGGATAAGGTGATCAGATGGTGAGTGCAGTAAACATTTTGAATGGATTAAGAGATATTCATCCACTCATAAAAGATACTACTTCTTTATTTGGCGGGGGAAGAAATACTTGAAGACTTACTCTAATCAAATCAAAGTTTAATGAAAATTGGTATAGTGAGAATGAGAGAATTGAGGTTCAAAAGTCTCCCCTTAGTCAGTTTGCACCCTAACTTCAGGAATCTTGTTGAATTTCATATTTCTACACACATCTTGAAGTCTCAGAGCAAAGTATGCATGTGCTATTTCACTTGACTGGTCATTTTACTCCTCTCCTTCTTTCCCAGTATGTGAACACATGTTTCTTGAATCATAGTTTCCACCCAAAAAATGGAATCTCTTGACTTGTTTGATGAGTATATAAAACAATAGCTGCTGTTGTTCATCAAGAACTTGCTAACAATGACTAAATTTTTACTCGATTGGAGCACTTGCCAGAAGAAATACTTAACAAAAAGTCTCTTTTTCCCTTTGATAAAAGCAGAATTACATTGAACAAAGTAATACACATTTTATAGCTGAACAATTTGAATAATGATATTTTACATATTATTTTAACTGATTCTCAACATTCTTTTAATTTGGGAAAATCTAATAAACCAGCCAGGGAAGATATTACCTCTCACCAATCTATCTTCAGACCATCAGGATCTATTAATATGCTGAGTTAGTATACTTTAAAATACATGCAATATGATCTTTGCAATGTGGCCTTGAGTATGTAAAAATATATGAGAAAAAGACTATAAAATATATCAAAATGCATAGAGCAATTAATTCTATATATTGGAAATCTGGGATATTGCCTTCTTTCTTGCTTTTCTGTATTTTCAAATGAGCATTTTTTGTGATCATTAAAAGTGAATGTTATTTTTACCAAAATAAGGACAAACAACTTATCAATGTCCTTAATACTAACTAAGTGAAGTATATAGTTAGACAAATGACCAGAAGGAAGAATTCCAAAATGTAGTGGTCTCTGCATGACTTAATTTCTGTTTTGTATCTTCTTACATTTTCTTAATTTTCTACAATTAGCAACATATTTTTTGAGGGGGATAGGACTGGAGTTGGAACTCAGGGCTTCATGCTTGGAAAGCAGTGCTCACAAAGCAGGCACTCTACTGCTTGAGCCACACGTCCAGTACATTTTGCTCTGTTATTTTGAAAATTGAGTCTCCTGAACTATTTCACTGGGCTGGCCTTTTACTTTGATACCCCGCAAGTAGCTAGGATTATAGGTGTAAATCATTGGAGCCCATCTTCATTTTTAAACTGAAAAATCACTCTACTTTCTTAAATAAACAATAATTGATTAATTTAAGACATTAAATGCCAAAAAAGAAAAAAATGTTTCAACAGCAAGCAAGATTACTGGAGAGAATTTTGCTGTAAGCCCTATCAGGAATGGCCCCACGGGAGACAGTTTCTGCTGGGCTTAAAGCATGGGCAGAGTGACAGGTACAAAGAAAGGGATAGGGCAGGTAGAGCCAGGACTGTGACCTGCTCAGAGGATGTAGGTATGACATTCTACTGGAGCAGAGAGCTCAGTCAGGCACATGAAGGAGAATGGGCATGAGGTTGGGCTACGCTTGCCTGGAGTGGTCTGTGTGTTTTCAGTGAAGTTGCTTGAGTTTATTCCACAAGAAAACATTGCCAGTTTGTGTCATAAAAGCCCAAAACAGCCCAGAGGATGATTTGCAATTCCATTCAGGTAGTTGTTTACTTGAGTCATTGGTCCAGTTCCAGAGTCAGCAAGACTTCCATTGGTGCCAGCCTTTTTTCCTTTGTGACCTGTATCCTGTCTCCTGCTGACTTCTCTTTAACATCCTTCCTCTCTGCCCAAAGCTCTTGGCTTTCTGACTCCACTCAGATTTCTCCCCTGTAGTTAAGTTCCCTTTTCTACAAAACCATCCACCTTCCTCCTCCTATCCACCCCTACCCAAGAATAATTGTCTCCTTCCCTTAATGTTGATGACAGAAATTACCTAGCTCTAGTAATTCACAACAAAGGAGAAATTTCTTACAACTTTTGAGTTTTACTTTCAAGAGATATTCATATTTTAAAAGAGATGCTTGCTAACCCATTGTGCTTAGAAAAATGGAGAAAGATAAGTCAATTTCTGAGCTTTCTGTGTTACCACCAAATTAATAGTCTCCAGTTCAGCTCCCAGACCTAGTAACTTTGGAAAAGTTGTCAATCCTTTTAAATCCTTGCAAACGGAAGACTAAGAGCAGTAGGAAGCAGGATCCAAGTGATCATCCAAGACCATGACAATGCCAGGAAGGGCTGATACTGGCTTATGACACCCTCTTCTAATTACACAGCTGGTCAAGGGTAGTGACTGGTGATTTGACAAAAAAAAAAAAAAAAATGTCTGTCATCTCAGCATCCAGACAGAGGCAGGAGCTTCTTTGGCCCCCAGGGTCAGGTCATGCACTTTCCTGCTTACCCTACCACCCACCTGTGCAGAACAGAGTACACTCCACCTGACCTTTTGCCCACAGCAGGGAAGGGAGAGGAACCATGTGTGGGACAGCACTCTGTGAGCTGGAGAGGGTGGCAGTGACATGTGGAACAGATGCAGGGGCTGGTTATTATTAGTGCCCTTGGTAAACAGAAGAGCTGCTTACACAAGGATGAAATCAGCTGTTTTCATACTGGGGTAAGTTCCAAGGATGACTTCCTCTACTCTCTTCTCAACTTGCTCTGACTCTCGGAGATTTGGAAAGGACTTCTCCTGCATCTGACTTCCCCATCCTCAGTCTATTTGCTGCAGCCAGAGAGATAATAATGGTTAGAACTACCATTCCAGGAATACTCCAAGACTTCAGAGATAACTTAGTTTTCCTTACAACTAGCCTCTGATGGAGGGACTGTTGCTGTAACTGTTCTACAGAGGAGGATCCTGAAGTCAAAAGAGTTTACATCACTTGCCTAAGATCACCTAGCTGAGCAGTGCCAGTGCTGGGATTTGAACCTGTGTGCCATTCCTAACTTCTCTGACACACTACCCATTGAACTTTTTCTCCACCGTGTGTGGAAGGAACCCGGGTTTCATATTTTACCTAGAACACAGTCAAGACTCCCCATTCTGGCAGTAAGGTGCTTAAACATGCTAATGTCATCCTACATATCCCAGCTGGTCTCTGACTTCTTGGACACATGAAATCACCCCTTGGCCAGATAGAGCAGATATATTCAATATCCTTTATATTCAGCTTTTTGTCTCCACCCCTTCTTCTCTCCTCTAACTCCATGGAGCACCTACCATCCCCATCCTATCTCCTGTGTGTTTGAATATAAAAACATACACAAAATATATTTAATTCTTACTCATTTACTTTATCTTCTCCTTGCATCTGACCTTTCATTGTTCCCCACATTTGAAACCCTCTTCTGGCCCCAGCTAGCTGGTTCGCTAGCTGGCTCTTCTTCTAGAGTTCAATTGACAAAGCACTGCATCTATTTTAGTAAAATACATCACAGTCCTTTTAAAACACGAAACCTTTAAGATTCTCTGAACAAATAGATCAATAAAATCTCCAGAGTTTAACCATCCCCATCCCTACAAAAACCCTTTGTTTACCTGCCAACAATATCTATCCAATCATTGTGGTTGCTGGCTTCTTCCACCAGTGTCTCACTATAAACCACATACCAGCCCCTCTCCCTCCTGCCCAAGTATCTTCTGCTCAGTGATTCTCTGCCTTAAACGTGCATGTGGGTCACCTGGAGATTCTGACTAAGGAGGTCTGGGTGGGGTCTGAAATTCTGCATTCCTAACAAGCTCTCAGGTGATGTCAATGCTGCTGGTCCATGGAGCTAACTTTGAACAAAACTCAACATAACGCCAACTTGGCTTAGTAGATGCCAGCATTATTCCCCTCTCTGCCAGGTCCTGCACAAATATGGGGCTGCCCCCAAGAAGGCCTCTTCCAGATCACCCTGAAATACCGTGGAAACCCTCTCATTTGAAAAAAACTCTTAAATCCTAGTTGTTAGTTCATGCTTTCCCCTTCTGCAGTCTCACCTCTTCCTCTTTCTGCAGCCCCCACTCCATCCATATCTATGGTTTCTGTGGTTTCAGTCACCCATGTCAACCATGGCCTAAAAATATCAAATGGAAAATTCCAGACATAAACAATTCATAAATTTTAAATTGTGCACCCTTCTGAATAGCATGATGAAATCTCTGCTGTTCCACTGGGCACATGAATGATTTGTCCAGCATGTCCACTCTGTATATGCTACCCTTCTGTTAGTCACTTAGTAGTCATCTTAGTTACCAGATTGACTGCTGCAGTATAACAGTGCTTGTGTTTAACTAAAGCATATTTAATTTAATTGTGGCCCCAAAGCATGAGAGTAGTGGTGCTGGAAATTTAAGTATGCCAAAGAGAAGCTGTAAGGGGCTTCCTTGAAATGAACATGTGACAATTTACCAAAGGTATACATAGGACTGTATATGCAGGGTTCTATCCACAGTACTATCCACGGTTTCAAGAATCCACTGCGGGGCTTGGAACATATCTCTCATATAGGGGGACTTCCATATTTCCCCTCTTCCTTCTCCCACCTTGAACCTGTAACAATTTCAGCTGAGAAACCTCACTACAGTTTTCCTCGGTTGGGTTTTCCACTAAATGAATACAGCATGTGTTTCTTGATACCCACAGAATCTATGATTATAATAATGTCTATATAGTTTCAACCAATCTGGAGGCTGCTCACTGCTGTGGGATGCATGTAGCACAAAGAGGGAAAACGTGGGAAGAGAATCAGGAAGAAAACCTCAGAAGAACATTCCGTACTTTGTTTTATTTACAAGGGACCTTGATTATTTATTATGAGCATTATTCTTCTTCTCTGTAATCACAAGAGAGAAGAAAACATGACTAAAGTTGAGGGTGTTAACAGAACCCTGGGAAAGGTCTAGGGGCAAACAAACAGCACAAACAGGACCGTCACATTGATGAAGGAGCTGAGGGCTACATAGAATGCTCCCACCACCTCCAGCTGGGCTGCCCACGCCTGGCAGCCAGGGAGGCCACCTCAGAGTTTCCTCCTTCATCACCACCCAATACTGTAACTCTGAAACTTACTTTTCCATGGAATCTTTTGATAATCTGAATCTGAGGAAGGGTAGGGCCTCTGGGGGCTCAACACACACACACACACACACACACACACACAAAACCTCCTTAAAATTTGAGGGCAGCCGAGAACCAGTGGCTCACACTTGTAATCTTAGCTACTCCGATGGCAGAGATCAGGAGGATCGCAGGTCGAGCCAACCCAAGGCAAACAGTTTTCAAGATCTTCTCTTAAAAAAAAAAATCCAGCACAAAGCTGGCAGAGTGATTCAAGTGGTAGAGTACCTGCCTAGCAAGTGTGAGGTCCTGAGTTCAAGCCCCAGTACCACCAAAAAAAAAAAAAATAGAGGGAATAACAGGTCTTCTAAATTATAAAAAAGACCCTAAATTAAAAATTACCCCTTTAAGAGAAGCATGAAACAGAAATACTCTAGAAATGAATGATAGAATAGTTCAGTGCAAAGGACATTCAATGAGAATTGAATTCACATTGCATCACTAGGATGTGATTTGGGCACCTTTCTTAATCTCTCTGAAGTAGTGACACTTACCTTGTGGACTTGCAACAAAGAGTCAATGAAGTAAAGCAATGAGGGTTCCTGTCGGGATGTAGACAAGTAATAAATATCAGAGGAGCTTATCACTCTGCTTTGGCTTGCTATGGGGGCTTTGGTTCTTTCTCAGAATTAGAAATAGCTGTGTGTCTCTGTCTAAGTAAGAGTAGCCCTGTCTGCCTTGCCCTTCCAATACCTGCTGGCTAACTGATGGCAAGGTCATCACCTTGTTCAGCAGGACCTGGTTGGCCCGGGGTAGAGCAACACCTATTCTCCAACACCCCAGGAAGAACACACTTGTGCTCAGGTTGCCCTCTGGAGCCTCGAGAAGCTGAAGACCAAGAAGCAGGAGAGGTTTTGTTCCAAGCATTATGCGAACACCTTGGTAAAAATGCAACCTAAGGACAATTGTACTTTTGCACTGAAGGGCTTTTTTAAATACATCCAACTGGAAGGTGAAGGCTTCAAAGAATATAATGACTGGCTGCTTATCTCCATTCCCTTCTGTCTAAGTACTTCTGTGAACATGCTCTGACCTCAGAGTGAGGGTGGAAGCACAGGAAGAATGGCGCCTGTGCATTAGTGTATGCCTGGAAACTAGCCTAGAGCACTTGGGAAACCCTGCCAAGAAGAAGGAAGTAGCATATAGCCTCTGTTTGAATCTCAACTTGAGAACAGCACTCTAAATCTTTGAATTAAGACTGTAGTGTATTTTAAATGATTTGACAGATTTTACTAGAAAGAGAAATTGTGATAAGTAAATGAGAGAAATTTAATTGAGGCAGGTCGTAGACTAAAGCATAAAAGCAAAACCAATCAAGCTTCTAGAAGAAAATGAGGAAGACATCTTCACGACTATGTTAGACTGTTCTTGATGCTACTACAAAATAGCACAGCTGAGTAATTTCTAAAGAACTGAAATCAATTTATTTCTATCTGCAGTCTATAAGTCCAAGATCAAGGCACCAGCAGATTCAGCATCTGGTGGGAGCCCAGTCTCTGCTTCCAAGATGGCCTTGCCCCTTTCTCCAGAGAGGACAAGTACTGTTATTATGAAGTAAGGCCACTGAAAGGTAATTAGGTCATGAAGATTGGGATTAGTGTTCTCATAAAAAGAGTTGCAAGAGAAATGATTTGTCTTGGGCCATGTGAAGATAAATCCAGAGACCAGCCATCTGCAAACAAGCAAGAGGGTTTTCGCCAGACACTGAATGGGCGAGTACCTTGCTCTCAGACTTCCCAGCCTCCAGAATTGTGAGAAATAAATGTTTGTTGTTAAGCCACTCCGTCTATGATATATTTTTAGTATAGCCATCCAAACTGACTAAAGTAATAGTGATGTAAAAAAAAAAAAAGTGAGCCATGGTTGAGGAGTGAGTATAAAAATCTCCCCACTCGTGCCCATTTGAGTCCACCTTTAACTACTAGTTGGTGCCCTTGGACAGTCCTTGTCTTCTCTCCTTGTTACATGTTTCTTTACTTCTTTCTCTCAAGTTTAGATTTCTTGGTCTGCATCCATTGATCTGGTTTGACACCCCATTCCTCCAGTTTTCAAGCACTTTGAATTACTTTGGGTATAGACAAAGAAATAGACAGTCAGGCTAATAGATTTATTCCCTATTATTGCAAATGCATGTCTTCGCAGTCCATTTTCAGGCTGATCTGGATTTCTTTGACAAAAGATACTCAGGACTACTATAGACTGGGATGTATTCTTTTATGATAATTACTCTTTCTTGAGCATGAATACTCATGATTATCATCTTATTTGATAAATTATTGTTGATCCCTCTTCACACCCATTATTTGGTTATTCTGTTGTGCTTCTAGTTGACACCCCTCCCCCCACTGTGGCCTTCACAACTATGAATTCCTCATTTAGCCAATGGTTTTATCTGTCAAGGACAATTTGGGAATTTTTGGGTTGCAACCTTTTTTCACAGCCTGTAAGCATGCACTATGGTTGGAGTTAGAGATAAAATTTTAGAAAGTAATATTTCAAATCCAAGCTAATCTCAGTTTTCCTTAGCTTTAGTGCACAGTACACTTAAACTTATGTGGATTATTTGCCTGAGTGGAGCCCAATATTTGGCCTATTCAAAGCTTCCAATCAGTTGAAGGAAAGACAGACTTGTCTGCAAGACCATTCTAAGAAATTTATCACTAATTTTTTGTCTTATCCACACTGATGATCTCCAAAAAACAGGTGAACTCATCGTGCAAAGTAATCATTTCTTCTGTTTTGTTCTAACCAGAATTCTATGGATGGGCTCTCACCTTCTGACAGACACCACTTACTGTCTACTCAGTATTCATTTATCTCTGCCACCACCCCACTCCTCTGACTGCAGAATCCTGATTGTTCTGCAGGGAAATAGTTGTCCCTCCTTATCCACAGTGTCACTTTGCCCAATTTCAGTTGCCCTTTTTCCTAAACTTCCCTCCTCTATCAACTACAGTGTGAAAATATTAAATGGAAATTTTCAGAAATAATCAATTCATAAATTTTAAGTTGCGTGCCATTCTGAGTAATGTGATGAAATCTGTCTCCATTCAGCCTGGGACATGAATCATTCCTTGGTCAAGAGTATCTACACTGTATATACTACCTACCCATTATGTATTCAGTAGCCATCTTGGTTATCAGATTTATCCACAGTTTCAATATCTTGGTGTTTTATCTAGGTATAATATTATCTGCCATTTCAGGAATCCACTGGGGTGTCTTGGAATGTATTCCTCTCAAATGAGGGCAGCTACTGTCCTAGGCAGTGCATCTATACCTAGAATGGCCATCACATTCCTTTTGGCCTGATGGGTATAGAGATGCCCATGTGGCCTGGTTCTGTCACTGGGTTCTACATAGACATCTGCTGGGTGGAACTTCAGGAAAAGGGGTTGCTTTCTTCATTAGAAGGAACAATTCTTCTTGTCAAAGCCTTTAGCACCTTCATTTTAACTTTTCATCTTTTCCTCCTTCTTCCTGCCTGGAATACAAATGTGATGTCAGAGCTATAGTAGCTACCACGTGACCAAAAGGGAACAAACAAGAGCAATGCAGAGACATCAGTCTTCATGTTGTGTATCTGTTGAATCAATACCAGGGAACTACCTCTGAACTTCTTGTTATGTGAGACAAATCAACATTGAATGGCTTGTGACTCTCTAACCGGTCTTCCATTATTTGCAGCCAAAGGCACTCCTATCTGATAAGCTCCCTTATCATCCAGAAGGCGAGAAGACCTAATACATACTGAGTGGCTTCTGAACATCATGGGCTAGGTGGGATGTCTCCTATATGATAAACCCTTTGCTCCTATGGAGCTTTTACCATCTCTTTACAGAGGACAGAAGACACTAGGTTCAAGGGGAGAAGGAAAAGAGACCCAGGATGAAACTCAGGCCTGTCTGAGTCCAAGCTTTTGCTACCCCAGGAGATAGTCAGGTAGAGCAGGTAGAAGTGTGGTCTATTTGGGCTAAATTTGAGCCTTTGGTAGTTTGAAGTAGAAAAATGTGTTTTTCTTAATTTGGTCTTTGTTTTTGTACTGTTTCAAATACTGATAAATACTATGAAAACTTAAAAAGAATTGCAACTAGAGAGTGACTAGAGACTGACCCTAGTGACTTCAGATGGGGCACCTGAATTGAGACCTGAATTTTAAGGAGCCAGTCACACAGATCTGGGAGCACTGTTTAAGACAGTGGAAGCACTTTGTGCAAAGGTCCTGAGATATAAACAAACCTGACATATGGCTGTAAGTTGGGCATAATGAATCAGGAAGTAGGAGATAAAGTTGGAGAGGCAGGACGGTAGGATGGTGTAGGGTTTCATGTGTCTTGGAGAAGAGTTTGGGAGGCATTGGAGGGCTTTCTACGGGTGGGTGACTCATTCTGAAGTAACTTTTAAACAATCACTTTGCAGCTGTGGGAAGTATAGATTATATGGAGGCCAAGAGTGGAGGCAGGGAGAGCAGTTGGGAAGCTGGGCAGGAACCCAGAACAGTGGGATGAATAGTGAAAGTGGGGAAAGTGACAGGCTTTGGGTAAAATTTGAAGGCAGGACTAACAGGGCTTGGTTTGGATTCACTGAGGAGGGGGTGGTTAAAGGAAAAAGGAGGCAGAGAGAATTCCTAAGCATCAGGTGGAAGGAGGAGAATAATGACATCCAGGAAGATAGAACAAAGACTGTTACCCTTTGTGTTTGTTTACACAGGATGGAGAGAGGGTCCCTAAGAGGCTACCAGGACACACTTTACATCTCATCTGCTAGGCTAAGGATGGCTAAGGAAGATCTTTGGGGGAGGGCACTGTAGATGGGGCAGGATTTAGGAACTAAGAATTCCCTGTGAGACAAGTTATGCTTGAGATACTTATAAAGTGTCTAAAAGGAGATGTTGAATGGGCAGTTAAATACTATAACAACAATTAATAGATCCAGGGTCTCTGTAAATGTCACTGTGCCTCACAATCACATGCTATTATGGTGCTCAATCCCAGACATCCAGGTAAAAAAAAAGACTTACTCAAAAGTTAAGTCACTTGCCCAAAATCCCTCAGCAGGTATGTAGCAGCAGGACTTAAAATTCCAAGATCCACAGTGCCCTCCCACCTTTATAAAAGGTTCCCTGTGAATAGCTGTCAGACCCCCTCTCTGAGACTATCATGCAAATCCTCACATCCACAGCTGAAGAGGGGTCTGCTTTATTGGTGAGGGGGTTCCTTAGGCCAGACCACTAAGCTTCTTTGGGACTCATTCCCTGGGCAGCCCCAATCCCTTAAGTAGAAAAAAGGAGAGATTTTTCCTTCCATGGACTAATGAGCTTTTCACCTTCTGTTTAAGTTTATTAAATCTGAAAAGCTTTCAATTTTACAGCAAAAATTGATTCTTTCTCATTGCAGCTTTCAGGGCTTTTTAAAAAGTTGACATTACCTGGCCAGAAGGAATCTATTGTCAAGTGAGCTTGCGAGGAGGAGAGAAAAACTGTTCGGTTTCTAGGGTGGAGAAAGAACAGCTGCCAACAACTGCATTAAGCCTCCTGCCGAGGGTTATTTAACCTGTAATGATTTCTTTAAAAGCTCCTAGAAACCTGTGTGGGAGAAAATGGTGAATCCATCTTCCAGGGGCAGCCAGACAGTGATAGTAGCAAAATAAAGATGGATGTCAGAGCTGGGAGACCCAGCTCAGGCCCTCAGAGGAAGGAGGATAGGCAGGAAGAAAAAGCAAGGTCAAACTTTTCATCTCCTTGTTTATTTACACAGGATGGTGTGAGCATGTTCTCGTGATTTTTGAGGCCCACAAAAGGATAAGAGGACACAGTTCATACCCAGAAAATGTGGTCGATGTCCCTAGAGAGGTGGTAGCCAGCAGAACGGGCAGCACTTGAAGCTCAGTTTTCAAGGAGCATTTTCTTTCTCAAATTCCTATGGGAACACAATCTGACCTCCCTCTGTATTTTTACCCTGATGATTTCAATGAGAAAAAAAGTCCGGTTCCTCCAACAAAATACGCTGTATTGATGTCCAGAGCCTGAATGGGGCTTCCCTCTCCTCCTCCACTCAATCTCATCTTTCAAATTACATAAAACCTGCTAGTAACCAAGGGCACTTTTGCTCATTTAATTTTAAATTTGGTGCAATTGATGAACAATTTCAGTAAATTTCAAATTCTCATGTGCTGGAGTCACCAGAGTGCTGCCCACAGAGAGTTCTGAAGATTATCATTACTCTGGAGAACTCTTCTCTTCTCCTGCCTTATTTCCTTAAGAGGAAAAAGAAAGAAGAATCTTGACCAGTGAGGGGGAGGGGTTATAGGCCACATTGCACCCCAAGGAACTCAAACCCAGGAACAGTCAAGCAGTCCTGTATATTTTCATTTACTACAGTCACCTCAACCAAAGAGAGCTTTCCATCCAAGAGTGGCTGGGCTGGGAATGGTCAAAATTCTGGAATTAGTTGTTCCAAAGCAGCTAAACTTATATGATTCTTGAATTATAAGTTTATATCCCCCCAATAACCAAAAAAGATACTATTAAGATGGGAGCCCAGCCATTCCAGCCCTAGCAAATACTTACGTTTTTACAAAAAGGAAGTGGATTACTTGTTTAGTCAGCTTAATAGCTGTTGCCTCCTCACCCACTTACAATTTTCTCATTGCACTAATTCAATTACCTACTCAAGACAAAGACTGCATTGTTCTGTACCACGTCTCACAGGTATGCCCCATGTATTCTCTCATTTCTTTATTGTGACATTACAGGAGCTAGCTTCATTAACACTGTATCCTAAAGGAGTAAACAAGGCTCAAGGAAGGAAGTGAAAATTAAAACGGAGTCCACTGTAGGCTTTTCATATTTAATCCTACATGTAACTCTCCGGTACGTGGAATCAGCCAGATACCGTCTTCAGCTTGTCTTAAAATCTTTTAATGAGAAATGTCTTTAAGTCTCTTTTTAGAAGTTCAAGCTAATAGCATAATGGTTGGGTTAACAGGTAGTATGCTCTGATTACATTCCTACAAACTATTAAGTTTGTAAAAACTAAAAGAGAGGAGATACTGTTAGATTTATCCTAACCCAGAGACCAACTCAGTTCCCTGCACACAGAGACCAAGCTAGCAATATTTAATCAATGAATGAATTCTTAGGTAGTTATTAAAATATAGCATTTTTTTATTTAAAAACATAAGTTAGACTAAATCAAATTCTACTTTCAAAAATGTAAATAATAGCATATACACAAGGAAAATAATTTAGAAAAATACACACCTAATTTTTAATGTCTGGCTCAACAAGATTCAAAAGGATATACAAATGCAAAAAAACACATTGTGTCACATCTTTGTGCTAAGAATGGAGCTAGAGACCTGTTTTTAAATCCTAGATCCTCATTGTCCATCGTGGGATTTTGAGCAAAGTTACTTAACCCCTTTTTATCTCATCTTTCTTACTTGACAAATGGGGATAATTATCATAGTGTGTACTTCATAGTACTGCTTTCACTGACTAAATGAGATAATGCATATAAAGTGCCCAGTCACAACTAACTATTCTTTACTAAAGTTATCATTTTTATGATCGTTTCTCCCCGATTTACATCACCATAACATGCCCTACTTTCATCAGTAGATATAATAGTGGGCTGATTGCAACTGCAAGGATCAGTAGTGTTAATCATATAAAATATGAGAACTAAAACGTTGGATTCTCCATCCTTCTGTCTTAAACCACAAAAGAAGAAGCAAGGGAATTGTGGAGACAACAGTTACATGGAGGAGAAAGAAGGTACCTACCTTCAACCCATCTGGCCTGTGCCAATGGCAGATGGAGGCAAGGCACAAGCCTTTGGCTGTTTGTCTTGGCTCCTGTCTACTTATTTTCTAGCTTTTTTGTACCTCTGAGGTAGAGGGACTTATCTGCCAGTACACTGGAGACATTTAATGTTAAATCACTGATCACTCATTTCCAGAATCAAATCAAGACAGAGTGTGGTTGGTAACTTGATTTAATTTCATTATTTCTTTTGATTTTTTTTTTTTAATAATCAAGAAAGTCACTCAGAGATGCTCCAGCACTGGGACATCAGGTCCTGTGGACAGTGGAGGAATTAGTGACAATCTACAGACCAGTTAGAAAGATGCTGCAACCCATCCAGATCCCTGGGCTTCCAGTCAGGTTTGCTATGCCCCCATGAGAGGCTAGAAGATCCTTCTCCACAAAACCTCAATGGACATGGAGAAGAATATCTTCATGCAGCCATCAGGGGCTTAGACACAAGGGGCTATGTCCTTCCTGACCCTGCAGGGGAGCTTACCAGTCCTGGAGTCTCACCCCCAGACACGGAGCTGCTGACTGGGAACCTCTCTAACAGGATCTGACAATAGAGGTCACCAATAGTTTAAGAAGATTTTTCATATTAAAAACATGAAAAAAGGAGGCATAAGCCAACAATAAAAAGGAGATACAGAAATAAGGCTGGAAACGAAGAAAACGGCCTTCTTCCTCCCCGCCCAAAAAATAACCCCACAGAAATAAGAAGATACTACATCAAGAAAACAAGAGCAACCACAGAATAAGAACTCTAGGAAATTATAAAAAGGAAAGCCTAATGAAAAAGAAAATTTCAAGCCAGCACAGTGGCTCCCACTTGTAATCGGGAGGGAGGCAGACATCTGGAGGGTAGTGAGTGGTTCAAGGCCAGCCTCAGCAGAAAGTCCTCGAGACCTCATCTCCATCAATAAAAGCTGGGCAAGTTGGTATGCTCCTGTCATACCAGCTACACACAGGGAAAAAAAGGAGAATTGCAGTCTAGGATAACCAGGGCATAAATGTGAGATCCTAGTTGAAAAATAACTAAGCATAAAGGGCTGGGAGCTTGACTCAAGTAGTAGAGCACTTGCCTCACAAGTAGAAGGCCCTGAGTTCAAACCCCAGCACCACACACATGCACAAAAGAGAAAATTCCAAGTAAGCCCCTAGTAAAGTTCACCAAAAACCAAATAAGAGGAAACAATATTAAAATTAGGCTCTCAGTCTAGTGGCGCTGTGCCAGATAAACTTAGCTTTGACTTCAATGACCTCAATGGAGGTAGGTAAGCTGAAGTTGGCATGGCAGCTCCAGAGGGACTTCTGTCTTTTTGTTCTGCCTTTTTTCAGATGTGGCTTCTATCTTGAAATTCACTTCATGGCCTAGGATAGGTTCTGGGGCTCTAGCCATCAGGACTGCATTCCAGCATTAGGCAAGAGGAAGCCAGGAAGAACACAAGATACCACTCTCAGCCCAGACAGCCCCAAAAGCAGTTTTCTAAGAAATTTTGTTCTAATACCCCCACTTGTACCTTAGTGATCAGAACTTACTTACTTGTTACCATTTCACTGCAAAGGAGTCTGTGATATATACTCTTTTATCTGGGTATTTGAGCACAATCAAATACCCAGTAAATGCTTTTCTACTACAGAAAAAGAAGAGGTTATAAATATTTAGGGGTGATTCTCACTCCGCTACAGGTCTAACTTTTGATTAATAGAAAGTCTATGAAGGGTAAACAGAGGGAACGTCTAAGTCAGGACGTAATAGAGAAACTTGCACACTGATGCCTTTTGCAGCCTTATTCACAATAGCCAAGCTATGGAAACAACCCAGATGCTACAACTAATGAATGCATCAAGAAAATGTGAAATATATATACATATACATACAATGGAGTTTTATTCAGCCATAAAGAAGAATGAAATCGTGTGATTTAAAGGTAAATGGATGCAGCTGGAGGACATGATGTTAAATGAAGTAAGCCAGACTCAGAAAGAACAAAGTCTGCATGTTTTCGCTCATATGTGGGAGATAGACACAATACCTACACAAACAATATTATGAAAAATAGATTATGTGAAAGGGAGGTCATTAACAAGAGAGGGAAGATAAAGAAGGAAGTTAAGAAGGTGAATATGGTTGATATACTTCCTATACAAGAATGAATATAGAATTTTTAAACCTGTTGAAATCACCATAAGGGAACTAACATACAAAGGAGAAAAATAGAGGGCATGAATCAATTCAGGTTATAATACATATATACATGAAAATATCACAATGAAACACCCTGTATAGCTATCTTAAACAAACAAAAATGCCTTTTTTCAAAAACAGAGATTAGGGAAGTAAAACAGGTCCTGTCTGGAGGGGTTGGTACCAGTGGGAGAGTGGAGGACACAAGAAATGAGTGTAGGAGGGTGAATATGGTGGGAATATTATGTACTCATGTATGAAAATGGAAAAATGAGACCTGTTAAAACTATTCCAGGAATGGGGGGAGGGAGGATAAAGGCGAATGATGGAGGGGGTGAATTCAGTCATGATATCTTGTAAGTACTTTTGTAAATGTCACAGTGTTCCCCCAGTACAACAATATGATAATAAAAAATAAATTTAATAAATAAGTATTTATATGCCAAAAAATTGGGCAGGAGGAAATACTACTCAGAACTGCAATAAGGAAATTGCTTTCTGACAGAAAGATTGCCAGATATCAAGTGTAATAAAACAGGCAGGATTCTGCTGAGGCCCATCCTTCCAATATTTCAGACTACTGGACATAAAGGAAGAGAAGGTAAGCTTGCAAACAGAAGATCAAGGCTAAGAATGGTGATCTCAACAGCACCTTTGGGACCCAGAAGACATGGAAGAGCACCATCAAGATTCTATGACTTTCGATCCCAAGAAAGTCATAATCAAATGGGGGTGTAGTGTGTGTGTGTGTGTGTGTGTGTGTGTGTTTGTGTGTGTGTGTGAGCGATTGAAGAATGTGCTCAGGAAGCAAGCAAGAAGAGGAGGGTGTGGAGTCCAGGAGGCAGGAGAGCCAAGACAGAGGGAGGTGAGGGAATTCCCGCCTACCTGGTTTGGAGGAGGAGAACAGAGTGGATAAGGTAGCTGAGATGCACTGAGAAACTGGAGGAGGGTGCAAGAAAACTTAGCAATTCTCTACAAATATAGAAAGTGGAACAGTTACAAAAGCTCGATCCTCATCTCTCATTATAAGAGCCAGATGACAATGTTAAAATAGACTGATAAATAAAAGTTTACACACATTTTAAAAATAGGGGACAGATGAAAGATAAAAATCCCAAAGACTTGACAGCAGTTGCCTGTGTAGAAGAGGAAGGGGATCCAGAAGAAGGAAATTCTGGTTTTCACATAAGTGTTTTAATACCATGTTTAACTACGTACATTATCTTTGATTTTTTTTAAATCAAATTTTTAACAATGCAAACAACCATGCTATTGCTCCTTTATTAAACTGTCTAATCTGCTTCAGTAATGCTCTCCAACAGAATTAGAGGAATCAAATATTAAATAAAATAAACTAATAGTTGATCTGCATTAAGCTTACCATTTTTAGAGGCTTTATACACCTATTATCTAATTCTATAGACTCTAGAAATCAAGGTTACTATTCAAGATTTATGCATGTCAATTTCAGCACCTACAAAAATATAATTTCTATTTTAGAAAGGTAGAACACACACACACACACACACACACACACACATACATGGCATTTCTATCCATTTCACTGTTTCAATTTGAAGCCTTTAGAACAAAAGATTCTCTGGAATGGTTTACCAAGCATCAGACTATAAATTCCTGAGTCCTTAGAAAACCAGTTTAACTGTTGATTTTAAAAAAAGTAAAAATGCATTAATAAGACACATTGTAGAGAGAAAGAATCTGTCAAATTGCATCAGGGAAAGAGACAGCTAACATAACATCTCTGCCAAGATAGGCATTATTTGAAAACTCACCATGCAAGTTTGTCACTAAGAAATCTAGCTACTCAAAGAAGCATTTTTATGGGTTGACAAAGACAAGAACACATATCATGCTATGTCACATGTACCCAGATATCCAGGGGTTCCCTTTCATCCTTGCTCTGTCTGAAAGAGCAGTTGATTGGAGAGTCCAGGGAAGCTTGCCTCTCCTTTCAAATAGCAACTGAAGATAGTTTATTGGTCTTCTAAGTGTGTGTGACAGAGGTAAGCAATGTAAGAAGCAACTCAAGCCTTTTTCCTCTTTCCACTGCCTATGCTGAGGTTCTGTGATGACTCAATCAGAAGAACAGGAACTGTTCCATTCTGCCATAACTGAGCTCTATTGTCCTTCGTCTCTTAGCTGGCATGACACTTGACCCCCCTAATAGCATGCCATTTTATTTTACAAGTGTACATTTTGTATTCACTAGTGTGTGCCAGCCCTTGATCCCACCCAAAATAAGCACTGAAATTTGAAAACAAAGTACCCTGAAGAGCAATGTCATCCCCAGGGTCAAATCATCAAATGACTGAACCACAGCAAAACTTCAGATTCCTGGGTCTCTCTATTCCCACCACTGGATTAATGACAAGAAGAACTGCTTGAGTTACAATGTGCAGTGAGAGAAGCAGAACATGTGTGTTTATATATGCTATGTAGATGGGGTATCTCATAGAAACACATTAAAGTCTATGGTTATCTGTGCTGTAGAATAACTATGGATGACCCATACATTTTCTTCTTTATGACTTTCTGTATTTTCCAAAGTCTTTCTGCAGGCACCCAAGGAACATATATTATTTTATCATGAAAAACAAAATAAAACATGCCTGGAATAATACTTCTGTTTCTACTTAAACAAACCAACAAAAAACGTTCAGTCCCTGTTTGCCTGGGGAGAGGGAAAAGAAACAGGAAAGAGGACCTGCTATTGGAGTTATTACTATAAGCTTGTATTGGTCCATTTTCTATAGTTGATCTAACAGAATAACTGGTGCTGGGAACACATAAAGAAAATAGGTTTGTTGGGTTCACTATTCCAATGACTGGAAAGGCCAAAAATATGGTATTGGCATCCGGTGAGGGCCCCAACATATGTCATACCAGGAAGGATGGCAGTAGCACATGCAAGAGAAATCACACGGTAAGAGAGGAAGCAAGAGAGTGGGGTCAGGTAGGCTTGCTTTCTTTTATAACCTGCTGTTGTGAGAACCAATCCACTCCTCTGTGAGGCTAGCAGTAATCCCATCACAAGGGCAGTCATGCCCCCCTCTTAAAGGTCTCACTATTTTTCAATACCCTTACATTGGGTGCCAGGCTTCTAACACAATAACCTTTGGAGGACAAAGCACATTCTGACCACAGCAATGGTCTTTGTTTGTCTACACTTGGAAGATCCACTGAGCTCTGGCCTCAGATACAGTGTAGAGAGGTGGTAAAGAACAGAAACCAGAGGGTTAAACTCATAGTGAGAATGAAATGCATTTGACTAGGTGACTAGAGCAGCACCTGGCATGAAGTAGGAAATGCCTAATAAATGTTGGCTATCACTATTATTGCTCTAAGATTTTGGCCTTCTCCACTCTTCTAGTTCCTTTCCTCCCCAAGACAATGAGCAATTGTGTATTTCCCATCAGTTCACATGTGCATTACAATGCAGATCTTGGGTATACTGAGAGGGTCCCACCCTGAAATTTCTGTGCATTTTTTCTGCAGGATCCCGTGGGCTTTGCCATCATAATCTAGCTTTGCTGTTGGTGTTTCAGCAGATTTTCCCAGGGCCATTCCTTTTCCCTTCTTCACTAAGTGCTTCCTGACTATTCCGCTTGAACAACCAAGAAGGAGGACAATGTTTTCAGCTGATTGGAATGTCCATTGATTTATGTTCATCTCCTTCCAAGCATTTTCAGAATGCTATCACTTCTTTCTAAGCTGTACAAAACTGGTGGGTGACGCCATTAGACAAGCATGCTATTCTTTCTATGTGCACAGTATCTTCCTTACATCGTCTCTAGTCAGCCCATACCAGCATGGGTGAGGGTTGGACAATGACAGGAAAACACATAGTCAATTTTATATTGGATCTTGCTACCTTTTAGATGTGGAAAGAGGAAGACACAGCTTTCTCTTTTTGATTATCAACTAATCAAGGTCTGTCTTCATCACCTGGGGGACCCACCATTTCAAGGGAGCTGTCATTATTCATTGACGCCAACAAGCAGTAATTTAACACCAAGTCACGTGCCATCCTTGATATCTTACTGTACAGAATATCAGACCTTTCAAGAACAGCCACTTATTTTATTTTTTTTGGTATCATATTATTGTTTTACTGGGGGTACATTGTGACATTTACAAAAGTACTTACAATATATCATAGTTAAATTCATTCCCACTCTCATTCTCTTTTATCTTCCCTCCCCCCATTCTTATAATAGTTTCACAGGTCTCATCTTTCCATTTTCATACCTGAGTATGTAATATTTCCATCATATTCACCCACCTCCGTCCTTATATCCTCTCCCCCCCCCCAACCCATAGACAGGACCTATTTTATCTTCTTGTCCTCTATTTTTTTTAAAAGACATTTTTGTGTGTTTAAGATATCAATACAGAGAGTTTCACTATGATATTTCCATTTATTGTATCCTGAATTGGTTCATCCCTTCCGTTTATTTCTCCTTTTTACTTAGTCCCCTTCTTATGGTGATTTCAGCAGGTTTAAAAATTCTATATCCAATCTTATTTGGAGAGTACATCACCCTTATTCACCTTCTTTACTTCCTTCTACCCTCCCCCTTCTGTAAGTGCCCTCCCCTTAGCATGACCTATTTTTCATTCTTGTCCTTCATTGTTTAGGTGTCTAAGAACAGCCAATTCCTGATCATCCTTGCAGCATGTCTGTATAGGGGTATGAGCACACATAGCCCTAAATGGCAGAACAACAGACAGCATGTCTGTTTGACCTTGGACTACTGTTTTGTGTTAACATTTGGAATGTGTACAGCTGTGGTTCAGAAGTTTGCTCCACTATTTAAAGAATAAAAGCTACAAGATAGAGATCTGACTAGATTGCTCGGAAATGGAGTATTCAGAGTGTTTGTATTTTACCACTCTCTTACAAAGGGTTACATTAATTCATGCCATGTGATTATAGCTGGTGTCCTCCCTTACCAAGAGAAAAATAAAGCATCTGGTTTTATTGATTGGTCACCTATAATCTGTTCTCTTCCTGATACTGAATTTTTCCTGGACATGTGAGAAAAGAAGGCCAGACAACTGCTTTTGTTAACTTATTAATTCAAGATTTATTATGTGACACCGAATGTGTTAGGTACTAGTGGTACCAAGACAATGACACTATTTCTGCCTTTAAGGATCCAGAAGAATAAACCTACAGTTATGGGCCTTGCTTAAGTGCTGAAGTAGAATAGGGGAGGAGGGTGCTGAATAGTTAAAGGAATCCTGGTCCTCCATGAGGGTTCAGAAAGCTTTTTCAGAGTATGTGAGTATTGACATTGAAGGAGGAGAAGACATTACCAAGAAATAAAGAATAGAAAGGTGTTCCAAGATGAGGAAATGACTTGGATGAAGGCAGAGTCAGGAAATATATGATGAACCAAGTGACTAGTCCTTTGGGACATCTGGAGCATGAGATTTGGGGGAGGCAGGGACAGAAGATGAAGTCTTTGAGGTCTTTATAGGCAGCACTGTTATTTGGTCTTCATCCTAAGGTCAAAAGAGAGTGAAGGATTTTAAGCAGATGAGTTCAGTGATTCACTTTTGAAAGGTTACTATGGCTGCAGGGTAGAGAAGTTTGGGATGAGGGAATAGTGCACTGGAGCCAGTGGGTCCAAGTTGGAGATGATGGCAATAGACCAGGCCTGAACTCTAGAGTGGCCAAAGGAGATGACAAGGAGCAGAGAATGTCTGGGTGGTAGAAAATGAGGGGTTTTGTGATGGATCAGATGGTGTCAGTAGAAGTCAAACAAGAGACTAAATACAATGCACGCATTACTGTCATTAGCAGAAACAAGTGATGCAGAAGCAAGGTGGTATCCTCTTAAAAGATCTTCCACTGTGACACGATAACTCCTACCAGGATGGAGTGGGTACAACTAGGCTGAGATGTCATTAGTCACCCATCCAGTCACACATCCAGTGAATATGCCTGGCGACAGGTTCTGGGCTGAGCAGTGAGAGGCCAGTCTTACAACATGGTCGTAATATAGAAGGTTTGTTTCCATTCACAGCTCTTCTCCTTGCCATCTCTGGGATTTGTGCAAGCCCATAAACTTTTGAGCCTTCTCTTCATCATCAAATATGGTGGTCAAGCCTTCAGCTGGTTCCAGTGACCTTTATGATAACACAGGGTAAGGCCCTCACAAACTGTGAATTTCTATATCATCACTGACCGTTTCAACAAAGAAGGTGAGAGAACCATTTTCTTGTGGGTAATGAACCATATGGACCATAGAAGAACTGAGAAAATACAGGTGAAGAAAGCTGGTCATCTAAGGAGGTGACAGACCTGGAGAAAAGTGAGGAGAGAACTCAAGAGGTTCATCACCCTTGTTCCTCCACAGCCTTCACAGTCCCTTCTATCCACAGTATAAAAGGAAGGAACCTGATTTGTAAGCAAAGAGAAATACTCTGAAATAAAATGAGGACAGCTGTAAGGTGAGAACAGTTATCAGTAATAATTCTCATTTTAGATAATCATTTATTTAAATATTTAAGTAATCATGATAAATTATCATGTCGTAGGTGTTTCTACTGAGTGAAGATCAATTAAAAATACAGTAGAGTAAAATAGGTAAATTTCCTTAGATTTCTATGGTTCCTAGTGTAAAATGAAGCACATTCAAATTTCATAATTTCACAGAGTCTAACTCTTGGACTACTGATAATTACTCTGAGGCTCAGCTGAAATCATTGCACCCTTTTTGTACATGAAAGAAGTAAGATTTTGAGGCTCTAACAAGCTACTGTTATAAAAATCTCACAGGTAGATGGCAACAACTTAAGTCTTATCTTTATTATCTAGGGTTTATATACTATTTTATGTGACTTTCTTAGAAGGAACCACGATCTTGAAAACCTTGTAAAATATTGCTCAGTGAATCCTATCTCAGGTTCTCAAAGAACAGATACAAAAATGTGTTTCAAAGAATTCTTTGCATCCTCCATTTGCAGCTGTCTTGTTTTCCTAAGTCCTGAAATCTTTTTATCCACTGCTCTTTTCTCTTAGCCTACCTGACCCTGTCTTTCTCCTTCTCTTCTTGGTCAAGGTGTTTTACAAATGAATAGATACACCAAAATGTGTTCTGTACTTCCTCAGCTCCTTTCCACATCTCACCCCTCTGACATCAGGCTTCTGCTTGATCTACTGGCAAAAATGAAGGCCACAGATGACTTCCACCTATTGTCACATTTTTTGACCATTAAATGTGACACCTCCATGAAGTATGACAAAATGGGTCCTATCTTCTCTCCCCTTGGTTTCTGTGGCCTCCTCCCTCTGAGTTCTTTCCCTTGTTTCCTTCCCTTCTCTCCTACCTGCTTGGTGGATTGCTTTCCCTTTCTCTGCCATTCAATAAAGCTCTGGGTTCTCCACAGGTTTCCACTTCCCTGTCTTTTCATTCCGCAAGTG
The DNA here is from genome assembly GCF_047511655.1 of Castor canadensis. NCBI lineage: Eukaryota > Metazoa > Chordata > Mammalia > Rodentia > Castoridae > Castor > Castor canadensis. Next base: position 88,512,143 of record NC_133387.1, read on the forward strand.
AGAAAGTTAGACCTCAGCCTTGCTGTGTTGCAGTGAGTTCTGAAACAGTGGAGTTTTGGGAGGTGGCACGACGGGATCAAACTGTATCCACAAGGAGTGAATTAACACCTTGGTCTCCCTTTAGCGCATGGTTGCTATTTGAGGAGAACTGCTTGCTCTCCTTGGGTACTGGGCTCTGAAGTCAAGTTCCTCAGTCCAGAAACCTGCACAGCCCCAACCTGGTGTTAAGTGATGGACTCAGGAGCCTTCATTCTTATTACAGCAAGTTGGAGAAACACCACAGAAGGGCCTGCCTTCTGTCTGAGAGGGGTCCCCTCCCTCACTGTGGTGCCTGGGAAGCAGCTTTTACTGAGGGTGCCAGCCACTGCCTTAAATTCATACACCCTTCTAGGGTCTTATCTTTTATATCATTATTATTATTATTATTATTATTATTATTATGGTAAAATGTACCTTACATAATATTCACTCTTTAAAGTATGTTGAAGTGGCATTAATAACATGCATAACAGTGGGCAACCATCGCCATTATTATCCCCAAATGGAAATCCTGTTCCCATTAAACAGTACTTCCCCCTTACCCTTCCCACAGCCCCTAGAAAATACTGCTTGCTCCCTGTCTCTATGCGTTTGCCTATTCTGGACAGTTACATAAACAGAACCATGTAACGTGTGGTCTTTCGTGATTGGTTTCTTTCACTTAGCATATTTTCAGTGTTTATCCATGCTGTATCGTGTAACAATGCTTTGATCATTTTATTGTTGAATAATATTTGATGATGGCCATATTACATTTTGTGTAGCCGTTTATGTATGGATGAAAATATGAGTTGTCTTAACCTTTTATGAAGTGCCGCTATGAATATTTATATACAATACTTCTCCTTTATCCATACTTTCACTTTCTGAGGTTTCAGTTACCCATAGTCAATTGCAGTCTGAAAATATTAAATGGAAAATTTAATATAAATAAGCAATTCACAAGTTTTAAATTGCTTGCTTCAAATAAACATTACTGTACTTAATAATGCTCCCAAATCACAAGAACAATGATGTTGATATGTATGTATAGAGAAAACCATAGTATTTATAGAATTCAGTACTACTGCAGTTTCAGAGACTTATAGGTGGTTTTGGAATGTATTACTCATGGATAAGGAAGGACTGCTGTACAAGATTTTGTGCTCAATTCTTTTTGGTATATGACTAGGAGTGGAATTTCTAGATCATATGATTATCGTATATTTAATTTTGGGGCAAGAAGCAAACTGTTATCACAGCAGCTGTACCATTTTATATTTTTAAAAGCAATATATGAGGGTTTCAATTTGTTGGCATCCTCATCAATACTTGCTATTTTCCATTTTTTGGTTATGGCTATCTTAGTGGTGTGAAATAGTATCTCACTGTGGTTCTGAGGCTTTATCTTTAAATGGTAATGAGTCTTTAAACTACTAAATATTTGTCCAAGAGAAATAAAAATGCTTATCTTCAAGGGACTGTTACATAAATATTCAAAGCAGTTTTATTTGCAATATTGCAAAACTGGAAGCAACCCAAATATCCACCAACAGGTGAATGGCTGAACAAATATTGGCATACCCATACAATAAAATGCTGATCAGCAATAAAAAGGAAAAACTACACAGAACACGTGGATGAATCTCAAATCCTCATGTATGATTCTAGTATACAAAGCTGTAGAAAAGACAAAATTAACATATTAGCAGATCTGTGGTTGCCTTGGGCAGGAAGTAGTGACTGGTGACAAAGGCACACAGCTTTCTTGGGTGATAGAAATAGTTTTATCTTGAAAAAGGTAGAGGTTACAAAGGCATATACATTTGTCAGTATTCATAAAACAATTCACTTTAAGTGAGTGTACTTTATGTAAATTTTCCCTTAGTAAAGTTGATATTAAAAGGGCGGGTGGAGTGACTCAAGTGATAGAGCACCTACCTGACAAGCGTGAGGCCCTGAGTTCAAACCTTAGAACTACCAAAAATATTTTTTTAAACATTAAAAAATAAATAAATAAAAGTAAAAATCAAATATATAGCTCAAGGCTCCAATTCCAACTTGTCCTTTTCTTTCATAACTCAACAAATAGGTGTTGAGTGCCTACTACATGCTGGTCCTGTGCTGTGAGATAAGGACACAATGGTTACAAATGACTCCTAAGGTCATGGGTACCATGGTCTAGTCTGAAGGACAGATGTGAATCAAATTGTCAAACATATAATGTCATTGCTACAACTGTAACACATGCTACAAAAGAAAGATGCATGAGGTTATGAGAGCTTATGACAGGACAAGCTGATCTAGTTGAGATCCAGGCAAATGATGGCTGAGTTTAGTTGAAAAATGTCATTCTTAGGATGTTCTCTACAAAAATGGAAGAGTGTGTTCAAAGACCCATGACAAGGAGGAAAGTTACCTGTTCAAATCTCTGAAAGCAGACCTACACGGCTGGAGATGGAAGAGAAGGCTGAGAAAGATGTGTTGGAGAGAAGGCCAGGACAGACCTTCACACAAAGCTGGGGATCTTGGTTATGGCCATTAGAGTAAAGGGAAGTCCCCTAATTACAGATAATGGAAGTTAATGAGATCAGCTCTGGGCTTCAAAATGATCTCTCTAACTACTTTGGGAAGCAATATTTACGGAGAAACCAACCATTCTGGTTTGGATGTGGAACCCCAAGGGTTCATGTGTTAGAGGTTTGGTCCTCAGTGTGGCAATGGGACTTTTAAGAGATGGGGCCTAGTAGGAGTTGGTCAAGTCATTGAGGGTATGCCCTCAGAAGGGATTAAGGTAGTGCTCTTGGGATCCTGAATTAGCTCTTGCAAGAAGGAGTCGTAAGAACAAGTTTGACCCCTGAATTACTGGCTTTCTTCTTCTTTTTTTTAATGCTCTTTTAAAAAGTTTTTATTTATTTATTTATTTTATCGTTTTTGCACTTAAAACTACACCTTTTTTTTTTTTTTTTTGACAGTACTGGGGTTTGAACTCAGGGCCTTTCTCTTGCTAGGCAGGTGTTCTACCACTTGAGCCACAACCTCTAGCAAATTTGTTTAAGGTGGTTGGTGGATTCAAACTGTGGACCCCCTGCCCACTAGGCTGGCGCTCTAGGACTTGAGCCACTCCACCAGCCTGCTGGCTTTCTGTCTCACCATGATCTTTCCTTTTTGTAGGCACTTCTGCCATTGTGATGGCCTCTGCTGTGAGGTGATGCAACCAACCAAAGGGGTGGCAGGGCACTGTTTGAATTTTCACTCTCTAACACTGGAAGTTAAGTAAACCCTTTTTTAAAAAAAAATAAATATACAACCTCCAGTATTTTATTATGGTGATGAAAAACAGACTGATAACCAGTTAAGAGATTACTGTGGATGTCCTGGAGAGTGGTGAAGGGTGGTGGTGCAGACAGTTGAAATTGTACAGACTCGGCAGGTAAAGTCTGAGGTCTAAAGTCTGGATGATGAGGAGATGGGTAACACTGAGAGTGGGCCAGAAGATCTGGGAGGAAGACTATGAGTTATTTCAGACAAGGGAAGTTTGAGGCTTCTGGACCCCCAAGCTCTTTAAGAGTTTCTCTTCCCTTCCCAAGTTTCTCTTCCCTTCCCAAGTTTCTTGCCAGAGAAATTTCTATCGATTCATGGAAGCTCAGCTCAGGTATCACACTCCCTTCCTCCCCCCTCAGCCCTGGAAGGGTCCACTATTTCTTCTGTATTATCTCTCTAGCCAAGACTAATTCCCCTATTAAATGGAAGTGCAATGATCTATTTGCAAGTGTGTGTCACCTACTAAGCTGTTAAGTCCCTGGGAGCAGGATTGTGAATCCATCTTGCACTCTCAGCACCAGAGCATGTCACCATATAACAGTTGATCTATAAACATTTGAGGAATTGAAGTGAGTGTATGTACAAAACATTTCAGAGTTTTATAGTGTCTTTCTCCTGAAGAGCTCCAGATGTTGCAGAACAGATAGAAATAAATGTCTGTAAGTGTAATTGCTGCAAGTAGAACGTGTGAAAGGTGAGCTACTGCAAGCATTCAGTGAGTGATGGGAGGAGATGGGAGGATTTGCCATTTACCAGGTCACTGTATGAGTTAGGAAACATTTGGCTGCAAGTTTAGAAAACCCAATCTCAGTGGCTTAAACAACCAGAACTCTTTTTCTCACATACAAAATAGTACAGAGTTAGCCAGCTGCTGGCTTTTGTTCAAGTGCCTACCAAGACCATACTGACACTGTTTTCCTCTCTGCTGTCCTGTCATATTGGCCTTCTGGCCTTACATTTACCGTCTCTTGGTTGCAATCTGATTGCAGCATCACTAGTCATCTCATTTGCATTTGAGGCATAAAGAGAAAGGAAAATGGAAAGGCAGAGACAGCAAGACTTTTCAGAAGCCCCTCGGACAAGCCATTCTTTCAACTCATTGGCCAGGAAGCAGATCAATGACTTCCTTAGCTGGAAGAAAGGCTGGACAGAGAGGAACAGAACCATCATGGTGGTCTTTGACCAATCATGATCCTGGGTTCTATCCATAGGGAAGAAGGGGAGAGTACTTGGCTATTTGGAACGTGATTCATAGGGTCTGTCACTGAAAAAAAAATCACCTATCAGGAAGAACCAATGCCTTCTTGAAGTTCTTGCACATCCTGGTGGTGCTAGGTGGGAAAGACTGTTCTTGTAACATCTTTAGGAAAAGATGCTAGTGGTAGGGATACTGCACATGGATAGGAGACATGGGCACCTCAGTGCAAAGCCTTATGAACTTTTCAAATCCCAAATCCCCAACTTTCTAGACTCTTCATGTACCACCTTATCCCTTTGGACATGTACCAGCACCTACCCTTAAGAACAGTGATCCGGTGCAAGTAGCTCATGCTTAGGGGCTCAACAGAAGACGGGATGGGAACTCTGTGGGCCCATGGAAATGTCTTCTCTGCAAGTTCATTTTGTCTTCTTTTTTTGATCAGAGCCCTAGCAGTCCAGTTACTTAGCACTAGCAATTATTTAATGAGTAAGCATTAAGATCCCAGAGACGGAGAGTCCTTGGGTAATGTCTTGGATTTTTTTTTTTAGTAGCAATCATTCATACAAAATGATTTATGAGTTTTAGCTGGAGTACGTTCTTCACATTCACATTCATGCCTCACCGTTCTAAAGGATGAAAGGGCAGGAGGCACACAGGCCATGGGGAGGCAGAAGGAACCAAGCCCTTCATTGGTTTATACTGGCTATATACACTTCTTCACCTAGATCGGAAGAGAAGCCTGTTTTCTTGTCAATGCAGGAGTGAAAGACATCCTGAGTGTATAATTTATCCTTATAAACATAAGCCTACACACTGTCAGGCTATAAACAAGCGCAATTAAGAAAATAGCTGAGGGCTGCTTGGGAAACAGACAGCAGCTGCTACAAAATCTGAACCTGGAGACAGGTTGCGATCCTTGTATGAAATATCTCTGCTGGCAAAGACTGCCCCCTCACCTGTGCTCCCACACACTTCCTGCAAGCCTGGAAGAAGCACTGAGCACAGGTCTCTCCTCCACTCCAGACTTTCTTAGTTAAAGGACCTGCCTCCTCCACCGTGGGCCTTGCAGCACCTCAGGCTTACTGTAATTAGATGTGGAATGATGAAGTTGAGTCCAGGAGTACACCCTTAGGTGGCAGGAATGCCCAGGATCCGGGAGATGCTCACCTGCCCATCACTGTCTCAGACACAAGCCTTCTGCATTCTCCAAGATTGGAAGTAGGGCAGGAATCTGCTGACCACACCAAGTTTTGGGGTCTTCATGCTTACTTCAGTTTTCAAAGTGCTTTCTCGCTGGTGGCTCAAATGATTCAGCGCCTGCCTAGCAAAGGTGAGGCCCTGAGTTATAACTCCTGTATCTCCAAACCAACCAACCAACCTCAGTAGTCAACATGCTTCTCCCTGCTGTGGGCCCACCTAAAATGACCCACTTCTCCAGGTCGCAGAGCTCACCCTTCAATTCTCCTTGGTGACATCAACTTCTTGAGAAGCCTTCTTTCTCTGACCTGGATCAGGTAACCCCTCTATGTGAGCTCACTAGACCTCTGACCACTCCTGCTTAGTTTCTGTTTCTAGAACACTGCGAACTTCTTAGGGCAAAAGGCTGTCTTGTCCCCTTTTTTGTCCCCATTGTTTTTGACGCCTATTGGAATTTAGCAAGGGCTCAGAAAAAGTTGGAATAAATTGAAGGAGTAGCATGTCCCCACAGTGGCTGGGCTGGGCTATGGTCAACTAGTCCCTGTCTGGAGAACATCAGCCCTAGGCCCCACTGTCCCTGCAGCTCACACTTGGGACTGTGTACCTGGGAGGCGCGCCCTGCGGCTGAGACCCGCCTCCCGGGTGCCAGAGCGACCCCGCCCCGCCTGAGCAGCGTCCCTGCGCGCGGCGGCGGTGGCGGTGGCTTCGGGCAGGAGCCGGCGAGCAGGTGGGGGCGGCGGCCCCGCCTCTGCGTCCCGGCAGCACCAGAGCAGGCGGCGGGGAGCGAGCGGGGCGCACGGAGCTGAGCACCGAGGCAGCGCGGCCGCAGTGGCGCCGCCGGGAGCGCGGTGGCTGCGGGACGGACCCGGGACCCGGGAGCCGGGAGGCTGCGGGGACGACGATCGGAGCTCGAGTGCAGCCCTGTCCCCGCCACGGCAAGCGGCAGGTAGCGGCTGCGCGCGCGAGTCCGGGTCGGTGTCCGAGGGGAGACGCGTGGTGCGGCGGCAGCCGGCTCAGGCCAGTCCCGAGGTGGCGTGGCCTCGGGCTGAGGGAGGCGGGGTGCTGCGAGCCTGCGGGGGTCCAGGGACCCATCAGGCTTCAGCGTCCGGCCGGGCCGCTTTCTGGGCTCTGTTCCGCGCTGTCCTAGCCCCGGCCACCCGCTCTTCGCCTCGCCGCTCGGGGCCAGGGCCGGCACGGGATCGCAGAGAGAACGGGGTCACCGCGGGGTTGCCTGGTGACTTCCCAGGACTCGAGTCTCCAGTAAGCAGCTTCTGGCGCTCTGGCCTCCCTGACCTGGTCCTCCGCAAAGCTCTCCTTTCCTTCCCTGCTTCACCCCCAGAACAAAAGGCTGGGGTCTCTCCAGGGTGGGGGTTGTCGCCGGGAGGGCTGAGGCGTAGTAAAGATCTAGGAAATGACAGAGCCGGAGGTGACTTTGGGAAGACAGAAACAGCCTTCACGTGAGAAAGTCAACTCCGGAGATGTGAAGTGACTTGTCCAAGGTCACACAGCTTGTGGTGACAGAGCTGGGGCTAGAGAGTAGATGTCCTGACAACCTTCCTGGGCTCATCTGCAAGTCCCTGAGGTTGGTAGTCAGTCAGACTGCGCGGTAAATTTACATATGGCCACAAAGGGGTCTTAAAGACCTTTGAGAGGGTTGGAAGAGACAGAGACCATTCCCCTCCGTAGCTACCCCGGAGGACAACAGGGAACGGAGTTGGAGGAGGGGCACCTGGCCACTTGGGATTTCTGGGGGAGCCCAGCCCGGCCCCCGTGGGCTGGCAAGCACTGTTTCCCAAGAACAGTACCTTCTGAGGGTGGCTGCCAGCCGCGTGGGTGCGCCCGCGGCGGGGGCGGTGCGACACTCCCTGGAAAGATGGTCTGCGGACCGGCTCGGGGGTGAATGCCAGGAGAGCTGTTTCAGTCGTCCTAAGACTGACCAGAGGCATCCCTGATACTCAGGGCGCTTGGTAACCCGCTGCATTTGGAAGGAAAGTTCCTCCTTAGCAGCAAGTTGGGCTGTTTGTGCTTTGCCTCTGTCAAGCATCTTGGACCCTGGCTGGAAATGATGGCCTCTGTTTGACACGATCTGTGTGATTTAGAAAGTTTGTGGACCTCAGTCTCCTCCTTGCCAAAATCCTTTGTCACTTCAGAGAGAAGACTAGAAGTGCATTTCTTGGAATAAGCATTAGTAGTTGTCACTGAGATGCCAGCCTTCTTTTTAAAACACTTTAAAAAAAAAACAAAAACTCTAGATAAAGCGATGGAGGTCAGAAAAGTCAATGCCTGTGGGTCTTGTGTTGGCCTGGACAGAGCATGAGGAAGGCTTCTGGAAATGCTCCCTGTCTTGACCTACTAGGGGCCATGCAGGTGTACATATAAAGATTTATGAAGTTATGCCCTTGAGACTTGTGCACTTGACTTATGTAAGTTTTACCTCAATAAAAAAGTAAATAAAAACTTAATGCTAAAATCCACTCAATGTGGTAGCACACAGACTGCTGCAATTTTCCAGCTAATGTATTTTAGAGATACATTTAAAAACCACAAAAACCAAGTCAGGAGAAAAAGGAGAGGATAAGAGAGTAAAAGTTTTAAAAAAATAACGGAAAGGCATATATACTACAGAGCACTTTATGAAAGACTCTTTCACATGTTACATCATTTGAGTCACAGCAGTTCTTTATGGGGAGTATTATTATTGTGCCTTTTCTACACATGAGAACATAAAAAATGACAGAGGTTAAATGACTTGTTCAGGGAAGCCAAGGATAAGAACCTGGGTGCAGACACTTCAAATTCTAGGCATGTGCCATCGACAGGCAATTGGGCCACCCCAATCAGAACAGAGCTGTCAGGGTGACAGAGACTTGTAGGCTGCCTCACAGGGCTGTAGGGCTGCCCCCAACCTCCTGCTTTTGTCCTTCCAGGAGCCTCTGTTTTTATGCATTTGTGCGTGTGACACTGTGTTACACTAAGTTACTCTGAAGCAGAAGGGATGGAGGAAGTGTGTGTGTGTCTAAGAACATACAGTTTTAGGAACAGGAGACAGCCAGCTGGCCCAGCCTGGCAACGCTCTTTTTAGGAGATTTATTGTTCAGAAACCATATAGTACAGGTTGTGATTTTGCAGTCACTCCAACGCACAGACAAAGAATAATAGAACATAGAAAAGACGCCAAAACTGGATGAACAATAGAAGAGAACATACAGAATTCTCAGCAGAATCAGCCAAGTTCTACTTTCTGTGATTTATAAATATATGTCTCTTAATGCTAAAGTTTAAAAACCTGCAGAAATAGCAGAAGGAAATAAATCTTTTTTTCTGACAAGTATGTTATAAATGCACATTAACTTTGGTGCAGAAATATTTAAAACTTTAGGGTACAGTAATATTACGTCTAGGGAAAAGTCCTAATGTGTACTTCTGCCTAAGTTGAAAAATATTTGTTTTACCACCATTTTCAAATTGCAGAATTGGCTGCTTGTCTTATTCTTGGAATTATGAGTTGGGGGTGTAAAGACCATGAGTTAAGTGGAGCAGTTGTAGGGGTGTCTGTGGTTGAGTCCCCATAACTGAGCGCCATCAAGCGTGACTGTGCATCACGAAGTTATCTTGAGGTGAGTTTTGCCTTGTCACAGTAGTGCTCCTGCCATCTGGTTGCTGGAATATTTAGAAAGGAATTGTAATATTTGACTGACTTGGCTGATAGCATGACAAAACAAACTTGAAGAGGGAACTATTAAATTAAATTGGAGTTGGAGTTGGTGAGAAAATGATTAATTGCTTCTGGTTTTGCCACTGCACAAAACCGAGGAGACATGCCACTCCCCAGAACTACTGGCAGGGGCAGCACATATGTTTTTTCACTGGCTTCAATCAATAACTCACTTGAGACTCACCTGCCCTTTGCAGTTCGAGGTGGCTCTTTCCTTAGACCTGTTGAAGGAAACCCTCACCCCCGTGGTGCAGCTAGGCAATTGTGTAGTGAACTGCAGAGTTCAAGTACCAAGGGGGATAAAGTGAAGGGGAGCTAATGTGGCAGAAATCTTGAGCAGGCACGATGTGAGCCAGGCACTGTGGAGGAAGATGTTGAGGTGCATCTTGAAGGAATGCCCACATCCTGTGTGGGCATGGATTCCAGTGACATCTGAATCTAGCTGGGATGGTGGCATCCAAAAGAGAGAGGCAGGCCTACCCATGGACTGTAAGTTAGAGTCAGCTCTGGCAGCAGGCAGCTTCAGATCTTTGAGTTTCTGGGGACTAGTGTCTGTGCGAGTGCATGTGGGTGTCTGAGTGAGGCCCCCGGGCTGTCATCCACTGTTCCTTAAGACTAATGACTAACTCATGCAGGCTAGGCTAAGTTCTATATGTGCAGAGTCATCACAGGAGCCCTTTAAGAGAGCAGGTTCTTCTTACTCCCAGATGACAGGAAACACCGAGGCCAAGGGCTAAGCTGTTCTCAGAATGATCCTGTCATGCCCTGCTGTGGTCTCCTACCAGCCCTCCCATCCTGTTCCCATGATGCCGTGCACCTACCTGACTCCCTCATTGTACCTGAGTTCTAGGAGGGCAGATGCTCTGTCTATTTCGTCTCTGTTTCCAGCATCTGCACCATGTACAGAGGTTGTTGAATGAATAAATGGATGGATGAATACCTTCTCTAGAGTTCCAAGATCAAAAGCCAGTTCTTTTTTTTTTTGGATTAGCTGTTGTTTTGATTTTCATTGTCTCATTTCACTCTGTTGATATGGATCATCTGGTGTGATGGTATGGATGAGATGTGTAATAGGGTTCTCCCTTGGGCTGGACAAGGTTATGCTTCAGCCTGTAAAACCAGAAGACCTGTACTTATTTAAGAAATTAAATTATTTTTCTTTTGTATAATTCAGAATACTTGGGCTTGAGTCTTGGATTTATCACTTATTTTCTGTATGATCTTAGACAAATTACTTAACCCTCGGTGTGCCTTGATTTTTCTCATCTATAAAATTCTCATGAGAGTAATAAAAATACTTTTATTTATGGTAAATAAAATAGGCTCAATACTTAGGGCAGCGCTTCAGTCATAGAAATGATCAATACATTAGCTATATTTTTATTATGATGATGGTGCTTCTAAAATTATTTATCTTAAATATTTCCTGTTTCATAAAGCATTTGAGAAGTTTACAAAAAATAGTAAACAACATAAAATGAATAGATAGTGAACTGGGCTAAAGGCAACACACAAAGCAGAAAGTGAGATAGAATCAGAGATCATTTAGAGAGTAAGAACACATCATCAGGTAAAAATAGTTTCCAGAGATAGGATTAAAACTTTGTCAGAGCTTCCCAGCAGCCAAAACAAGAAGGAAAACACAAATAGTTACTCGATGCACAGCGACCATGAGATAAAAACAGATCAGTTACTCTTTTCCTGGTCCTAAAGCCTGGGATAACTTTCACCTGGCAGATCTTCAAAGCTGTTGCTGTTGCCATAGAGATCCAAGTCTTCAACATCGTCCCTGCCGAAAGACAATGGGAGTTTTGTCATAGAGGATGGTAAGTATTTCCTAGAACTTTATGGATTGCAGTGCTGGAGACAGAATCCCAAAGCACAGCCACTAAGAGCTCTTCTGTGAAGGGCCAGGACACTGGTTATTTTCTTAGCCATGCTTACTGAGTGCCTGGGAGAGTAGAAAGATGATTTCTTCCAAAGATGATTTTTGTGAGAGTTGGGTGGACACTTTCATCTTCAAGAACACTGGTTCTGAAGTCATTTAATAAGCCAGATCAGTTTACATATATATATATATATAATATATATATAATGTCCAGTTAGGATTGCAAACAAAAATTGTGCCTATCTGAATCTACCTTAAACAGATACAAGTTTATTTGTCATGTGGAACTAGACTCCCAAGAAAGGCAGTCTGGAGCTGGTGCAGTGCTATTAGACACCAGCTTCCTATTTCTCCACCCTTAACCTGTAGGTTGCCTCATGGTCATTGTACAACTGCTGTATCTCTGGGCATGCATCAACAGTCTAGGCAAGAAGAAAAGGAAAGTACAAATAGTTAACAAGTGAAGAGCCTTTTGCTAAGGAGGTGTTGCCTTTTTATTCTGAAAATGATGCCCTCCCCAGACTTCCAGTTATATCTCATTGGCCAGAATGATGTCATAGGGTTGCTCTAAGTGTAATAACAGTCTGAGAAATCAAATATTTTCAGCTGGGTATATTGCACCTCCCTCCCCCACTACACACCCCAAATGAGAAGTTCTGCTATGAGGAGGAAGAGGGACTAGTTACTGAGTAGGCAACTGTTGCACCAGCCACCTGACTGACTGCCGCTATAAGCCATGTCCCTGACTTAATTAGAAATTACAGAAGGTGACTCAGTAATTTTAAATGTTACACTTTTCTAGATCGTCATGGAATTAGCACTAGAGAAGGAAGCAAGCCCAACTGCCTGTGCGAGACTTCTAAATCACTATTGTCAGCCCTGCTCTTTTTCTGAATTTCAGATGTAAATTTCTATTTGCCAAAAGCATCTCGATGTATTTCAAATTAAACTTAACTTCTCTCTGCCCACTCACCATACCTCTTGCTGTTTCCTACTTTTCCTTACTTAACTCTAAATTGTCTTGAAGGGACTCCTGGGATGATCCTGGGCTCTTTCTTCTCCAGGATCCCAGACACCCTGTCTGAACTCTCATTCAAAGACATACCCATCTTTTCTCATAAGGATCCCTGATTGGGTCTGTTTGGTTTCCTCTTCCTACAATTTGCTTTCCCCACACACAGCTACCAGGTTGCTGTTTTAAAATAACAAATGTCTAGCAATGGCTTTCCTTTCTTTTCTTTTTTTATTCTTATCAAAGCATAGTTTTGCAAAATGTAGGATTCGCTGGGATATTTCCATATGTGCATGCATCATGCATTGGTTTAAAATCCTACAAAATAAAGCCCATAGCTGAACTCCATAACAGCCTGGCTCTGTGAGTTCCAAGCTCCATGGGCACAGTGGCTCATGCCTGGCCCACCCTGCAGTCATGGGAGGCCTGGCCCCAGAGCCTCTCTTCTTAGGCTCTTTACTTGTCCACGTTTCTAAAATAACAGCTTAATTGAGATCACATATCATAGGATTCACCTTTTAAAGTATGTTCTTTCAACTCTTATTTCTCTTCAGATTGTGTAAGTTTTTTGTCTTTTAAAATGTATACTTTTAAGTGTTTTTAGAATATTTATAGTCATGCAGCCATTAACCATTATTTAAGACATTTTTGTCATCCTCAAAGCAACCTGTTAGCAGTCATTTTACCCACTCTTCCTTCCTCTCAGCCCCTGATTACTGCTAATCTACTTTTTGATTTCTGCAGACCTACCTGCTCTGGATGTTTCAAATAAATGGAACCAAACAGTTGTGGCCTTTTGTGACTGGCTTCTTTTTCTGTGACTGGCTTCTTTTTCTGTGACTGGCTTCTTTCTCTTGACATAATGTTTTTAAGTTTTAAGGTTCATCCCTGATGTGGCATGTATCAGCACTCCATTGTTTTTCATTCCATGGTATATCCATACTGCATTTTGTCATTCTGCTCAGAAGTTGATGGACACTTGAGTTGTTCCCTTGTTTTATTGATTGTGAATAGCGCTTCCGTGAGCGTTCTTGTGCGTGTTTTGTGTGGATGCACGTTTGCATTTGTCTTGAGCAGATACCTAGGAGCGGAATCACTGGGGCTTGTGGTGACTCTGTGTTTAACAGTCAGGTGAGCTGCCAGTCTTTTCCAAAGTGGCTGCACCATTTCACATTCCCACCAGCAATGTGTGAGGATTCTGCACTAGTTTTTAGTATCTTGGTATGGTGCTTATTCTTTTATTTTCAACTTTCAAGCATCATTTTGTTTTAGCAGTGTTTCTTGTAAAGAAGGTACAACTGATTTAAAAAATTCGAACAGTTCTCTTTTAGTAAGGAAGCCTAAAAACTTGTTCAGTTGCTACGATTACTGACGTATTGCAACCTACTTTGTTTTTACATACCATATGCCTTAGTGTTGCTTCCACACACACGCCTTTTCTGCCTTTTTCTAGAAGAGTACCTGACACATAATAACCTTCAAGAATTTAAGTGTCAGCTGCTATTAAAAGCTATCATTTGTGGGCAAGAAACACAGATTATAGATTTATTAATCCATTAAATACTTATTGATCACACACTAATCATGTCCATACTTTCACTTCACGACTCACATAGTGCCTAGCGTGTAGAAATTCAGTAAATGCAATCATATACTGTATATAAGCACTGAGCTATCATACCGCATCCCATAAATATGTGCAATTATTATGGGTCAATAAAAATAACAAGTATTTGCTGTTTTGCCTCGACAATGCCAGGACTGATGTGCTTGGCAAAAACTTGGGATCAGACTCACTTGCATTGCCTCTGGTTTTATCACATCCCAGCTGTTTGATTGCAGGGTGATTACATGTTTGAACCTTTGTTTCCTCACCTGCAAAATGGGGCTGGTAGTATCTGGGGTGGCGGTTGTTTGGGAAGAAGAACAATAATTATATAACAGTCAGAATGGCTATCTATAGCCTGAACATGTGAACTATTGTTTTTGTTAATGGACTGTTTAACAAAGCACGGTTCCATCTGTGTCCATCAGTATTTTCTTTGTTTTGGCTGTGCTAGAGATCAAACCCAAAGCATTGCACCTGCGAGGCAAGTTGCTCTACCACTCCAGTGTCCATCAATATTAAGACACCAACCATGACAGCCCAGGGAATGAAATTATGGTGAAAAAATGAAACCCAGTCCCTTCCTTGTGTCAGATGTATTAGAGCAGGGGACATTTATCCCTCTCAGAAGGGAGAACCAAGAGAAAGAACCAAAGGCATATTTTCTGCTGCTTCTTAATGACAGAAAAAAGAGTTTAAGTCTCTAGTGTCCCATAGAGTCGTTTGTTTTAACAGGCTTTAAAATTTGTGCAGGATATTTTTGTTTCAACCATGCTGCTTTATAGCAATTCAGAGAAAAAATAAAATAGAAATAGGTAAGATAGTTACCTAAAATATGACAAACAAATATTTTTCCTGAGTTTGAAATTCACCTTCCCCAGATCTAAAGACCTTTTGTACAATTTGTTGTGCTGGTTTTTACCCAAATGCATACACCCTAAGGCTCAGAAATTCATTAGCAAACTTTTACAAAGAGGAGCATACTGGGCTCCTGCCTGGTATGCATCTTCCTGTGTTCATGAATTCTCAGTGAGCTCATGGTTAGATTTCACCTGTAGTCATTTTACATTATCCATGTACATAGCACATGCTGTTCTGGTCCAGAATGACGGGCCAGAATGCCTGTCTGTGGGAGCTAGGGTGCAGTATTTTGTGACTGGGGGAACAAAGCCACCAGTTGTTATTTCAGACCCACGAACCTCCTGGCTAGCATCCTCGTGTACTTGCATTTAATGGAAGGCAAGGATCAGTTACAGTTGGAACCAACTCATAAACGATTCTCAATAGAGAATCATGTCTTAGAACCATTCCTCATTGCATTGTTACCACGTGTTATGTTAACAGAATTGTTAAGCGGCAGGGGTTACGAATTGTTTGGGGAGAATTCTTTTATTCCATTCTTGCCTCGTGCATGTAGTCATCTCTGACACTCATGGATGGCTGTCATAATGGTTTCAGCTGTGGTGGAAGTCTGTCATGACGCTCAACTTCAGCTCTTGGTGCTGTTCCTGACAGTCTAGCAGCTAAGTCAACTAGACCACATCATCAAGACAATTTCAACTTTTTTCTTTATTCATTTGTAGTTAACCTTTTCAGTGTAGTGAGGTTTCCTAATTAAGGTAGCACAAAGCTTTTTTTTTTTTTAAGTGCTTCTTCACAGTTCCAAATAAAGAAATACTTCTCTGACTTGGCAATCCTTCTATAGTCTTAATTCATTTTTGGAAAACATATTACTGCACGTGATACATACTCCAAAAAGATGCACAGTGTAAAGTAATTCTTCCTCACACCCCATACTCAGGCCACCTAGTTGTTATGTATTTCCTGCACATATAAGCATAAGCAAAGATGCACAAACACACACAACACAAAAAAGGCACACGCAATCTCTCTGCATTTTCTACCGCCTGCTTTGTTTTCACTTGCTATAACCTGGAGACCATTTCCTATTGGTACATGTAGGACCACTATATTCTTTTACACAGCTGTCTACTATGTTATTTTAGAGTGTGGGTTGTAATTTAGTATCTAGGTCCCAGTTGATTGTACAGAGGTTATTTCTAGTTTTTTGCTATTTTTAGAAATGCTGAAGTGATGCCAGATGCTGGTGGCTCATGCCTGAAATCCTAGCTACTTCAGAGGCTGAGATTGGAAGGATCACAGTCTGAGGCTAGCCTGGGGAAATAGTTCTCAAGACTCCATCTCCAAAATAACCAGCTCTCAAGGAGGTGTGGTTCAAGTGGTAGGTTGCCTGCTTTGCAAGCATGAAGCCCTGAGTTCAAACCCTAGTCCCACCAAAAAACCCAAAAATGCTGAAATGAATGTCACCGTACATACTATTTCTCACAAATATAAATGTTTCATAAAGAAATTCCTGGAATTAGAAAATGCATATTAAAACTTTGATGCATTTGCCTATTGCCTTTTCATTTCCCTCAATAATTATGAGAGAGATGGATTCACTGTGTTCTCCCCAACACATTTATCAAACATTCAAGCTTTTCCAGTCAGATCAGTTAAAAAAATGATATTTATTGTGGTTTTGACTTGCATTTGTTTAATTATGAATAAGGTTGGGTCTTTGGGTATGTTTTAATGTCATGTGTATTTTTAGCTGTGAACTGCTTTGCCTCTCATGCATTTTTTAATTAGGTAGTTGATCTTTATTATGGGTTTTTAGGAATACCTTACACAGAATATAAGAGAAAATAGCTATTGTACAGTAATTTTAATTTACTATTTGTTGTATGACTTTTTCTAATATAATTTTCCTCCAATTTTGCCTTTCTTATGTTTTATGTATGTATATACTTACTAATTGCAGAAACACTTTCTTTGATAGCTTTTAGGAAAGTCTTTCTGACTTTGAGATTTTATTTTAATTTACCTATGTTTCGTTTTAGAATGGTTATAATTTCCTTGATTAGAAATTAGAATTTTGATGCTTTTGAATTTATTTTTGATGTAAAGCATGACAGCCTACATTTATATCTTTATTTTTTCCAGATTGGTACCCAATTTCCCTAATAATTTTTATTGAACAAGTTATCTTCTCCCTCTCCCATATGCAATATGTAGTATCTTTTTTATAATCATACCCAGGTTTTCCAAAAATATTTAGATCTAGTTGGAACACTCAGGTTCATTATCTCCTGTTACTCAGATTTTAGTTTTCCTTGTGAACTTTGGAATCACATTGCCTAGTTCTGAAAAAGCATACAAGTTGGTATTTTCTTTATGATAACCTTAACTTTATAAGTTAGTAGAGACAATTAACAAGTGTATAATGTTAACATGTATACGCTTTCTTCCCAAGAATAAAAGGTGTTTTCCACATCTTCTCTCCCTCCTAGTAATGTTTTAATTTTTTTCATCTTTTAATATATTGTTAAGCTTGTGTTTAGATGTCTTTTTTTTATAGTTGCTATCATAAATACAAATATTTCTTCATTATATTTCCTTGCAATTAGTGTTTATAAAGAGAGATAATTTTAATTTTGTTTATTGGTCCTGAAGAGCCACCTTGTTAATTCTTTAACAATTTGCAATGATTTTCTCATTGATTCT
The DNA here is from genome assembly GCF_047511655.1 of Castor canadensis. Lineage (NCBI taxonomy): Eukaryota > Metazoa > Chordata > Mammalia > Rodentia > Castoridae > Castor > Castor canadensis. The sequence goes on from NC_133387.1 coordinate 88,529,671, forward strand.
CTTGGGTTTTCCATGTACATTTTCGTATCACTTGGAGAAAAATGATCAGTGAGTCTCTTTTCCAACTAATAAGTATTTAATTTCTTTTCTCTAATTGATAACTACTACCTCTAGGATGATGATATATAGTAGTTGCATTAATATACATTTTTGTCTTGTTCTGAACTTTAATTGGAATTTATTTGGTCTTTTCTCCATTAACCATGATGATTTTTGAGTTATAAGTGTTTGGGGGCAAGCTATGGAGATGATCTTACAATTTTCTTTTTCAGTGTCCTTAGGATGGTGAATTTTATCAGATTTTCTAGCATTGAAACATCCTTACATTTGAACCATACATGGTTGACATGTATTATTTTTAGTGTGCTGCAGAATTCTGCTTACTTATGTCTATCATTCTGAGTCATATGAGATTGGTCAGTGGTTTTCTTCTTTGTCCTGGCCTGTTCAGGTTTGGGTCTTACTGCTCACTAGCAACTCACTTCCCCTTAGAGGCTTGGTGGGATGCAGTGTTCATGCTTCTTGCTCATGGATCTTTGGCAATTTTCGCTGTTTCTTCTGTTTAGAATTTCTCTCTTGTCATGGTCACTTTAATAATTCATATCTTCCTAGAAAGTTGTCCATTTTAATCCAGGTTTTCAGGTTTGAGCAAAATCTTTTAGTGATTAATTTTCCATTTTCTTGTCTTATTTTGTTCATTTGTACTTTCATCCTAGGCTTTTTAATTTTGTTTTTTTTTATGGGACTGGGGTTTGAACTCAGGTTTTCACACTTGCAAAGAAGATGCTCCACCAGTTGAGCCACTCCTCCAGTCTCCTTTCTTCTGCTTCCGTTGGCTTTGCGGTTAGTGTTATTCACATGTCCTGAGAGTTTTTTATTCTTCATTTTAAAGTATCCTTACTTCTGGCTATAACTTCTGGCTGCTCTGAAAGCTGCTTGAGCTGTGTTCCATTGGTTCTGATACACAGAGCTCCCATTAACCTTCTCAGTCTTAATTAATTTTGGTTTTGTATTTTCTTTGTTTTAAGAGAATTTAATAAAGTTTCAAAGTTGAATTTTTAAAGTTTTCCTTACATTTTCTTCATTTTTTAGGACTCTGAAAAAATAATATGCTGTTATGTTCCCACTTTTTAGTTACTGAGATTTTTTTTGTGCTATTTGCAGCTACTATAAAGTACTTTTATGACTGTTTTAGGAACAATTAAAGAGAATGTAGATTTTTATTTTTCAGGCTAACTTTGAAATTGTTTATGTAAGTCTTTTCCAATCTTTGTTATATTATCTAATAAATACAACATAAGCAGAGAGATATGTAATAAGAATTCTGCTCTGAGTATGGTTTGGTCAGCTTGTTTGTTTGTGACAGGGTCTCACTTATGTAGCCCCACTGGCCTTGGTCTTCCTTCCTTGGACTCTCCAGGGCTGGGACTACAGTCATGTGCCACCATACCTGTCTTATAGTTTTGTTTTAGTAATTTTGTTACTGCTCTTTGGCAATTCGTATCCATGGCTGTTAACTCAAGCTTTGCATATTATACCCTTTACCATTGCAAAGAGTACTTATTTATCTTGTTTAATATTTTTGGACTAATTTCAGCTTCTTTCATTGAAATTAGATGTGTATCTTTTATATAACATAAAGACGAGTTGCAATCCAATCTGAGAGCATTCTCTTGTAATATGTGAGTCTAGGCTGTTTCCATACATTTGTATGACAGATGTGTTTGTTATTATTTGTTATGTGTTCTATTTTTTATTGCTTAATTTTATTTTTTGTGGTGTTGGGTTTGTACGTAGGACTTTATGCTTGCTAGGCAGGTGCTGTATTACTTGAGTCACACTTCCAGCTCTTTTTTCTTTAGTTGTCTTTCAGATAGGGTCTTGTGTTTGTTTTTTGCTGAGATTGGCCTCAGACTATGATCCTCCTACCTATCTTTACTGAGAAGCTGGGATTATAGGTGTGAACCACATGCCTTGGTTAGTTTGTTTTTCAACATGTCACTTTAATAGTCTGTTTTCCCTTTGTTTTGTATCCATGTGTTCCATTTGGGAGATGTGCTCTGTCTTAGTTCTTCTAGTAGTCACCTTGTAATGGTAAGCTCTACAATCCTTACACTCCCATGTCCTTACATGAATATCTCCGATACCCTACCATAAGCAATGGTGAATATCCATGTCCTCCTCATCTTTATCCCTTTCTAAACCTCTTTTCTACTATCCAATTTTAGATGACATGATCACTTTACTTCATTTTTCTAGTATTTACATTTGTATCTTTTAATACCATTGACTTACACTCTTTAAAAATACACCACTGATTAACTATAAAGGTATTTTTGACTACCTACATAATAGCTAAGAAATAAATATAAATACACCTCCATTTTATCTTCCTTTATACCTGATAATTCTTACTAGTGTTACACACACACACACACACACACACACACACACACACATGCTGGGCAAGTGGTCCACTACTTCAGGCATGCCCCTGTCCTTTTTGCTTTTAGTTTTGTTTTGTTTTGTTTTTCAGATAGTGTCTCTTTCTTTTGCCCAGGTCAGACTTAGACCACAATCCTCCTACTTTGGCCTCCTGAATAGCTGGATTATAAGAGCGCACCATTACACAGGGTTGAGGTAGTTATATCTTTGGATTCATGGATTTATTACACACAGTTTTGACCAAGTGCAGTCAAAAAATTAATAAGTTAAGGAAATCAAAAGAAGCTTCAAAAACAAAAATGTTTAATCCCCATGGGTACATTATGCAGCTCAGTTGATGTGGAGAAGCTCTCAGTCAGTCCTGCATTATCATCAGTTGTGCTTAAATCATGGCGTCGTCTGGTGAGTGTAGTTTTCCGGTACTGAACACTGTGTATCCTGAGCATTCGTGGGTTTTCCTTGGAACCTTATACCCACAGGTACCAAGGGTCTATGGTATTAATAACAGTTACATTCCTTTCTGCTACCATAATTTCATGTGTGTTTCATCTTGGTCCTGCAGTAATTCAGTACTCACTGCCACTCTTTTGGCCTTATTTTCTCTTCTCAACTTTCACTTGGCAGAAGTTTTCCTAAGGCTATATTATCAATACAAATTCAGAAGGACAAACTCTATGTTTAAAAACATTTGCCACTTGCCTAATGGGCTTGACTAGCTATAAGCATTCAGGTCTTATTTCTCTGGAATTTTATAACATCATTATTATGTCTCCAGTTGTTGGAATTACAGACCCTCTGGTGCTGAAAACAGACACACAAGAGACAGAAAATCTTGACAAGGCAATATCTTTTGATCAAAAGGGTGCAAGCATGTACTCACTCCAGCTGAGCAGGCACACGAGCACAAAAATGGCTAATAGTGGCTCCTCCTTACATCCCTGAAGCAGGTGCACCTGCCCCTCACCTGGGATTTGTCCAGGTCAAAAGTTCACAGTCTTTCTCCATTGGCTAAAAGGCTTGGGAGATGAGTTAGGGCACGTAATTTGGTGGGCAATTTTCACAGGCAATGGAGCTATATAAGAATCCGGAAGAAACAGGAACCCTTTAAACAATGCAAGTCACCTAAGATGGCAACCTGAGGAATTTTAAGTAATTTAAGAGGGTGACATATACTTTGATAGAAAAGATCATTTTTCTTCCACAATGCAATCTCATTTCCCCTCATGTATCATGTGCCCTTTCAAAGTATAGAATTATGTCTTATTTTTGAATATTTTCTTAAATGATATATTTAGAGTTATCTACTTGAAGAATTTTGTCTCTTCCTTATACTTATGAATTTTATTTAGGAAAACGAATCATCTCTCATTTGTCTTCCACATCTATGAGTTTCCCTTAATCTTTTTGGATTCTTTGTCTGTTTCTGTTTCACCCTGCTCATTTTTCTCAGTGCCCTGTGGTGCTCAGTGTTTTTAGCAGCACCTTTTTTCTTTGGGTTTCTTCTAGTGTGCTATTCATTTTTCTCTCTCACTTCTGCCACTTGGATTACTTTGCTTTATCTTCTGAGCCCTTATCTCCTTTCTTTGAGTCCTTCTAAAGTGTTAATTGTTTCAGTCAATTCTTTGGGTTGGTGTCCTGTCACTGCTTTCATCTGCTTCACAGCAATACTTTTTCTAGCAAGAGCTTTTTGCCTGTTTTGTTTTTTACTCTCTGCTTCTTTTCCCATTTTTTTCTTACTTTCTTTGTATGACTATTACTGGTTCCCTTTTTTTATTATTCAGCTAAGAATGAGTTGAATTCTTTTTGCACCAACTCTTTGAAGGCTTAATTGAGGAAAAGACTAGGGGCAGGTTCTTGACCAACAAGAATTCTCTGTGTTTCAGGAAGGTGCTCCTTATGAGAGTGGAAGGGAAGAAGAAGGGAGGGGGAAGAGAGAGAAAGATACGGAGAGAGAGTGAGAGAGTAAGAGAATCTTTGGGAAGGAGGGGAGGAAGAGAATGGAAAAGGAGAGGAGCGGGAGAGAGACGTGTTTGTTATAAGACTCTTACTAACACAATTTGTGTGTGTGCATGAGAATTATCTTAGGCCCTCTGTTCGCAGCCAACAGAGAGCCATGGACAACTTTGAGGTTGCTCATGATCCACTCCCCTTCATCACCTCATTTCTAGTGTGCACCTAGAAAAATGGCTTGTCTGTGCCATTTGCCTTGGGGGAAGGAGGGCTCAGACCTTGGACTAACTGACTGTTCTTCCTGAGGAGCTGATGCTCATTTATTGAAGCTTACAGAAACCTAGGTTTACCAGAGAAAATGAGTTTTTATTTCTGATTTTCCCCTTCCCTTATTTTGAAATGATTTCTAAGACAGGGAAAAAACAGATATTTTTACTCTACCATCTTAAAAGCAGAAGACTTTCTTGAATTTGGCTTTCTTTTGAAAAGTTGGCTTCTTCTTCATGTAAAAGGCTAAATGAAGCAAGCTGTCTCCTCTTTGCTGCTAGTTAGTAAGACCAGTCCTTTTCCCATGAAGCCCCTGTATCATTACACAGGAAAATTACATTAGAAAGAACTTTGTTTTTAGAGACGATCATAGGCTATTTTTAGTTTCTTTAAGACTTATCTCAAAGCCTGCTCCCCAAGCTGTCAACCTTCTTTTTGTTTACATCACTTTCCAACATGGCGGTTGGGGCCTTTCTAGCGGGCACTATGAACTTTGAGAACCCAGCATTCAGAAGATATTTCCCACTGATGATGAGGTCTGCCATTGAGTGGAAGCTTCTCTTCCTTTATTTTAGGATGTAACATTTTTCTCATAATTATTAAGATGATCTCATTTGTAGACATAGACAGAATGTTCATAACATGCTACTGTCCAGTCTGGCACCATGTTTCACTAGAGCAATTGGCCTGGTGACTGTAACATATGCATCTCAATACCAAGGCAATAATATTTGACATTTTGACATTACCTTTGATCTTGGCAGTACCAAGATACCTAAGACATAGTCGCCATCTTTGAACCTTTGAGGAATCCATAGCCCAGTGAAAGAAGACAACAGAGATATGAAAAGAAATTGTCTTGCACCATAATAAAAGTGTGAACAAAGAATAAAAGGTGCCAAAGAGAGAAGAAAATCTAAACAGAAGCTAGCACTGGAGTGAAGTTTTAAAGGATTACTAGGAATTTTCCAGATGATGAAGGCCATGACGTGTGGGCAAAATAGGATCAACAAATACATAGCAGTATAAAGAAAAGGTGCCACATGTCTTAGTCATTTTCTGTTGCTGTAACAAAGTACCTGGGGCTGAGTATGTTGTAAATAAAAGAGGTTTACTTAGCTCACCTCTTAGCTTAGTTATAGAGGCAGGGAAGTTGAAGATCCAGCAGCTGTGTCTGACAAGGGCCTCATGCTGTACCATACCATAGAAGATGGCATCACAAGGCAAAGACAGCAAGTGGACAAAGGAGACTGGCTCTCTTCATAACCCCACTGTCAGATAACCAGTCCAGTCCTGCCAGACTTAATCCATTTCCATGAGATGGGCATTAATTCCTTTGGAGGGCAGTGCCCTCAAGACTTAATCACCTCTCATTAGGCCCCACTTCTGATACATCCCACCACTTCTTCATATTAGTACATGGGGAACCAGGCTTCCAGCTTATGGACCGTTTTGGGTACAAACCATAACCATACCCCCACAGTATGTAGGAAAATGGCAATAGTGCATTGTGGATAACATCTAATAGACACAGAATGGAAGAGGAATAGAGTCTCACTTCTAGCAAAGAACTTAGAGAAAGGTACATGTTAAACCTGGAAGTGATGTCATGGAGAGGTGGCATGTACCAGTCAGGGTATCAGGCTTGGCTGTCAGTGAATTGTGCTGGTGACCTAGATGAGGGGGTGGCTTTTTGTTGCACACTGGAATGCGAGAATCTCCTTGGTCCTTTTCTGGCCCAAAGCAAGAGCAGCAAGAACAATGAGAAAGCACATAAGCTAATCTAAAGTCTTACCCCCACGCCACCTCCAATGCGCACACTTTTTTCTCAGTGCTTTCCAGGACACATTTCAACAGAACTCACAATCCTTAGTGATGCGGTAACACCTAGCCTTAAGAAGGTAAGAACGTCCTCCTGATAAAATCTAACACTGTATAATGAGTTAAAGAGGTGGCCGTTCATTTTGTAAAGTAACTCATTAGTTTATAATATTGATTGCAGGATTCTATAGAATAAAATCCTCCTTTTTTAATGCATAAGGCATGCCTCTATTTTCCAAAAGTAGAAACACCATTTTTCAGAAGCATAACTATTATATAAAATGAAGCTTACATGTAAATGTGATTAATATCACATATTTTTAATAACCCACTTCTTCTTTTAGATAGTTTAAGGGTGGAACAAAAGACAAGAAACCAATACTGTTTTTCACCTGGGAACCACACACACATATCCTTTATGGGGTTCAGCCTTAATTTAAGGGCTTAAGTCAGTGGTAAATATTATCAATATCTCCCTTTTTCCTTTCACCAAATACTGTTCAAATATTATAATGAATTCAGTGAATGAGCTAGGAACAGATTTGCATTTCAGTTACAGTCTTATAAAAGGAAACCAATTCATGAGCTCATTGTGAGTAGTGACATACTGGGTTTTGTACTAGTTGTGGATAAGGAAGGTCTTCATTTAGAATTCGTGAAGACAAACCCACATTAATCCTTTAGGCATTTCAGCTGATAGCTAGTTATAATATCTGTGCAGGGACGAGCTGACTCCACTTCCCGCACAGAGTCTGGGCTGGTGTTTCTCAGATGCCGGAAGTCCTTCCTGTTGCCTCTGAGAAAGGAGAATGGGCTCTGATTACTGGGTTTCCCTTTCACTGTTGTTTGTCATTTCCAACTCCAGGTACAGTCTGCCATTTTCATGGACCCGCCTACTGAAAGTAGAGGACACAAATCTAGAGGACACAACATCTAACTATGTGGGGCAGAGTATTCATCACTCTGGTTATTCTAGGAGACTTTAGCCGGCATGCAAATCCCTTATTGGTAAAATGCTCCCAAAGATTCTGATTCTGTGGGTCTGGGGTAGAGACTGTGCCTTTCTTACAAACTTCCACCTTCCAGAGCTTCTCAAAGTGTGGTCCCAGAGCAGGAGTGGTGGCATCCTGTGGGGCAGGTTCTTAGAAGTGTGGAGACCCAGGCCCCATCCCAGACCTACTCAGTCAACTGATTTGGAATTTTCATTGAACAAGACCCTAGGTATTTATCCTCCATCTAGATCATTGCTCCCCAGGGCTCCATTTAGGCTCTATAGAGACATGAGATAAGTTTAGAGTTCAGGAGAGCAAACATTTTTAGTTTAACAATAATTTTTTGTTCCTATTATTACCTTCCATTTATGGCAAGTAGCATTATTTTACCATTTACAGTAGAGATTTAGTTTCTCTTTCAAAATAAATATGTTTACCTAAAAGCATGACTTGATTTATAGTAAATGTTACATAGACACAAGTATCAGGTGGTGTGTGGATGTCACAGAAACTATAAAAGTCATACATATACAAGTGACTTCAGTTACCATGGTGCTTAGGGGCCTGGCTTTTGGAGCCAGAAAATACCCACCCTCATTAGTTCACTGTGTGACTTACGACACCTTTATTAAGTTTTTTGGACATGTGAAGAAGCAAATAATAATCGTACCAATCTCATTGGGCATTGGGATTATTTAATTGCAGTATGTCAATCTGTGGGTCCTGTGTGATCTGCATTCATGTCCTGTTGATCCACTGGGGCTTACATATGCTTTTAGGATTACAGTTAGTCCTCCACATCCATGGGTTCTGCATCTGATGGTTAAACCAACCACAGACTGAAAATACTTGGAAAAAAAAATTGCATCTGTGCTGGGGATCCATTTGCAAGCTTCCCCCCACTCCTTGTCATTAGTTCCTAAACAATGCAGTGGGACAATTATTTACATTGCATTAGGTGTTCCAGGTAATCTAGAGAAGATTTAGAGTGTATAGGAGGATGCAGGTAGCTTATATGCAGATACTATGCCATTTTAGATAAGAAACTTGAGCATCTGAAGACTTTGGTGTCCCCAAGGACCCCTGGAGCCAACCCCTTGCACATACCAAGGGACAACTGTACTACCCACATTTCAAATTGGATTTTGCCCAAAAATCTGGATATGGGGCTTTTCTTGCAGTCAAAATTGGGCTCACATTTCCTTGGACTATCCATCAACTCAGCTCCACACCCAGGCCTCTCCCTGTTAGCCTGTCCCTCTGCATCCTGTTTATTTGTAATCTACTCCACCGTTCAGTTGATGGTCACAGCCTGCTCCCCTTCTGCAAGGAATGCTGGGGAAAGGAATTTCTGGCTTTGGACTGGCTCATGATGTGAGAAATTCCTCAAGCAAAGGGAAGTGTTTAAAAGATGGTAGGGCCACAAGACAAATGCCCACCTCTACCCAAGGAAGGAGACACATGCAGATGTGTGTTCCCAGTCTTCTCTCCCGTACTGGCAGACACTTCTGTGTCTCTGCTACCAATAACACAACCCACAGCCACCTGTTTTCTGTTTGTTGAAAAATGCAGTAGCTTCTATCAAAGTGTTTATTCATCATACTCCCTCAAAGAGTTTGAAATGTGGACAGCATTCCATAGCAATCCTCACCTCTCCTGGGCATTTATCCTACTCCTCCCTTTATCATAGTTACTCTAATTATTCATGGTGTGATAGTGTAGCTTCTAAGTAAGTGTCTATTATGTGTCAGGACCTGTACTATATTCTTTGTATATATTCATTTAAGCCTGACAACAAACTAAGAATTATTTTACAAATAAAGAAAACAAGGCCTACTGAGGTTAAGTAGCTTGATCAAGGTCATGCAGCAGGGTAAAAGCAAAGGTGGAAGAGGAACCCAGGTCTGCTTAACTGTCAGTGCTGGCCTCACGTGAAAGAGCATGTTGGTTCTTTTTCTTTCACCGCTCTTAATGGTGCTTGAATATCTAATGTGCATTTCGATGCTGCTTTTGTATTATTTTCTGACTTGGTAGAAAGTATAAAAGCCTTTGAGGATCTGGTGTTTTAAAAATCTTAAAACGTTTAAACGTTTTAAATACATTTCAGAATAAAATAACATTTTTAAATGGGCCAGGAGAACACAAAGCACTAAAGAGCTCATGGGTACAGTCTGTGACTTCCTGGAGCTCTGTATTCTTAACTGTCAGATTTAAAAAAAATACTTCTGGAGATAATTGCTTAATTATTCTATCTGTCAGGAAAAAGCCTTCACAGCCATCAGGTACTGCATATAAAAACATGCTTTAATCCCAGATTTGGGGAAATTATTCCCTGTGATTTCAGCAATGCAGAATCCCCATGCCACCAATTCACTCTCAAGTTCCTAAGGATAAAACTGAATGGAAAACGAGAACACATAGGGAGAAGCAAGTGGAAGAACTGTTCTCACCTTAGAACACATAGGGAGAAGCAAGTGGAAGAACTGTTCTCACCTTAGTGAGGTCCTTTCACTTCATGGCCTCAACATATTAAATCTTTGCAAAACGTAAGCAGAGAATTTAGATAGCTGAATCATACCAATTTAATAAAATACTGTGGTACAGTAGAAATGAAGGTTTGAATCAGAAAGACCAGGGGTTGAAACTCAGCTTCTGTGCACTTTCTGAAATTTATTAGAAGCTGCATAAGCTTAGATAAGGTTTAGTTATCTGTTACATGGAAATATCAGCATCTGCTTTACAATTGATGAGAAAATTCGACAAAGCGATCTATTGAGAGTCCCTAGGCTGAGCACACACTTGGGGCCTCAAAAAGCTGATCTTCATTATTTGCAGAGCTTGTCTTTGAAAATTCACCTACTTGCTAAAATGTGTGGCTCTAAAATCAGTACTCATGGTGCTTTTGTGGTCATTCACAGACATGCAAAAAGTGGCAATGATTTTGAGTCATCCAATGTGCATGATACTAGCCTAGGTGGAACAAGGCAATAGTCTGCCTCTGGCTTCCTCTCTAGCTCTGTAAACAAGTATCCCACTCACACACTATTTAATGCTTGATTTTGAATTTTTGTGCCTTTGCCATTTAAAGGGGCCCCCCAAGTATAGTGCTAAAATGCTACATAGTGCTCCAAAGCCCAAGAAAGTTGTAAATGCTCTATGAAGAAAGTATGTGTGTTAGATTAGCTTCCTTCAGACATGAGTTGCATTGATGTTGCCTGAGTTGTGCTGTTCTGTTCAGGCCCTCAATGGATCGGTTGAGGTCCACCCATATTTATGAGGGGGATCTGTATTCAGTCCACAGATTCAAATGCTAACCTCTTTCACAACCAACCTCAAGAAGCACTAAGAAATACCATTCTTTCTGATATCTGGGAATCTCTCCACCCTGTTGAGTTAACACATAAAATTAACCATCATACTCTGTGTTCATAGTTACTTTATAGAACATAACTGCAGTGACTAATAAGAATTGGCTGTATCCTATTTAAGTTCCTATATTAGATAGATAGGTTAAATATTAGTGGGTATAACAAATTAACTCCAAAATTTCCCTTGCCTACGCAATAGAAGTTTATTTTTTCATGTAAAATCTGATTAGGTGTTTGGCAGGTGATCTTACAAAAAGTGAGTCAGGAACCTAAACTTCTCTCATCTTGTGACTGTGCTAACAGCCAATGCTTTGCTTCCAGCCAATGGATGGCCAGCGAGAGGAGTCCTGGATGGAAGGATTTTATGAGCCAGCCATTCTTTGGCCAGCACTCAGTCACATGGTTGTACTTACCTTCAAGGGAGGCTGGGAAATGAAATCAGACTATGTCGTGGTGAGGGGTTTCATGAATAGTTCTGTCATAGTCTTTCTTAGTTATTTCCTATGGTCAATTTTTCTAAGGTAAGTGGCAAAACTCTCAAATAAGCAGCATTTACCCTTGTTCTGGTTATTCTTCCAAATCCTTTTCCAGATCAGGGAAATCAGGTCTGTCTCCTCTCATGTGTCTTAGTTAAAAGAAGACCTTACATAATGAGACCTGCCTATATTCTCTTGTTCTATTAATACTTCTACAGCCCCTTAATCCCTGCTGTAAATTTTTGACTAAAAATATTTTTACCACTGAATAAAAGATTATATAAAGAATATACCCAATGCCTTTGATGAAAGAACATGTCAAAATACAAACAGCTGATAATTTATGCTTGTTCTGACTAAATGGACTCTCATCCAAGTTGCTTTAGCATTCAGCCTGTGAAGTGCCAGCTGCATCTGACTCTAGGTTATTGTATATATTAAATTGTGAATAAAGTAACCTTGGTGCTACCTGAATTCTACCACCTTCTACTAGCTTCTCAGATCTCTGCTCAATTTTACCATGGTTTTATGCTGTGGACTGTGATGAATATTTTTTCAGTCTTTCTGTTCTTTTAATATCAGAAAAAAGGATAGAAAGCATGATTATCAGGCTTCTTCTTTCAGGGGAATGTTTTATAAGAAAACTGTGGTCTTTTTCAGTGATCAGCTCATGTACTTTTTGGAATTCTGAGAAAAACTATCATCAATTCTTTCCCCCAAAACTTACATTTACATGTATATGTTATACCATGTAATTTTAGAGGGGATTCTTTTTTTTATGCAATTTTAGAGGGGATTCTTACCCCTGCTGAAAAGAGTCTGATACCACATGATCCAGCAGTTCCGTTCCTCAATATATATACCTAAAAGAATTGACAGCAAGGTCTTAAGAGATATTTGTACTCCAATGTTTGTAGCAGCATTTTTCACAATACCCCAAAAGTAAAAGCAACCCAGGTATCCATCAGCAGATGAATGGTTAAACAAAATGTGATTTAATGATATAACCAGAAATGAATTTCTGACACACTTTACAACTGTGTGAATGAACATAGAAAACATACTAAGTGAAATAAGCCAGACTCATACAAATATTGCATGGTTCCACATAAGTGAAGCATCTAGAATAGGCAAATTCATCGATACAGAGAGTGGAATAAAGTAACCAGGGCCTGAGGGCGTTGTTGTCTAATGGGTACACATTTCTCTTTAGGATGAAGTTCTGGGGATGGATAGTGGTTATGGTTGCACCACATCTTGAATGCCCTTCATGTACTGAAAAACAGTTAAGATTATCAATTTTACATTATTTATATTTTGCCTCAGTAACTAAAAATCACATTGGGTTCCAATCCTAGGCAACCAGTTACTCAGTGTATGTGTGACTTTAGGCAAAAGACTTCATGTTTCTGAACAAAAAATTGGGGCTACTGCTACTAAGCTTGGAGGATTGCTGTGAAGAAATGTGACTAGCCTGTTACATAGCAGAAATGCATAAGTAACAAATTTGTTAAATAAGCAAGACCTAGTGGACTGTGTTAAAGTATCATGTTGCATAATTGCTTTTGGCCTTTGTGCAGATAAGAATATGCTCATAAAATAATACAAATGCTATAGGATGCTAAACATGAAGAAACAAAGGGACAGGCCTTGCTCTGGGCCTCTAGGGACTATAAGGATAGCAGGAACACAAAGTCACCCTGCTGAAGTCTAATGTTTATTTCAGTTTGTACTTTAAATGTCTTAGGTTCTCATACAGCTTGTCTTGATTCTCTGTAGGGTTTTCAGTCCTTGAAGTGTGTCTTGCTTGACAGGGGTTCTGAGACACACATCAGCACATACACATACACACACACACACACACACACACACACACACACACACACACACACACACCATACTGCAGAGAAATGCATTTATCTGAAGATCAGGCATCCTCCAGTATTAACTATATGAAATAAAATCATGTTTGCAGAATTATGCCAAAAAAAAAAAAAACTTGTGTTTGACAAATACTAGTTTGGAAGTCTGTGCAGAGGAGAGATGACATGCTCACATCCAGATAGCTGTAGAGAAATGACAACATGGGGACAAAGAAAGTGAGATCTGACAGGAGAGAAAGAGCAGGAAAATGGCTAGCTCTCTCTGTAAACTTGCTTGAGGCTGGCATCAGTAATGTGGAGCCTGTGACATTCAGAAAAAGGTTAAATTTCATTCTGTTTGCTCTGCTTAGCAAGATGGTGTCTACTCAGAATGCATTGAAAATGATAAAACTGCAGGTTCAGTGCTAATGATGTAGGATTTAGTTAACCAGAAATGAGTCTAAAAACCATTTTAAAATGAGGTGTGGCTATATATACATATCTATTTGTTCTATTCCTGTGGAGACACAAACAACTACATTCCATCAGCTTTATCACTTAATTATCTCTAGAATCTGGCTGCTTTTGTCAGTCTCCAGCACTTAGCACAGGGTACTCTGTGAATGAATGAATAAACTAATGAACGAGGGAAAGAATAAAACGGTTTACAATATGGGGCTTCTACAAGACATCTGTTATCTTTATATGAGTAAAAACTATCCTCTTTCTCTTTTTCAGAGCAGAAATCTTTCTTGGGACCCTTCATAAGCAAGTGACTCCAACGCTGTGACATATGCCTGTGCCACCGCCACCACCACCTCCTCTGCCCCCACCTCCCCCACCTGTGGGGGCTCCTCCCCCTCCCCCACCATCAGTGCCCCCGGTAAGATCTGATTTTTCTGTCTGGTTTACTGTGGAAAACCTACTAGAGCAGGTTTTCAGTGTTCAGAAGCAGCTGCTATCCAGTTCCCTGGTGGCAGGTGGATCTAGGGTGGCTAGGTAGCTAGCTGTGGTATCTTTAGGGTCTGATTCCAAACCAATCTGGCCCAGTATTTCTTTCCTCTGATCATTGGCAGCTCCCACCTTCACATCTCCGTCATTTCCCCTCTAATTCCTGCTGCCTGGTACAGGGCTCCTGAGACTCCTTAACTGACTTTCCATCTCACTGGAAGCCTCACAGGTGAGGAGGCCATGCCAAAGTGTGCAGCCAGTGAGGCATGACGAAGTCAAGATCTGTTGCGTCGTGGGGAGGACTTCAGTCCCCTAGCTGGGCAAGTTGAGTGTCATGTGCAATGCAACAAGGAAGTCTAAATCGCTAGCTGAACTTTCCTTATCTACCCAACCCTGGGCTCCATCTATTTCAGTTGATGTTTGTGGACACACACTCTCTCTTCTCTTGATTTAATCATTTGGTTTGGGCTTAAAAGTGGACCAGAGAAGGTGGGTCATTTTGTTTTAGAACCAGAGATTCTCAGCCTTGGCACCAGGGACATTTGGGACCAGATAATTTTTGTGGCAGGGGAGTGTCCTGTGCATTTTGGGAAGCTTAACAACATCCCTGCCCTCTATGTACTAAGTGCAAGTAGTGCCCTTCAATTGTGGCAAAAATAATAATAATAATAATGTCCCCAGATGTAGAAGTCAGACTTTCCAATTACTTGACCAAATGCCTGAGAAAAGCAACTCAAAGGAGGAAAGATTTATTTTGACTCATGGTTCCAGAGGTTTCAGCCCATCATGGTTGGGAGGGTGGGGTGGAACAGCTCATATTGTGGTATTGAGAAAGCAGAGAAAAGGAGATACAGAAAGGGGCCAGGGTAAGATACACACCCAAAGATACAACCCCCTGCACAAGTGTCTTACTTCCTCCAACCAGGCCCCACCTCCTACTTTCACCACCTCCCCATAGTGTCGGGTCACATTGTGAGTCCATCAAATAATTAATCCATTGATAGATAGGTCAGAGCTGTCTATCTAAAGGTCCTCATAGACACACCCTAAGATGTGCTTACTAGACTCCCAGGCATGTCTTAATCCAATCAAATTGACAAGATTAACCATCGCACTAGGTATTGCCACATGTTCCCTGGTGTGAGGCAAAATATATGGGAAAAATAGGAATAAGTATTTTGCTGTTTAATTTGACCCCATGAGGTCAAATTCAAGGTCATTACTACAAGGTAATGAACAGTTTCTAAGTGAAAAAGACATACATGAAATTGTCACTTGGCTCTTAAACAAGCTTGCTAGCACTGAAGAAGCACAAGTTATAAATAATTTCAAATATGATACAGATAAATACCCAGAATAAACAAACTTAGCAAAACTCACGTCATTGGAGATTCAGGAAAATGCATCTTTCAAACATTGCTGGTGGCACACAAATATGGGACTAAATAAATGTTGAACAGGTCTTTCAGGAGTGTTCTGTGGCAGAAAACAATAAATGATAAATATATATCACAGCATTTCCCTTGGTAATGGGATAGTTTTATTTTTAAGTTTAATTTAAGAATTTAAATAAGCCAAAGAGAACCTATACAAGGATGTGTAAAGCAGTGCCCTTTATCATAGTGAAAAAATACATCTAAAGTGGCTTATGATAACTAAATGTTATACTGTTAATTAAAAATTTCATTATGCCATGGTGTTAATTAAAAGTTATATCTACGGTGATTATGAAAAGGTAGATATAAAATGAGGAATTAGCAACACACCTTTTGCCTATAGTGAAATCAGCTGCATAATTTACAACGTACATTAACAAAGATAAGAGAACTTGATAATGTCAACAATAAAATTTAACATTTCATTAGAGAATTATTTTTCTTTGAAGATGCTAAAATTCATAATAAAAATATTTCTATATTTGGTTAATTTTTGTACACCCTACCCCATTTTTTTTATGTCTACTTCATGGAGGAACAGATCAAGTCAATTTTGGTGGGAAATAACCTGAAGATTTTAGTATCTTTTGAAATACATGTTTCTTCTGTCTGGAAAAATATTTACAATAAATATTAAAGAATAATGTCCACAGTCTATAAAAATATCTTACAGGTCAGTGCAGAAGGGATGAATAGAAAAAATGGGCACAGGATAGGACCAAGCAGAAGAAATACACATTTGTATCTTACTACCATTGAATAAAAGCAAATTAAAATACTGGTTGTGCATCCCTAATCCAAAATGCTCCAAAATCCAAAATACTTTGAGCATCATGTCAATATTGAAAATTTTTCAGATAACTTCTAATGAATATTTTGGATTTCAGATTTTTAAGTTAGGGATGCTCAATCAGTAAAGTCTATTCAAATATTCCAAAATCTGAAAACCCTGAATCTGAGACATCTCTTGCCTCAGTATTTCAGATAAGGAAAAGTCAACCTGTAAAGAGTAACTATTTTCATCTATTTGCTTGGCAATGGTACATTGTAAACCTTGGCTGAAGTGTTAAGAACCAGGCTCTTAGTGGAAGCAAAAATTGCTGTAATCCCTAAAACACAATTTGGCAATATAAATCAAAGCCTTTTAGAAAATGGATATGCTCTATGACCCTATTTCACTTCACACATTTTTTTCTTTAACTCATCAGAGTTGTGTAGAAATATGTGGCTACAGGATACTAGTGAAAGTGTTACTTATGATAGCCACCAAAAAAGGAGAAAAGAAACAACCTAAAATTTTAACTGCAGGAGACTGAATAAATAAGTTCTTATGTAATACATAAATGGTGTAGTAGGTAGCCAGTAAAAATCATATCCAAGCCAGATGTGATGGGCACATCTGTAATCCCAGCATTTGAGAGGCCAAGGCAGGAAGATCAAGAATTTGAGGCCTGAGGTTGGACTTGGTGGCTCATGCCTATAATCCTAGCTACTCAGGAGGTGATTCATGACCAGCCTGGGCACAACAAGTAAGCAAGATCCCATCTGAACAACAACAACAAAGCTGGGCGTGATGGCACATACCTGTCATTTCAGCTCTGGAAGGAAGTGTAAATAGAAGGGTTCTGGTACAGTTTGGCCCCAGAGAAGAACGTGAGATCCTATTTCAAAAATAACCAAAGCCAAGGCAAAAAGTACAGTCTAGACTACATAAGAGAGTTCCAGGCCAGTCTGAGCTACATAGTAGTGGAGACTCTGTCTCAAAAAAACAAAACAAAAACATATCCAAATTATTTTGTAACTTCCAGCATATAATTTATTCAGGTAAGGACCATCCATCATCCATGACAGCTGAAATCACTGAGTGAAAGGTTGTTGGAAGAAAATATCCACAGATTCCTCCTCCTCCTTTTCTTTCTTCTTTATCCCCCTTCCTCATCCTCTCCCTCTTCCCCCTGCTCCTCCTTGATCCCCCTTCTCCTTGATCCTCTTCCTCTTCCTCTTTCTCCTTTTCTTGCAGTTCTGGGGATCGACCATTGCCTCACGCATGCTGGGCAAATGGTCTGCCACTGTGCTGCATCCGCAGCCACCCCTACCCCTTTTTGTACTGATTACTTCTAATTACTAAGGGGCAAAATGTCCCTTTAAAATGGATCAAAGTTAGTGTCACCTCTAATGGAATGACCTTATATCACAAGCTATTGGCTTGTGATACACTGAGAAATACGCAGCATGGTCCTGTAGTAGCATGGTCCTGTAGTAACCTGCCCAAAATGGCTGTGCTCATGAGTAAACATGGAGAACATTAAGAATATGGGGCCGTCAGCAACAGAGCTTGGCAAGCTAGAGCTTGTGGCTCCAGTCTGGCCTACAATCAGATTTTTCATTTTATTACAGCCAACATAGCTGAAAAAAATCAAAAGAAAAATAATATTTCATAACACATGACAATTATATGGAATTCAAATTTTAGCCTGTAAGTAAGGTTTATTGGAGCACAGCCATTATTGTCTGTGGCTGCTTCATTTACATTTTGTCTGTGGCTGCTTTTATGCTACAGAAACAGCCAATTGAGCAAAATGTTATTCTCCCAAAAAAGAATTACATTCTTCTCAATAGTAGACCTGTATTTTAAAAATTAATTATTATTATTCTTATTCTGAATTTGACAATAAATATTTTGTGGAGATTTGTTTTCTTTTTTTTTTGTTGTTTTTTTGTTACATAGATACAGAATCCTTGATTTGCCTGTTGGCCCACAATGCCTAAAATATTTTCCAGGAAAAGTTCAACAACACCTGTCCACAGCCAGCTGGCCTCGTTCAACCTTCCATGTGTCACCAGCAGCCAGTGATCTTGGTATACTTGTATCAGATCTTGTCCTTCCTATGCTTCACCTCTCAGAGATTTTCCATCCACTTAATGGTAGCTCACCCCACCTTGCATGGTCTAGCCCCTGCCTACCTCTCTAATCTCTTCTAAGCTCCTCTCCTGGGGCCTCCCACCTTAGGGCTTTTGCAAGAACGGTTCCTTCTGCCCAGGAGGAAGGCTCTTTCTGAATTATGAAGGGGAAAATTCAACTATGATACATTGTAAGAACTTTTTTTAATGTCACAGTGTACCCCCCAGTACAACAATAATTTGAAAATTATAAAAAATAAATTAAAAATAAAAATTTTTTTTAAAAGGTGGCTCTTTCTGCTGGGCTCAGCTCAGACATCCCTGAGCTACATACTGGCTTAGATACATATTTTAATAAACCCTCCTTTAGGGAAGTGATCAATTTTTAATTCTGTTTTTATTTGAGGTCTTCATTGATATTTTGTGGTCATTTGTGACCCTTGTGCCTGGCTTGAAACAGTCACTTGGGTCATTGAATGAATGAATGGATGAGAGAGTGAGTGAATGAATAAGCATCTGTGTAAATAGGGATGAAAAATGGACTAAGGTTTTTCAAAACCAGTGTTCAACACTCTAAACATCTATGTTGCTAAAGAAAAATTTAGCCAGTGGTACTTATTAGAACACAATAAGAAGGACTTCGTTCAGAGCTGTAATGTAGGGACCACTGCAATGGGATTTTGCTATGGGGGTGAGAGATTGGACTCAACTCTGAATACAGCATGGGCAAATGGGGACTTGTGACCAAGAGCTCACCCACCCTACTAAGAGGAAGCATCAGGGATCGGGGGATTCTGGATAAGCAGATCAAATGGAAATCTTGCTGAAGGTAAGCCAGGGTGATCAGACATCACCTTGGATGGTGGAATTTAAAGAACCCAGTCAGAGGATGATCAGATATTGAGAGTTATTGAGAGATGATCAGTAATTGAGAGATATCGAGAGTTCAGGGGGTTCTTGCTAAACTGACTTAGCAGGGTTCTGTGTCCAAACTGGATCTTAAAAGGAGAGCACAGATGGATCTAGGAGAAGGTTCAGAAACCTGACTAAAGTTTGGTCAAGAAGAAACCATTGCCAATCAAAGATTTCTCCCTCCCTCTTCTTACCTCCTTGATTCCTCATCTTCACTCTTCCTCATCTCTGATGCACATGCTCATCTTTCCCAAGAATGTGGGAATAGAGGAGGGAGAACAGCCAAGGGAGCCTGCTGAAGCTTTGGAGAAAGTTTTCACTCAGCCAGACAGCTCTGCCCTCATGTTTCCCTTCTTTACCTGATCCTGTTTCCCTTTAAAATCTTTCATCTCTTTAAAATCCAGCAACAATGTCAAAATTGTCTCAATGGTACATTGGTCCCCTTACGATTAAATTATTATTGTTGCTTTGTTCACAGGACGTAAATGTTTAAAATAGCTGAAGAAAATATGATGGGTTTGGTTTTTGAAAAACCAAATTTAGTGAACTTTTGTTGTCAAATGTTCTTTGACCTCTCAAGTCCAAGTGTCCTAGGTGAGTGAATTGGCTCCTTGAGGACCTGTGAATTTCCTATTTTTTGCCACAATCCCGCATGGATCAAATGTCCACCTCACTGACCAGCTGAAAATTTTGGAGTTGAGTTGCCCAGGCGGAGGCTGATAGTAGCATTCATGGCCATAGCATGTGCGTTTATTTATAAAACACATTTATAGATTTTGTGGCATTATTTTTTAATATTATCATTCTAGCTAAAATATCCTCAGGAGGAAGCAGTCATCCTAGGACCAGCCATACCTTATCACTTAAGCACCAAGAGGAGACTGACATGGTCATCATTTCTTGATCATGAAAACCAACACTGTAAGGAGGTAGACACTATGGTGCCATGTATTTCTGCTCTTGATGTCTGAGAGTAATACCTCTTAATAATGCTGAAAGAAAATTGCAATGAGAAATTACAATGTAGCCCCTCCCTGTTCCATTCCTTCATTACTGTTTGCCAGAGTCATTGTTTGCATTCAAGAAACTCAGTGGCCTAGTGATGTAAGAATTGCGTGATTCATGGGCAAGCAGACGTCCAGCGATGGAAATGTCAGCTGTGCTTTACATGGGAAGGTTTTCCCGCCATCTTTAGCATGCAAGGGCTGTGATACAGAAAAACATGCCAATCTGTGAAAGGCAATGTGGAAAGTGCAGTGTGTGCTAAAGTCTCATGAAAGACTAGGAGTCTTGTATTTGTTATTGTTTAAAAAAAAAAAAAAGTGTGGGGGTGGGGAGCGCTCCATGAAAGAGCACTGAGTAGAATTGCATATTACACTATGTTCTAGAAATGGCAATTTGCATGTTTACTGGTGCTTTTGGAATAATGAGAGGCTTAAAAATTCTGAAATACTGTCACTCATGTCGGTTCTCTTGACATTCTAGTGCTTTGATTAGTGTCGCTAATGAGGGATTGAAGATGTTTGCCTGGGATCTACCATGGCCCCAGGAATAAGGAGAAGGCTTTTGCATTACACCATATCACTAGAACTGTATTATGTTGACATATAGTCTCTGCTGACCAGTTTGCAAAACTGTCTTACATAATTTTAAAAAACTTGACTATCCCTCTCTTCATCAGTTTCAACTGGGAGCAGCAACAGTGCTTTAGTGAAACCCTGAGCCGTCTTTGCAGCAGATTTCCTGTCTCCAAGAGGGAGAGGTGTGTCAGGACCTGCCACTCAAGCTTCCAAAGGGCTATTCAGGACGGTATTTAAATGTGTTTCTCCTGTCGCAGCTGTGAGGTGGGCGGGTGACTGGGACAGAAAGGCGAAGGATTGCCGTAATGTGCAGGAGTTGATTGTGCACCAATAATGCCTGAGTCCTGGCAGGAAAAGTCTACAGGTGCCCATGAAAGGCCTTTATCAAAATGTCACCAGAGCCCAGGAGCCTCCCCCAACTCCCAGCACCAAGTGTCTGAGCTGAGGGCTCAGGAACCAGACGAGGGGCACAATGCCAGAGGGGGACCCGCAGACGTAAACCATTTCTGGAGCAATGATTCCTCACCATTGCTTTATTTTACACCCAAATCTTCTGGCTCTTTGCCTTTGGGACCTTCTGAAATTCCATCTTAACAACATTTCCTAGAAAACTGTGCATGAGCCATTCCTCCCTCCAGGGTCTCTTTCATGCATTCCTGGTTGTGATTAGGAGGGACACCATGGCTTAGAGCCCAAGGTCTTTGAGGCCATGTGCCCTTTCCCCCCCCCGACTGCTCTTTCTTTCTTCACCTTTCTTGTCATGAAAGGAAAAGAAAAAAAAATTCAAATGCCTCCAAGCTCAGGAGGTATCTAGCAATTAGACGTGCAGCCCCGACCACAGCAGGGCTGGGAGGGCGCCAGGCAGCAGAGCACAGCTTTGCAGAGAGGTGGTGGCAGCCTGAGTAATGACTCCTACAATGTTTAACAAAAGGACAGGTGCATGAGACAAGAAAAGCAAGGTTCATGCAGGCACCATGTCCCAGTTGTATAAAAGAAAACATGCTCACCCGTGCAATCTCAGAAAAAAACTGTAGGGACAGACACTGGTGCCATTCACTGGGGAGGGGAGGTGGGTGATTTTTATTTTGATTTTCTTTTTTGTATGATTCTGTATTTTCTCATGGAATATTTTTTTACTTTTACAATTCAACAAAAAATTTTTTTTAACCTGGAATGAATGATCACTCGCCAGTTGGCAGAGTTGGACTGTGTTATAATAATAGTGTATAGGAATGTAGATGTGTCCTGCACAGCTGTTGTGTGCCAACCACTATGTTAAGCATGAAACATGGAATTACTAAATTCATATTTACAATCTGATGAGGCTGGCACTAGCAGTGCTATTTTACAGATGAGAGAACTGAGGCATAGATAGGGGTACTAACTTATCCAGTGTCACATGGCAGAGGCTGGATTCCTCCCCAGGCTCTCTGACTATAGAGCCTAAGTGCTTTGTGCCCTGCTGACTCCAAGTGTGTGTGCTGTGCAGTACACCATACTGACTAGGCATCTGTTATGGAGCACTTACTGTGAACTTTGCACTGGTCTAAGTGCTTAGCACATAGCAACTGACGTACTCCTCACAAAAACCCTTCGCAGCAGGCAGTGGTGTTCTCATTTTATGGATGATCTAACTGAGGCACAGAGATGGAAGTGACTTACCCAGGGACACCCAGCTAGTGGGGCAGTGGCTTGAACTCTGGCAGAATGGCACCAGTCTCTGCTCTGAGCTGCTCAGCAATTACCCTTTGATATCAACTCAAAAGGCACTGAATCTACTGGGATTCTCGGGAAAGTAATTCTCAGGGATTACTTCTACCTGTTGGAATCTGAAAGCTAGGAGGTAGATGAATCCCAACCCCAAACCTTGGACAGGGCTTTCTGATATCTTCTCTGTGTCCCCAGATTACTCCTAAAATTACTCTTGCCTTTTTTCCTGTTCTTTTTTTCTCTGTAGTTCATTTTATTTGTTTTCTACCTTAGGAAAATAAACCAAACATATTACAAGTTACTTCTGAATAAAACCTGTGGTTTAGCAGTAGAGAATTACATTAAAGAGGGGACACAATGCAAAGAAACTCGGTTTTGTCTTGTCATTAGCTTATTGCTACTGGCAGATTAGCTCAGATACAGGGTCTCTGCTGAGCACACAGTGGGGGACAGCAAATGTCACTTAAGCTCATTGACAGCACATGTTTTCTTAACATCAACCAGGTCACCATGCAAGTTGACTAAGCTTTGGCTACACAGAGTTCCTATGTCTGTGCCTCGGAAAGTCGACAACCAGAACCCAGAGAACCCTGGGGCTTGTTGTGGATCCTTGTTGTGGACCCATGGAAGTGTTGAATGTAATTGGATTCCTATTCCCAGATCAGAACTTTGAATGATATTCTGCCTCCTCATTAGGTATTTCCTGCTTCCTTAAAGTCTGTCTTTAAGGAGCTCTCTTGTCCTCTGAATTAGTCACCTTTCATCTTCCTAAGTTTTGCCTCTCCCATCATTTGAGTTAGTTATCTTCTGAATAGTCGAGAGTTAGGTGGGAGATGATCCAGGGTCTTGGGGCTGGGGTTCACACAGAAGCTAGTGAGTGACTCAGTCATAGAGGAGCTGGGCCTTGGTCAATGCCAGACACGTAGCAGGCACTTGGTATCTGGTATTACTTCCAGAGTGAGTTTCCTGAAGATGCTTTAAGTCAGCAGACAAACCTGCTGTGAGCTAACCAGTCACTGATTCACATCTTCCACCTACCTACCTTGAAAGTCAGAGGACGTTCTAGGTTGTGTTGTATAAGAACATCAGCAATATATTCAAGATTTTAATAGGAGTGTTTTATAAAGCAAATGCAGTTATAGCAGAAGTAACAGATTTAGAGGCAGCAATAATTAATATGTGGGTATTCTAAAAGGCTTAACATATCCTTTAGCACAACCTTCCCCATTCCAGTGAGTTACTCTTTTCTAAGAGACTAGATCCCCTGCCTTTGCTTTTCATAAAGATATTTGAAAACTCAGAGAAAGTACACCATGTACCTGTTTTGTAGATGGTAGCGATAGATTCCCATTTGGTAACAATAAGTTTCCATTTTAATGAGATCCACTCACAATAGAGGAGTTTGAATTGCTTCAAGCTGGTAAAAGCAGGATTCCACCTGTACCACAAAGTACTTAACCCAAAGGTGTGAAAACATGTTTGTGTCCTACAGCCCCTCTATTCGGCACTCATTGCTCTAAGCTCTCCGTTTCAGTAGGGATCAGGTAGTATGCAACCTGGTGTGTGAAAAACAGAAACCTGGGTTTTAGCATCAGGCAGATTGGGAGCTGAGTCCCAGGGGTGCTATTTCTTAGCGATATGATGCCAGGCAAATTAGTTAATAACTCTGAGCACCAGTTTCCTCCTCTCTTAACGGGAAGGGTGCTGACCACCCCCTAGGCATATTGTCCCTAGTGTGGAAGCTTCATGAAGGGAGAAATTCTCCTGTTTTGCTTACCATGTATCCCCAACACTTTGGGCAATGAATGCCTGGCACATAGTGACATTTGGTAAATATGTGTTGAATGAATGAAGCATGGGCTATTGTGAGGATCTAATAAGTTAACAATAACAGCTGTTGTTTACCAAGTACCTACTTAATAAATGGTAGCTTCTGTCATCTCAGAGACCAAAACAGGTCCTTGTGGCCAGTGCAAGGCAGGTAGGATGTCAGACACCAGAAGTCAAGATCAAGGTTGGGAGTCTGAGTTTCTGTAAGTAGGGAATCAGGCCAGTAGTCTGAAAGTAGCCCAAAAACAAGGGGGCAGAAGTTACTACTTTGAGGTTTTGGGGGGGTTCCAAATCTACTCTGTCAATGCCGGTTCTTGTAGGTGATTCTGAAGAGTTGGTGATTTGCTTTGTCTTTTGTTCTTGTACTAGATTGAGTGGACCTGGGTCCACAGGTATAGCCAGAAGTACATAGAATCAGTCACAGAATAGAGCCACATGGTCTCAGCTGTGGGTTTGTTCTTAACTAGGGTGAGCAACACAGAAGTGAAGATCTTGGGGTATCCTTTAGCATTCACTCTGGTGAAATGGTGGCATGGTTCAGATATTTTAAACATTTGGAGGAGGATTTGTTTTCTCAGCCATTGGTTTGTCATTTGACAAGCAGCCTCAGTTGTAGTAGACCAACAGGCTGCTGAAGGGAAGGACACATATTTCCCTGGAAAGTTTGAAGTGATTCCTGTGTGTGAATCCTAGATCTGGTTCTGAGCCCCTCTCTAAGACAGAGAGAGCTGCTCTTTGGGCCTTGTGGCAGCTCTTAAAGCTGAGATTCAAATGCTATGGCTTAGCCTTTTTCTGCTTGAGACAAATATTCAACCAGGAAGCATGAACATGGGTGGTATATTTTCTTTATGCTGGTTGATATAAAGAAATTATAGTTAATTTTGTGGTTAATTTCAGTTTTTTTAAAAAAATATTGTTATATTTTAAGAGTTCTTTTGCAATAAACATCAAACTATTTGTGGAAGATGCTCAGTGTTAGATACGTATATTTTTTAAAGCAGGGATTTGGAGGAGGAAAGCACATTGGGACAGAGATATAAGACTGGCTGTGAGTTGATAACTGGTAAAGCTGGATGACAGTTCCTGGGGATCATTGTACCCCAGGAACCATTTGTATATTGACAATGTTCCATAACTGAAAAAACCTTAATAAACACCAAATAACAGAAAAGATTTAGCAGAACCTGGATGTTATAAGGCCTGCTTTCACTAATTCAGAAGGGTGTTTGAAATGATCAAATATTATATGTTTTTTAATTTTGCAAAACAAGACCCACATCACACAGTTGCCTGCTTGATAGTTTGTGTAGCTCTATGATGTGTTTCTCCCTTCCCCCAGGCAACCTGGTTCCTGTTTTTATAGGGATTATGTTAAGGGATTTTTTTTTTTTTTAGCTCCCCTTTGAGGCAGCTGAATTATCATCTCTAACCACTGGGTTGATAAGTGAATGATTCAGAGGGTTCCTCCTAAGAAGAGTGGATATAAGGAACTTTGAGAACTGCAGTGTAGCTGTGGCCTCACCATCATCATCTCCCTTGCTACTTTTTATTCAAATAAACCTTAAGACCAAGTGAACACCAGATAAGAAAGTGTTTTATGAAACTTGCATTTACTGTTCTCTGTGCTGGCCCAAGGACATCTAGCAGTAGTTGGCATTTTCTCTTCAGACAAAGCACAAAGGACATTGAGGTAATTATTAAAACAAAATTCTCTGAGTCAACCACTCTTCTTAATGTCAAGGTCACCAAATGTGGAAGAATTTTCACCTTCAATGTTCTCTTGTCTCTAACTAAATGCTTCTTGTGACTGGTGAGAGGGAAAGCCAACTCTAAGACAAAATCTCCAGGCCTAGAGGAGGCTGACAAAGTATGTATATAGATTTAAAATAAATATATATAATGTATATTTATAAGTACAGCATATTATGTATATGAATGGTTAAAGAAGAACACAAAGGGAAACTAGGTCCCTTGTGCTGGTGAAGGATCTTCGTATAGATTGATGTATATTCTAGAACAAAGTCCTATCAGGTGGTAGAATTTTCTAAGAAACTAAATCTAAGATAATGCTTATTAATTAACAGCTAAGAATCAGAGAAACATTTTGTATTTTCCTCTGAGAAAATTGTTGTCTTTTCCCAACCCCCGTCCCCCATTTTCCTTACCACTAATTTCTCAGCCATGGGCAAACTCACACATCATTTTCTCTTTACCTTCTTGTGGGTTGCCACTTCAGTCCCACCTCCTCTTTTAACCACATATTTTCAGTTGAGTCATCCATTCTTCACCCTCAAGTGGGAAAAACCGTGGCTGCTTCTCACCAGGGCCATTCAATACCACTTCCTTTCCACGCTCTCCAAATGAATAACGTAATTTTGTGTTCAAGGCATAAAATTTCCATTGGTGACAGTGCCAGATTTGGCTTGTTTGACTTGGATAAGAGCGATTGGCTTGGTGAGCTTTGTGAAAGTTCAGTTCTGTTTCTTACTGTTCTACTTTGGCAGGACCAGCCACCGGGTCAGGTGTTGTACAAGCTGGACTGGCCCTGAACTGAGTCCCAGGAACTAAGCTTCCTCACATTGGCCTCACCAATGCCCTCTGTGTAACCATCTCTCAGGTCCCACTATAGGACATTCCCACAGAGAGAGGACAAGGAGCACTTTTTGTTTTGTTTTTTTGCTCTTTTGTATTTCATTTTAATTGTCACCAGGTAATGCGGAAGAGAAAAGCTATTCTAAAGCTTT
This sequence comes from Castor canadensis, assembly GCF_047511655.1. NCBI lineage: Eukaryota > Metazoa > Chordata > Mammalia > Rodentia > Castoridae > Castor > Castor canadensis. Next base: position 88,556,916 of record NC_133387.1, read on the forward strand.
AAATGAATTCCCCAAAGGCTGGGTTTCAAGTGTAAAGTGAGCAGAGACTGGATAACTGGGGCGGGGCTATCACCACACCACACCAGTGCCTTGAGCTCATAATGAACCAATGAGATTCTGTGTGAAAACTCTTGAAAACTCATGCCAAATCACACAGTTTCTTGTTCTTTGGTGAAATGAACTAAAACATGGCAGCTATATTAGGACACATTTTTCTAGAATGTGTTGCTTAGCTCAGATGCCGGGAGAACCAAGACCTGGAAGAAGCATCTCAGCACCCAGTTCCCTAATCCACTGCTTTGATTCGCAGAGCACTCTACCCTTAGGCCCCCAGCTCACTGGAACTCTCATGTTTCTCTCCTCCTTCTTATGTGGGGAATCCATGCATTTCGCCAGGACTGTTGCTCTGTCTGTTGCTAAATAGTTTTCTTGTTCACACAGACCCACAGGGAGGCTAAGTCTCAGGTTGGGAGGACAAGTTTGGAAAAAAGAGAGGGATGAGCTCAAAGTCACCTTTTGGTATGGTGACTTTTCTATAGAAATTATAATAGTCCCTTCATTTATTACTCAAAATAGTGGTTCTCCAACATTTTACTGTACAATTTGACATACAGTTTCATTTTATCTTTCAACACCTTCTATGAGAGAAGTAGGTCATTGTCTATAATTTAGGGTCCCTACCAGGGAGACTCTGAGAAGCATTTGGGTAGTTTATTTGAGGACTCTGCCATGCTGGGAACCCCTGGGAGACTATGGAGCCTGTGTCCAGTTGTCTCACAAAGTCTCACACTTTTTCCTCTCTCGCACTTTCAACAGCTCATCTACCCTTGGTGGAGACCTCAGTTAGCCCTCAGGAACATGGTCTGAAACTAGCCTTGGGGGCAGGCTAAGCAGCCATGCGTGGGGCATCCATGACATCTACCACAGTCATGCTTAACCCTGAGGCAGATTCATAGAGAGAGTGACTGAGGTTCAGCAAGAGTAAGCACTGGCTCAGAGTCACACAGCTGGTAGAGTCTTGGACTCCATCCCTTGCATTCTGTCCCTGACACCTCATTGCCTCCAGGGCTGCAACTGTGGCATCTCCTAAAACTAGGCAGCCATTGTTAGAAATGGGGACAGGGCTGACCATAGTGGTCTTCTCTGACAGTGCTTGTCACATGGGTCCTTCAAGTGACTGGTGTGCCCCCTTCTTTTACCATGGTGGTTCAGATTTCTGAGCCAGCTGCCTTTGTTCCTATCCTGAAAGTTATGTGGTCTTGTTTGACTAAATTTCTTAAATTTTCTGCACATTATGTTTGTCCCCTGTTAAAATGCCACCTGTTTTATTATGGTTGATATGAGGACAAAAGAATTAACAAATGTAAAGTGCTTAGCAGAGAATAGGGACCATAAAAATGTTCATTGGCTTGCCTACGGTTGCTCTTTTCCCTTTTATTAACATTTTCTGGCTCTGGATGAGCTCAAAGTCACCTTTTGGTATGGTGACAAACAAATTGAAAAAAAAAAAAAAAGCTCACATTTCATCACAGCATCCATGTCTGGTAGGCATCCCTCCAAATTTAAATGCCATTGCACTTGAGGTGCTTTCTTTGTTGCCTGTCTTCCACACACGGTGATAAACTTTCTGAGGAAGGAGATGGTTCTTGCCTCACCCTCCCAGCATCAGCATCAGGAATCAATGGGGCCCCCAGCTTGGTGGGCTGCATGTGAAGTATGCAGTCATGACTGAGAACACACTCTCCCTTGGTTTTGCTGGTGACACTATTGCACACATGCTGGTAGTGGCTTCGGCATAAAAAGAATTTAAAAGGTTGGACTAAAGAGTCACTCCTCCCAGAATTTTCTTATATTTATAGAAACACTATTCTGAGGCCCTCAAAAGAATTTTCAGCTGTGTCTCAATTCTTTAACCCAAAATAAGATGAAATTGGAAGCTAAAACATTCTAATGCATGCCCTATTCATATCTACCACTAACAATTGGTATTAATGTTTTATTATATATGGTAAGAGATAGACTGATTTTGACACCTGTTTGACTGTGACACACTCTTTAAGATGGATCAATGCCAAGTTGAGTGGTCTTGCTTTACAGATGAGGAACTCAGGCCCATGGAGGTATGCAGATGACCCACAGCTGAACTGACCAGGGCCAGGTTGTTTCTCCACAATTATCAAGTCTTTTTTGATAAATGTTGGAGGCACCCAGTTGCAGCATGCTCACCACCACAGCAGAGGTGCTATGGCCTGGAATTGTGCCTTCCCTCACTGCCAGAATCACATGTTGAAATTCTAATCCTCAGTACTTCTGAATGTGACTATTTAAAGGTAGGATATTTAAAGAGGTAATTAAAGTAAAATAAGGCCATTGGGGTATGGCATAATCTACTAAGACTGTTGTCCTTATAAGAAGAGGAGATTAGGACCCAGACTCACACCAAGGGAAGACCCTATGAGACCAAAGGGAAGAGTCCAAGAGAGGCCTCAGAAGGATTTAATCTGGCAGACACCTTGGCCTTGGACTTATAGCTTCCAGGACTGTGAGAAAATATATTCTGCTGGTTAAGCCACCCAGTCTGTGGTGCTGTTATGGCAGCCTGAGCAAATGAATCCACCACACCTTTATTAGCAGGTATGTGCAGCAGGTGCATGCACCTACCACTCTGTCACCTCAGTGTAGTCAGCTTCTGTGCCCTCAGTTGCTCCCACCACACCTGAGGAAAGGTCCACTGGAGCACCAGTATTTCTAGAGACAGATTTAACCATCCCAAGAAGAATCAATGTTTTGTATCTTCATTTCTGTGCTACTGTATGTTTTTGTGCTGTTTTGTTGTGGTTTTGTCTCAGTTTGTTAGTTAGAAAAATGAAGTGTCTCTGATTACAAGGTACTTTCTCACTGTAAGACCTAGTTTAGGGCTTTGTTTTTAATGACATAAATGCTGAGTGCATAGCAGCAGTAATGCACTTCAGAATAAATGGACAAATAGCTGCTATTTCTAGAAGCTTATATGGAGACTTGTATCAATTCCTTGCAACCTTGGATCATTTAGCATCCATTACAGGATGATTTTTTAGTATGCACAAAGCAATTTGCCCTGCTCACCTACCAGCTGCTGACTTCATTCTTAGGATCTCTTTGTTCCTAATGGATGCCTGCTGCAATGGTGGGGTTCAGTTATAACTGGAGAAAATAAACAGACCCAGAGGAGGCAGACCCACTACACAAGACCAGGAGGTCATAATATAGACCTGGAGTTGCAAAAGTATCACAAACCCCACAGAAACCATGAGAAGTAAATGGTAATCCACTGTTTACAAATGGTCTCATTCCTCTTTTTATTTTTATTTTCTTCACCTTTGTTCACTGTACCTAGAGTCCCTTGATTGGTTTATCTCTGTTGCCAGAGTTAGCAAATAAAAATGCAGGACACCTTGTTAAATTAGAATTTCAACAAACAATTATTTTAGTATAAGTATGGAGCATATGTGTATATACATATCCTAAAAAATTATTTGTACCCCAGTGCCACCAAAAAATGTTATTTGTTGTTCAAGTAAATTCACATTTGACTGGGCATCAGTATTCTACCTGGCAGGCTTATCTCTGTTTTTCAATATGCCATTTGTGTGTTTGTCACATGTTTGTAGATATAGCTCTGGAGATACAGAGATATCTGTAGTTGTGGAGACAGATAGAAATAGCTCCCTTACAGACTTGCTTGTCTTTCTTTCCTGTGAATCTACTGCACATTCCTTCACTCATATTTCCTGGGGATATTATCAATATTTCTCCTGTTTCCTTTGTTCATTTTTTTTTTGCATCAATTCCCTAATCTTTTCTTTCTTTTCCTTAATTTCTTAGGGAAATACACAGTATTTCTTTTTCCTTTTCTTTTTCCTTCCTTCCTTCCTTCCTTCCTTCCTTCTTCTGCAATACTGGGGTTTAAACTCAGGCCTTTGCCCTTACTAGGCACTTGAGCCATGCACCCAGCTCTTTTTGCTTTGGTTATTGAAGGGGGCACAGTTTCTCACACTCCCTCCCTTGCTGGAGTGAGGTTTTCTCTCTAGCTCCTTCATTATTGCTGGACCTAACTGGGCTTAACTGGGGATGACTGGAGATTCAGAAAAGACACAGGATAGACAGACAGACAGTGGGGTCAGGTGTGTTGGGTATTTGGGTGGAGACATCCAACCATAATTGCTTCTTTTCTCTGTCTTGATTCTTTAAGGCCCTACTCCTTGCAGTTCTTTAAAACCTTGCTTCTAAAGTCTTCTTTAAAACCTTCTTTCAAACCTCTTTCCTTAAGCTCTCATTGTCCCATGTTTGCTCTCAGCTTATCTTTAGCTTAATTGCTCTTAAAGTCATTTGCCCCCAGGCTTGCACTGTCCCATCTCTCTTTTGCTCTCTTAAAGCCTCAGTGCTCAGACTTGCAAACGGCCACGCCTACAACCTGCACATGTGTAACTCTTAAGGTCTTGGTCATTAGACTCGCACTGTGCACAGTCCCATGTTCTCTTTGGCTTTTCTTTACCTTTAGCTTTCCTAAGGCCTGTGTATGAAGCTCTTTCTCAGCTTTGCTTTCTGAAGCCTATGTTAAAGTTCTCAGTGCAGACTTTCCATCAACCCCTCTTTAGCATTTTCCCTTCAACAATTCTTTTCCCTTCAGCAATTTTTCCCTTCAATAATTCTTTTCCCTTCCACAAGCTTCCCACACCAAAAACCCCCAAAAAGCAAAAGCCCCCCTTCCTCCTTCAGGGGTCTTTTATAGCAGCAAACAGGGTGGAGCCACGGGGAGGGGCATGGCATTGTAACAGGAGAAAGCTGCCTTCCTGCTTCTCTGAACACAAGCTTAGGCAGCTGTTCTGCCTTTCCCTGTTTCGTGGCGGGGTGCTGTGCCTAGCTCAGCCTACAGGTAAAAGCAATTAACTGCATCTTTTCTTGCTTGTGTCCAGTTCTCACAGGCTTTAATCTGCTCCCCACAGGTTATTTTTTCAAATAGGGTCTGCCATTTATGTGGGGCCAGCCATTTTCACCCAATCCCTTAATGCAGCAGTCTGTTACCACTCAATTCTTCTCATCCTACACTCTTCTTCATAGCAGTGACCGAATAGTGAGTTGTATTCTCACCTTTTCATGTATCTTATAAATTGCTGCCTTTCTCCCCAGATTGTAGAGCAGAGCAAGGAGGCACCAGGGTGCTCATTTACTCTGGGGATTCTCCTCCTTAATTTTGCACCATAAGCCCCTCCCTCACCTCACCTTTGTCCCAGCCCTATGACAGACATAAGCTCAATTAAACTTTTCTAGCCCATACCCTGGCATTTTGGGTGCTAAACTAAGTTGTCTCTTTGAAACATGACAACATTTTCCCAATTATTTTAGCAAAATATAAATAAATTTATTTTTCTTGATTTTGTCTTACATCCCATCTCATTCCTCAAAAAAGTAGAGATAGCTGTTTTTTAAAATTCTGCTTCTAGGAGGGGTGAGGATAGGTAAGACACCTAAAAAACTAGCTAGCATTTGTTGCCCTTAACGCAGAGAAACTAAAGCAGATACCTTAAAGCAACTGAGGCCAATAGGAAAAGGGGAACAGGTACTAGAGAAAAGGTTAGTTCAAGAAGAATTAACCTAGAAGGTAACACCCATGCACAGGAAATCAATGTGAGTCAATGCCCTGTATAGCTATCCTTATCTCAACCAGCAAAAACCCTTGTTCCTTCCTATTATTGCTTATACTCTCTCTACAACAAAATTAGAAATAAGGGCAAAATAGTTTCTGCTGGGTATTGAGGTGGGGGAGAGGGAGGGGGCGGAGTGGGTGGTAAGGGAGGGGGTGGGGGCAGGGGGGAGAAATGAACCAAGCCTTGTATGCACATATGAATAATAAAAGAAAAATGAAAAAAAAAGAAAAATCCAAAAAAAAAAATTCTGCTTCTAAACTGTTTCCTAAGCCCTTTCTTCAGTACTTAGCTTCCACAGATTTCTTTTTTTTCTGATTTGTAATTTATCTGGTTCATTTTTTAATAGGAGAAATAAAAAACTCTGTGGAAGTGACCACCTGTTCAAGAACAAAATACACTTTCCAGGTTTCGGATTCTTATAGACCAGCTTTTGGGCACTGGTACCACCTGTGGTGTCCACCATTCTCCCACCCCTACCCAGTGACTTCAGTGATGGAGTGTTTTAATAGTATGATCTTCTTAATAGTATTTTCATGTGAACACTGGAGGGTATCTGTGTATATGACTTAATTTTTAATAGAGTTAGTTTTAGAGCAGTTTTAGTTCAAAACAATCCCCACACTCCCTGACCCCCTATGCTTCACTGTGAATATCAGATTTTTAATTAAATATTAATTTCTGTGTTTTGTTAAAATATTCCTCATCTTTAAAACCATCCTTTGGATGGTTTATTACTCATAATGAACAGAGAAACGACCAAAGATAATTGGGATTTTTAAAATGTGATTTCTTAAAAAATGTTTATGTACTAATTTTTGAGTCAGTGCCTTCTATTCTTATAACATGCTCACATTTTCTGCCAGTACAAATATTTTTGGTTCTTAAAATGAAATTAAATATAGCATAGATCAGAATGGAAGCTGGCACATCAAAGGCAGTCAATATTTAACTGTATTGATATTCTTGTTCTTAGAGAGTCTTGTGACTTCCAGATGCTTCCTGGTCTTTAAATGACTTCTGTCTGAACAGGTCTATGTTTCTTTCCTTCAGCTGTGGGATGAACCTCACTGAGCAGGGGAGTGGCCAAGGAGGCAGAGACCCATCTGAGAAAAGGAAGGATGGTGTAAGCAGATAGATCTGAGGTTGCAGAAAGGCTGAGTGCATCAGCCTACGCACTCTGATTACATACAGCCTCAGTCAGCAGGCCTAATTTTAGGAGGTGCAAGACAGAAATACAGTTGAGAGGAGTGAACTAAAAATAGCCCCCCCCCTTATTCTATTACAATTCACTTCCTCAGATGGTTGGTGTGTTCTATTTAAGCAAAATGCACTCCTTGTCAAAATTGGCATGAAGACCTTTGGAGGGTTATGAAGAACAGCAAAAACCTACATTTCATCCTGAGTCATTGCAGCTGTCATGACCTTCCGTTTACTTCCGCTCTCCTCTAGAATTGCAGGCATCCAGTTAAACAGACGCTACTGTATTTTCAGGGAGGGTGTATGGTGGCTCTATTTTATTAAAAATATACAAGGAATGTCATTAATGAGAGTATGTCATATGAGTCAGACTTCATGTGTACCTGTGGGCCTCTTCTGCCATTGTCATGGCAAAAATACTTGTTTTGGTTTTTAATTCACGCTTTTATTCACATTGAAGGACAGGTTCTATATATGCGAATTTTTTTTAATTTAATATGTATAAGATACACTATGCTGAGTACTGAAAGAGTAGATTGGGACATAATTTCTGCCTCAAGGAACATACTTGGGGGAGACAAATGCACATCAAGATGGGAAACGTCTGGTCTCTGCAGCTGCAGCAGAATTGCTTTTAGGGAGGACCTGTCTTTGGAGAAATATCTTGATAAACTACAGGAAGGAAGAGTTGGGACTTAGGGCAGGAATGAGGCAACAGTAAGGACAGCTAATCTCCACTTCTCAGTTCAATCCAGTTTAGTAGAATTTGCTCCATGCTGGAGAGAATGCGCAAAGGGACATGATAGCGAAGATGGGAGATGACAGAGGGTTGTCAACACACTGGTTTGAGGTTGCTGGGCCTGTGTTGGGATGGTCCAAAAGCTGTTTGAGGACCAGGAATACTCAGTGTTCAGTGTGAGGTAGTTGATGAGGCTTGGGATACAAAGCCTTTCCGTTCTCCACCACATTTTAGTAAATCTGCTGTGCTCACAATGCTTATGTGAATGTTTTAGATTTTTTTTTAAATGCATGTTTCGTTTTGGTAGGGGAAGTATCACAGAGTTTCTGAGCTATGTTCTGGGACCTTAAAGAGTAGAGCAAAGACAGGTTGTATGAAAGTAGGAACCCACAGCAAGCATGCCCATGAACTCCCCTGAAATTGCAAAAATCTTTGGGAGACTTCGGGCTTCCTGGGAGTCTCCAATAAGGTATCTAGTCAGTCTCCTTTGCATCTCAGGGTCAAAAACCTCCAGCTATACCTGCTTTACTGGACTAAATTCTTTAAATGTATGACTTATTACACAGTAAGCAGGAAGCCTTTAAAAGTGGAAATGTGAAGAAAGGAATCATTAATTCTACTCTTGGATTAATATAGGGCTCTCTGAGGGTGCCTCTGTTTTGTGAATTTCCTTGGGAGACCTAAAGAATCATGTGCCTCCAAACTGGGATGATGCTGACAGCCCAAAGACTCAAACAAGTCCAGCTTGCATGAGTAAAAAATGAGTTTTAATTGGGGTTACTTACAGAGCAGTGGACGACTACATAAAACTGTATTTACTCAGTCTGAGCTGAAACACCTAAAGATTTATCACCCAGATTCTTCCAACCCCACCCCCAAAACCACCAACCACCTGCCTCCCAAGTTCCTATTTGTATGGCTATAAGTCTATAGCAAAAACCAGGACTTAGAGCACCACCTAATATTAAAACGACAGAAGTAACGACAGGCTCAAATACCATAAGACACAGACCCTGGAAAGTTATACTGTTATGCATATTCTGCCCTTGCTCTTATCAGTAGTCTTGCTGATGTTAGCAGACACTGTCCAACGGTGGGAAGGAGGGCTAGTGTGTGGCAGGCTGGCACACAGCACAATTAAATGACAGCTGCTGCAAGGTGGAGTTACTCTGGGTAGGAGTGGGAGGACTTGTCACGGTACAGCCTCCGCTCTGCAGCTGGGCCTGGGAAGATCACTGTGGTTTCAAGAGGCAGAGGTGGAGCAGGAGGCCACATTAGGCAGAGGGAATTCATGAGAACTGGCCCTGAGAACCACCGGCCATGAGAATGTGGGCAAGCACTACTGGCATAGAGTGTGTGCAGAAGGGTGAAAGCATGGGCTGTGGTCAGGTTCTGGAGGCTCTTAAACACGATGCCAAGTGAGTGTTGCCCCAATTTTGTGAGTGACTGATCTGGAGCTAGAGAAGAAAATCAGAGAAACACCATGAAAGCTTAGCTGAAGAGGAAAGGCTTTGAAAGCAAGAGTTCCTTTAGGAGACCATTTAAACTCAACTTGCAGACTTCCCCCTTCACCCACACACTTGCAGGCTGACCTGCTCCCGTTGCTAAGATCAGAGCCACGGTCTAAGTGGACTGGCTAAGAAGTAAAGATGAGGCAGGATACATTAGGGAAAATGAGGCATGGGAAACAGGAGCCAGGACTTAGAGAAACACCGTGTTAATAAATAGTTTGATGAAAAGCCCACGGCACTCCTTTTTGCTTTAAGCTTTACACTCCCTCACTTAGCTGCAACATAAAAAAAAGAAAAAAAGAGGCAGCTTTCACCCTCTGACCTTGCCCACTTGTAATTAGTATGCTCTGGAAACTGAGCAAGTACATCTTTTTTTAAAAAGATACTTGTCTTGGGAAACAAAGCATTTTTAAAAGTGACTTCCTTTGATCACAAATGTGTTGGCAAGGAAAATATTTATCTCAAGGTAAGACACCTGTCTTAAAGGGAGCATCTAAAAAGAACTATCCTTTGTTTGAAGTGATGCTTAGACATCTATGTCATAATGACCCAAATTTAATGAACAAATCAACCTTGATATCTCTGAGCCCAATTGATAAAACAGTGTAACAACAAAAATGATTAAATGTACTAGGTGTCCAAACAGAAACACTTATCCTAAGGCAAATTTAAGCCAAACCCCCAACCCATTTTTTGCCTTAAATACCCTTGATGTTGGAGCACTCAGTACCCCTCAGATGTGCCCACACCCATTTCTGTGTGTGTATTATCTTTGCTTTACTAATAAGCTTTCTTGATCTCTACCTTGATGTGGCCCAAAATTGCTTTTTGTGACAACTTCACAAACTTGGTACCCAAGGTGAGGCAGAGGCCTACTCCCTTCTGTGGAGACCTCTTCTCTGGAACCTCACCAGTTCTGGTAACAGAGTGTGACGACATGGTGGTGGAACTAAAAGAATGGAAGGAATTAGAAATATATTTAGGAAGGAAAGTTAACAGAAGGTAAAATTTACAGATTATTGAAGCAGGAAGTTTTTGTTTCCAATCTGGTTGAAGGATATTCCCAGGATATCATAAGAAGAGTAACATGTATGCAGGAATGTGTATGTGTGTGTGTGTGTGTGTGTGTGCGTGCGCACACATGCATGTTTGGTAGGTGGAGTGAAGATGATGCATTTGTTCTGGATGTCTTGAGTTTTAAGTGCTAATGGGACATTTTTTCTGGAGCTCTCCAGTTGAAAACATAACCCTAGAGCTGCAAATTCAACTTATTCTTAAATGATCTATGTGGCCATCGAGGCCGAAACATAGACGAAGTAGATTCCAGGTGTTTCCTCTACTCTGCAGCGCTGTTCCCCAGGAAGTAATATGCAGAAGTGCCTGTCTTTCCACTGCCCATGGATGTTCAACAAATACTTGTGGGAGTGAATGAGAGCAACAGTCTGTTTGGCAATACTAGGAGGAACAGGGGAGTTTGTACTGAAAACATATTTACTTGTATTTGACATTTTGTCCAGATGCATATAGATGTACCAAATATTATCCTAGGAAAGGAAATAAAAATTTATGTAAATACATAGGGAAAAAGGAGAGTGGAGGCTTACTGCACAGGTTTAAATCTGACTTCCTACCTTACTACCTTTTTTCTTTGTTTTGACCTCTTAGAATAATATTTCAGAGCTGTTGTTGAAAACTCCGAGTTCAAACCCCAATACTGCCCCCCCCAAATAGTTTATACTACCTTCTGTTTGTCACTTAGTTGCTTATTTTAGATATTGTTTGTTTATTGTTTTTATACATATTTCACCCCTAAAGAACAACCACCTGAGGCTGTCTTTATAGAGAACCTTAGACCAAATATTGTGCTTAATAAATCAGGAAAGTCAAACAAATATGGTTGAATTCCTGGCATGCAGCAGTCATTGAGTTTTTGTAGTGGAAAATGAAGGAATTGGCATTGGTCCCTCAGGGTTGCTGTGAGACACACATGTCATATGTATGTGGAAAGACTTGTAAGGTGTAAATATTTGCAATTACAGTGTTATATCATTGTAGTTTAGGGAGGATCAAGAGGTAAATAACCCAGTAGAGGCTCCAGAAATACACCATAAAGATGATATAGTCAAACCAGACACAGGCACTATAAATTTTTAACCAGAGGAAAGACTGATGACATTTGTGGAAAACTTATCTGAAGTGTTTTACAGTAATTCAGCCACACTGTGGTTAGAAGGGCCTGATGTGGCTGCTGAAATGGAGAGGGATGTCATGCTGACACACTCCCTCCATGGGTCCACTGATGGTAGACCAAGAGGCCATATTCATATTAGCTTCCTGACCGGCACTGCCTCCTAGCCTACTAACTTTATTCAGTGAAGGCCCCACACGTAGACAAACTAGACAGACAACTAAACCTGAACTCAAGATAGGACTAGAAGGGATGCTCCTCCTTTTTCTTAAGGAAAGTGCCAGACATGGTTGTTTCAAATGTTAAACACTTTGTTGTTGATAGACACTCTATGGCAATGAAGTGATAATAAATCAGGGAGACCCTGGAACAGCAGACATGCATGGTCACTGTGCTAGGAAGAGCCTGGCCATTTGTTGGCCTGAGGTAAGGGGGAACATTATGTCAGCAAGGCATGTAGCAGACCAAAGTTGCCCACCTCATGGCACCCAAGAAGCAGAGAGCACGACAGAAAGGGGCTAGGGACAAGATACCTTCAAAGACGCATCCCCAACCAGGCCCCACCTCCTAGCATTTTCATTACCTCCCAATAATACCATCAAATTATGAACCCACCAGTGAATAAATCCATTCATGAAATCAGAGTCCTCATGATCCAATCTCTTTCCAAAAGCCCCATCTCTGAACACTGATTTCACTGGGAACCAAACCTTCAATGCATTAGCCTTTTGGGAGGACACTTCATCTCCAAACTATAACAACACAAACCTCTGTTGTTCGTGGTCAGCATTCGACAGTATGCTTTGACCCTTGAATATGTGAAATGATCTCATCGGGATCCCTACCCTTTGCTCCATTTCTTTTCTGTCTTCCACTTGCTAAATTTTCTCAGCTGTATTTTTTTTATTCAGCTTTTATTTTTCAAATTTACCTGTGGTAAGATTGTCTTTCACAAGAAAGGATAACAGCTTGTGAATTACAGCACATGTAGATTTGTGTAACCGCCACTACCATCAGGATTTAGTATGGTTCCATCACCCCCAAAGCTCCTTTGTAGTCACACCCTCTTTCCATCTCTAGTCCTTGGCAGCCAGTGATCTTCCTTTTTATTTTCTCATTATGATTCAATTGCTGGGTAATTTCAGTTTGTTAATCCATTCACCTGCTGAAGGACATTTGGGTTGTTTTTAGATTCTGGTGATTATAAATAAAGTTAACATAAGCATTCATGGGTAGGTTTTGCATATGGATGTCCAGTTGTTCCAGCACCATTTATTGAAAAGTCTGTTTTTCTCCATTAAATTACATTTGCACCTTTGTCAAAACACCATTGACTGTATTTATGCAGCTCTATTCTGAAAGCTCCCACCTTGTCCCATTGCTCTGCGTGTCTCTCCCTTTGCCAGGTCCACATGTTGATTACTATAGTTTATAGTAAGTCTTTAAATCACATAGTGTGAACCATGCTGCCCATGAATGAGTACAATTTTTTATTCACTCTTTCCAGTCTGAATGCTGTTTCTCTCTTTGCCTTGCCTTATTGCACTTGGTAGAATTTCTATTAGATGTTGAATAGAGTGATGAGAGGGAGCATCCCTGCTTTTTCCTGATCTTAGGAGGAAAATATTTCATCAGTAAGTGTGACATTAGCTCTAGAGTTTTGTTGATGCCCTTCCATTACTAGTTTGCTGAGAGTTTTTAATCTTGAAAAGATGTTGAATTTTGTCAAATGCCTTTTCTGCATCAAGTGATATGATCATGTGATTCTTCTTCTTCTAAGACTATAGCAGGTTTTATTGATTGATCGACCAGTATGGGACCAGATATTTCTATATTGCATTCCCAGAATAAACCCCACTTAGTTGTAATTTATCATTCTTTTTTATATATTGCTAGATTCTGCCAACTCCTGATAGTTAAGAATAATAATGTGTGCCTTCTATTGTGTAACCATAGTTGAATATTTCCTGCTTTGTCTCTAGAAATGTCTCTAAAAGTTGAAAATTCCCCCAAAAACCCAGTATCTTCAGTATTATGAAGTACAAACACTATTGTTATGGAACCAACTCAGATTGTATAATTGCATTTCTGTCTTTGAGGCTAGAGTTCTCTTAATCACATGGTAACTTCTTTCTTACTCAATTAAAAGTTGCTCAAAATCAACATCTGTATTAGACAGTTTTCTCTTTTTCCTGGAGTTTCAGATTCCCTTTGCTTTTATTAGGGGTGGAGAAGAGGGGAGACACACTTTTTCATCCTTTGATACTTACCATCATCCAGCTTTTTACACATTCTCTTGCTTAGAATTTATTCATTCTTTTCTAATTTGAATGAGCTGTTTTATAGGTCTGGAACATAGCTGTCTTCTGGAGGTTTCTTTTTTGATTCCTGGATTTATTTCAAGGAATACAGCTTTAAAACAGGAAAAGGTAGGAGTCTGCAGAAAACTAGTAGAGGGAGTTGTCATTAATAGCTAACATTTATTGAGTAATTACTAGGTGCCAAACACTTTTTTAAACTCATTATATGCATTACCTCATTTAATCCTCACCAAAACTTATGTAGTAGTTATTATTCTTTTCCCAATTTGACAGATGAAAAAAAGGAGGCCTGAAGAGGTCAGGTAACATAGTAGATTCAGGGTCCTGTTCAAGATAGCAAGATTCTAGAGCTCACATTTTTAATGCAAAGAAAGGGTGTCTTCCCTCTGATGGGAGGCTGGTGGGCCATGCTAGGGGTTCTTAATCTACTAAGAACACATGGCCACTAACAAACTGGACCCTTAAGTGAAATGTCAGTAAAAACAGAAGGACAAACTGAAGAACCAAGCCCTGAGCTCGGCTCTTTCCACTACACCACGTGGCCTTCTTAACCTCAGATCAGGGAAGACATTGTTGGCAGCCCAACTTGCACCAGAAGCAGTGACTTAGGAAGGAAAAGGAAGTCAATAGTGTAGACCACAGAGCTATCAGGAGGATCACCTGAAAACCAAAGAAGGATGCTTCGAGTGGCAGATAGTGAAGGAAAGACCTCCATATCTCATTAATGGGACCCCAGAACCAGAGTGAGAGCCAAGGGTGGTGATGGAGTTATCTGATGATCTAGCACCCAACCCAGAGATGCTTGCAAGCAGGTTTTAGAATGGATGAAAATTCTGTAAGTGCTCTCCTTGAGCAAAGCTGTAAGTCAGTTTTTCTAGAATCCAAGTCAAGTCCAATCCTAAAGGCTTTTTCTAATGGATTCTCCATGCAAGGACTTAGAAAAGTGACTATGAGAAAAAAGCAAGTATAAATCCATTAGCATTATCATCTATAATTGGTATAATACTTTGGAAACATCTCCCACTTGCTAGAAACTTTGGAATTTCCTCCCTCTTGGCTGTTCCGTTCTTTTTACGTTGGTCTCCTTTTATATGGAAGCAGTATTCACGACCCCTACTATTTCAGAGTCAACAAAGGGAAGCCAAATGCTAAAAACATTGCACTGTACCCTGCAGCCCACAAGGAGGCACAAAAGGAGAATGGGCTCAACTCTCAAAAGAAAAAAAGAGGTGGACCAGCAAGGTTGGCACATCACAACCTGTGTTACCTGACAAGGGAGTTTCAGATACAGGTAATTTACAGTTGAGGATATCAGCCACCCAGCATAGGGTTACTCTGTGCAGTTTCCATTTTAAGTGTTCCCCATCCTCCCCTGCCAAGGCAACTGCTGGCTCACATTTAATGCACTCTTCATGCTCTTCTCAGTCTGTCATTCAGTCTTGGCCATCCTTCCTGGCCCTGGCAGAGGTCTTGCACTTAGCTCCTTTGGCCTCAGCCTTCTTTGAAGCTGTGCCCTCGCTCCCACCCTCCCAGCCCTTCCTTTTCCTTCTCTGATGGCCCTTCCCTGCCCCCTCCTTCTTGCACTGGCTCTCACTCCATGTGAAGCAACATCTACCCTGGCCCAAAGCCAGAGGGCAGATGTCCCTCTGCACCCGCCCAGCTACAGGCCTGCTTTGCATTTCCTGAGTGATGCCATTACAGGAGAGGCCAGACAGCTTGGTGGTTAGGAGAGCCAGACTTGCCTGGGTTCACCTCTCAGCCCCATGCTTCTTGGGAGTACAGACTTTGCTTAACTTCTTTGCCTCGGCTGTAAACTGAGCCTAGTGCTCAGAAGCAGGAGCTACATCACAGGGATGTTCAAGAGCCCTTGAAATGAGTTAATACCTCAAAGTACTTGGGACAATGCCTGGCACTCACAAATGCCTTCCCATCCATCCCTTTTTGTTATTGATAATGTGGTCATTGTCACCCTTTTCATGTTGCAGCCCCTTATTAATTCCTTTCTCCAGACTCCAAAATCAGCTCTGTGAGCACACTAGAGAGAAGGAGTCGGATCTCCATAGAAGCCCAGTGGTTTCAAATCAAAGAGAGGAAGGAACTGTGGGTAGCCCCATGAGATTTTAAGCTTAGATGGATGGGGAAAAGTCAGTAACAGCAATGAAAATGCTGGAGAGATGAGCTGGGATTGAGGACAACAGTGGGATTTCATTAGTTGACAATTAACCAGCATGGCTGGGGCATGTTTCTTTGTAGTAGTACTTTTTTGTCTAATAGAAAGAGAAAATAAGAAACTCGCAGTTTTCAACAGACTGTGCAAACTATGTATTATTTATTAGTTATTCCTCCAGCTGTGCCCTTCCCTTGATTCCAAGCCTTGGCTTTTTGTTATTATTGTTCACAAGATTGTTCTTTATAACATATGGTTTTGTTTTGTCTCGTTTTGCTGGGACTGGAACTGGAGTTTGAACTCGGGACTTCATGCTTGCAAAGCAGGTGCTCTACCGCTTGAGCCACACCTCCAGCCCATTTTGCTGTAACTATTTTAGAAATGGGCTCTCACAAACTATTCGCCCAGGGTGGGATTGAACTGCGATCCTCCTGATCTCAGCCTCCCAAGTAGATAGGATTACAGGTGAGCCACCAGCAAGCACTTAGCTCCAATTTAGGTTTTAAATTAAATTTTCTCATAATTTAAAATGCAGTTTTATAAATCTGGAAATATTGGCAGCTGAAAAAGAGAGAGCTATGCCAAATTGAATTGGCATTTGTAGGGACAGAGTGGCCAAGGGACAGAAAGCGAGAGGTCCATTTGGAAGAATCAGGGTATGGGGTAATGTAAAGGGCAGCAGCTGCTCTTCCCACACCTGCAGATTTGTGGGAACAAGCAGATGCTGGGGCTGGCAGAGTCAAAGATCAGAACCTCTGGTTTATATGGAGTTCATTTCAACAAGTACTGATAGATTGCTCTTGCAGCTAAAACAAACAAAATTGCATTCCCTGGTAATAGAAGGTGGAGTGGCTTAGTTTCTGTACACAAAAATAAGGAATAAGAGCAATTATATAAATTATGTTATATAATTGTAAAGCTTTACCATGGGACAGGTGTGAGTCATGTTGTAGAGAGTCACAAATGAGTACTTCGGCAGCAGGAGAGTGGCTTACATATGGAAAAGTTTAGTTAAGGAATTAAAGAATAGACTTTGTAAAGTAAACTGTATTTGATGTGGAGCTTATGAGGGAAGTAAAAGGTTTGGGAGGTGTGGCAGGGGTAAGGTGAGACATCCCAGAAGAGGCAGGAGCCCAAGCATGGCTGAGAAGTAGGAAAGGAGATGGGAGAAATTCAGAGCTGTTGAACAGAAGCCTATAACTAGTCAAGAAATACAAAACACTAAGAGAAGGCTACCTTCCCTTAGGCAGGATGGCTGGATTCCTTGCTTTGGTAGAGAGTGGAAGGCTGCTGGAGCATAGTGTGAGGGGCTGGGAGGCAATCTCGAAGGTGGCTTAGGATTCTATTCTTAGGTAAGAGGTGCAGGTTTAGAAAACAAGTTACGGGGAAAAATACACACACACAAATATATACACAAATATACAAAAATGTGTATATACACAAATATAATATGCATATATACATGCATGCATATATATGTATGCATATAACACTCTCTAAGAACAAAAAGGTCATGGCCATCTTACTCTCCTGCATCCCTGGCATAGAGTCAGCCCAACACAACGCCTGGCACAGGGTTGGGGCTCAAATCTGAAATATTATTGAGTTACATTATAACAAAGTGGTTTTCTCTACTGATTTCTAGTTGCCAACTTTTCAAGTTCCCTCTCTCCAGAAGTTTCCACGAACTACTTATAAATTCATTTTATCAGTTAAAATAACTATCATGTGCATTTAAACACATTTTGTCTTGTATCTACTCCACTGTCCCTATGTTTAATGCCTTTTGAAAATGTGGCTCTAATCCCTGCCTCTAAAACGTCTCTGTTGACTTTGTTTGTACATGTCTCTAATCCTTTCGCCATAGTTCTTCTTTTCTATTTGTTTATAAAACTCCAGGATTTATTCTTCTACTTTTCTAATTATTTCTTACTGAAAGGACTTGGAATTCATATTGGAATTAAAATTCTCATAGTAGCTAAAATTAAAGCTGAAACTTACTACCAGGAGTGTAGTTTGTACTTAGGGAGTGATTGCTATACCACTTCACATTGTAACATTGGTTTGAATGAGAAAATGACAGCACTTATTGTTAAATGCAGGATACCAATTAAGAATGTGGTCAGTCCCAGTTTGTGATATGAACGAGGACTTGGAGTGTTTTATTCTGAGTGATACAGAAAGCCACTGCATGTTGTGAATGGAGTGACATGATCTGGGTGGCAGGTGCTCTAGGAACATAGACAGAGCTCTTCATCTGGCCTTCCAGAACCCAGAGGCTCCTTGGAAGATTGCCAAGAGATAAGTGTGAACAGAGCCAAGGTCTGGAGGTGAGTTCCAGTATGGAATGCAAGGTCTGGTCACAAGTCTGTGCCCTGTGCAGAGGAGGAGATTTGAACTACGGCCTGAGAGCAGTGGGGAGCCAAGAAAGAGTTTTCTGAAGGGGTGTGACATGATAAATGGCACATCCCTTGTAAAGATCACTCCGGCTGTTGTGTGGTAGAGGGCAAGACAGGAAGCAGGAGGAATAGGGGATAGAATCTAGAGTTGGTGGTAGCCTGCCTTATGACAGTATCACAGGGATGGAGAAAATAATATGGATTGAGGGAAAAGCAGCAGGAGTTTGTGATGGACTGACTGTTAGGAATAAGAAAAGGGGAGCCCAAAATGACCTCCAAGTCCTTGGTTGTGGAGGTAGTGCCACTGCATCTAGTATGCAAAGTTGTATCATTGTGAAAATAAAATGGGAAAAGAACGAGCCACCAATGTATTGCCCGTAAGTTATTAGTATGGACTGAAATGTAACTTATGACAGGATTACTAGTGTCCTGTCCAGGATGGACTTAACCTATAGATTTTTTTTCCCTGTGGGCTTCCCTTGTGACCATTTTGCCTTCTCATTCTTACTCTATCAATTTTTGGTATTTAAAAAAGTAATGGCTTTAATGAGATATAATTCACATATCCTACAATTCACCTGCTTAAGGTGAGCAGTTCCGTGATGGTAAGTGCAACCATTACCACAAACAAATTTAGAACAATTTCATTACTCTAGAAAGAAACTCATCTCCGTTAGCAGTCACTCCCTATTTTCCTCCAACCTTCTCAGCCCCAGGAAATAGCTAATCGACTTTCTGTTTCTACGGTTTGTCTATCCTCAAGTGGCAGCGTACCATATTCGGTCTTGCACTTAGCATATTTTCCACGCTCATTCCTTCTGGAACATGTAAATTACATGACTTGTAAAAAAATTTCTGTGTTGCTCTCCATGCTGCACTCTAGGACTTACAATTCTTACATGTCTACTATTTACTTTGGAAGTGTACTTATGAACCACAAATCAAATAACAACGTTCTGATTCAGAAAAGACGATGTGATTTTATTGGGAGTCTGTTGCTACTACGAGTTTAAAAAAAAACTAATTTTCTGAAAACCATTGAAGGCATGTGGCTAATGTGAATGGGTGATGGGGTCCTTATGGAACTTATTTGCATACAAGACATAGAGGAGGGGCTGCAGGCCACTCCCATGATAGACATATTCATTCACCAGCATCTAGCTGCTGAGTGCCTGCTGCATGGCAGACACTGTGTGAGGCACTGGTGATCCAGCACTGAACAAAACAGATAAAAATAGCCACCTTCATGAAACATGTATTTTCATGATACTTGATAAAATTATTTTTAAAAAAGGAAAGTGAGGGAATAAGCAGAAAGTTCAGGATAGAGGTTACCTTTGGAGAGAGGGAACAAAAAAAGACGGGGAAGAGAAGGGAAAAGAATACAAAGAAGATTGGAGAGTAGGTGATGTTCATAAGTCTTCCTTATGGTGTTGCCATGTTTTGTAACTTGCATGTCTATTACAGACATTCTTTTGCATCTACAGATGGTCCTGGACTGACGATTTCTTGACGTTATGAAGGTGCAAAAGCAATGCAAATTCAGTCGATATCACACTTCAAATTTTGATATTTTCCTGGGCTAGCAATGTATAGTCCATACTCTCTGGGAATATCAGGCAGCAACAGCAAGCCATAGTTCCCAGCCAACCATGTGATCATGGTGGGGATGAACGGACAACAACATTCTATAGTGTTCCCATGTTGTTAAGCTATGATGTTCAGTAGGTTAGGGTATCAGATGCATTTATACCTTACAATATTTTAAAATTCACAATGAGTTTATTTGGATGTAACCCTAGCATAAATTGAGGAGGGTCTGTACTGAATATTAAGTAAAATTTCATTTAAAATCAAGTCACTCCTCTGGATGGAAAAGTATAAACAGTGGTGTACCCTAGAACTGACCAAACTAAGTAAAAACATTGTTGGGAATGTGGCATGGCCATTGGCCTCTTACTCAGGGTATAGAAATTATAAGCTGGCTCTGTTCCACTTCAAGGCTTTGAAAGGCTGTCAAAGTAGAGCAAGATAATTCATTTAAGAGAAACTTGGGGAGATATCTTGTAAGATCATAAACTCTCAGTGATCACTTGTCACCCAAGAAAGGAACCTGTAAAGCATCTCAGTAGAATCTGAAATTCTTAGGAAAAAAGAGGTTTTTTTTCCACAGATTTTCAACTTTCAAATTTCTGTCACAGACATTTATAAATTTGATTCTCACACTAGTATTATTGGCCCATTTTATGGACGAGAAAATGGAAACTAAGAGAGGTCCAGATTAACAGAGCCAGTTGGTGCTAGAGCTTGGACCAGATCCCTGACTTTTGAGCTTGTCACACAATGCCACACTTAAAGTCCATGGTTCAAATGGGCCCATGTTTATTTACAAAACCCAAGAGTGGATATTAAAAACAAGTTTCACCATTCCCTCTAAAATCAGGAACCAGACAAGGATGCCCACTATCTCCACTCCTATTCAACATAGTACTGGAATTCCTAGCCAGAGCAATTAGGCAAGAAGAAGGAATAAAAGGAATACAAATAGGTAAAGAAACTGTCAAAATATCCCTATTTGCAGACGACATGATCCTATACCTTAAAGACCCAAAAAACTCTACTCAGAAGCTTCTAGACATCATCAATAGCTATAGCAAGGTAGCAGGATATAAAATCAACATAGAAAAATCATTAGCATTTCTATACACTAACAATGAGCAAATGGAAAAAGAATGTATGAAAACAATTCCATTTACGATAGCCTCAAACAAAATCAAATACCTAGGTGTAAACCTAACAAAAGATGTGAAAGACCTCTACAAGGAAAACTATACACTTCTGAAGAAAGAGATTGAGGAAGACTATAGAAGGTGGAGAGATCTCCCATGCTCATGGATTGGTAGAATCAACATAGTAAAAATGTCGATACTCCCCAAAGTAATCTACATGTTTAATGCAATTCCCATCAAAATTCCAATGACATTCATTAAAGAGATTGAAAAATCTACTGTGAAATTTATATGGAAACACAAGAGGCCACGAATAGCCAAGGCAATACTCAGTCAAAAGAACAATGCAGGAGGTATCACAATACCTGACTTCAAACTATATTACAAAGCAATAACAATAAAAACAGCATGGTACTGGCACAAAAACAGACATGAAGACCAGTGGAACAGAATAGAGGACCCAGATATGAAGCCACACAACTATGAGCAACTTATCTTTGACAAAGGAGCTAAAAATATACGATGGAGAAATAGCAGCCTCTTCAACAAAAACTGCTGGGAAAACTGGTTAGCAGTCTGCAAAAAACTGAAACTAGATCCATGTATATCACCCTATACCAAGATTAACTCAAAATGGATCAAGGATCTTAATATCAGACCCCAAACTCTTAAGTTGATACAAGAAAGAGTAGGAAATACTCTGGAGTTAGTAGGTATAGGTAAGAACTTTCTCAATGAAACCCCAGCAGCACAGCAACTAAGAGATAGCATAGATAAATGGGACCTCATAAAACTAAAAAGCTTCTGTTCATCAAAAGAAATGGTCTCTAAACTGAAGAGAACACCCACAGAGTGGGAGAAAATATTTGCCAATTATACATCAGACAAAGGACTGATAACCAGAATATACAGGGAACTTAAAAAACTAAATTCTCCCAAAACTAATGAACCAATAAAGAAATGGGCATGTGAACTAAACAGAACTTTCTCAAAAGAAGAAATTCAAATGGCCAGAAAACACATGAAAAAATGCTCACCATCTCTAGCAATAAAGGAAATGCAAATTAAAACCACGCTAAGATTCCACCTCACCCCTGTTAGAATAGCCATCATCAGCAACACCACCAACAACAGGTGTTGGCGAGGATGCGGGGAAAAAGGAACCCTCTTACACTGTTGGTGGGAATGTAGACTAGTACAACCACTCTGGAAAAAAATTTGGAGGCTACTTAAAAAGCTGGACATCGATCTACCATTTGATCCAGCAATACCACTCTTGGGGATATACCCAAAAGACTGTTACTCCAGAGGCACCTGCACATCCATGTTTATTGCGGCACTATTCACAATAGCCAAGTTATGGAAACAGCCAAGATGCCCCAGCACTGACGAATGGATTAAGAAAATGTGGTATCTATACACAATGGAATTCTATGCAGCCATGAAGAAGAACGAAATGTTATCATTCGCTGGTAAATGGATGGAATTGGAGAACATCATTCTGAGTGAGGTTAGCCTGTCCCAAAAGACCAAAAATCGTATGTTCTCCCTCATATGTGGACATTAGATCAAGGGCAAACACAACAAGGGGATTGGACTTTGAGCACATGATAAAAGCGAGAGCACACAAGGGAGGGGTGAGGATAGGTAAGACACCTAAAAAACTAGCTAGCATTTGTTGCCCTTAATGCAGAGAAACTAAAGCAGATACCTTAAAGCAACTGAGGTCAACAGGAAAAGGGGACCAGGAACTAGAGAAAAGGTTAGATCAAAAAGAATTAACCTAGAAGGTAACACCCACGCACAGGAAATCAATGTGAGTCAGTGCCCTGTATAGCTATCCTTATCTCAACCAGCAAAACCCCTTGTTCCTTCCTATTATTGCTTATACTCTCTCTACAACAAAATTAGAGATAAGGGCAAAATAGTTTCTGCTGGGTATTGAGGGGGGGAGCGGGAGGGGGTGGAGTGGGTGGTAAGGGAGGGGGTGGGGGCAGGGGGGAGAAATGAACCAAGCCTTGTATGCACATATGAATAATAAAAGAAAAATGAAAAAAAAAAAAAGATTGGGCTTCTTTTAATGGGCATAAATAATAGAACAGGCCTCACCTATAGCCTACAGCCCCAGTGAAGGAGCCCCTATTTCTGCTTCACCTCCAGATAAGAGTGGCACAGGAGGAGTAAGCATTCTACCCATGGGTCTGTGTACGCTTTGGTGTAGGACATCAGGCGTCAAAAAAAAAAAAAAGAGATTGGGGGGGTCCATTCTATTTGCTCATGAATTTAAACTGCAATTTGGATTTCTAAACACGACACATAAAACTGAAATCACAATATTCTCATTTTTGAACAGCTTCATTTATGCACATTTGGGTGCAGGGAACACTGTGTCAAGCCTGACAGGGGAGAGTTCTTTTTTTTTCGGAAAATATTTCAGACTCTCTTTTGGATCCCAAGCTCACTGTGTTCTCCTACATAAACAATGGCAGCACCTGGAAGACAGCGCCATTCTGGCATCCTTGCAATTCAAACTTGGAAATGAACTGCGTGTACCTTGGCTGCCGAGACCTGTCTGGCCTCAAGTTTGAGGAAGACAGGGTAGACTGAGGGCTGGGGTGATGGGTAGGCTTAAATGCTGGGAAATCTTTGTACTTATTGTAGGTTTAACAACCTCACTGGAGACTGCACAGCTGAAACTGTATTAACATGATTGCGTTTAGATCATCTAGAGAGAAATAACCAGCTTGATTTGGATTAACTAGCTAGATTTTTAATTAGCATTTTATATAGAAACCAGTATCAGACACTGCAAAAATGACAAATGGTGGCAAGATGACAAGTAGCAAGAGGACATGCATTTAGAAGTTTTGGTTTGGGCTGGACCATCATCCCCTCCCCCATACAACACTGTAATTGCTCGACTCATTTGTTGAAACAACAAATGGATATGCAAATGCTTTTATAATTTATCAAGGTCAGAGGGAAAGCACCTCATGAGTTTTTGGCTCTGTTAGTACTGTTGTTCGATTGTGTGATTTCTAATCTTATTGGCTCGCTTCAGTTTCTCAGCCTTTACACCCAAAGGGATGAGCTAATGTGCACGTTTTCTACCGGTTCCCATCTTTTTGGGAACCTGGGCTATTTCTTTTGAAGCTCGCAATAGGCGAACTGAGATAACCAGAGCTTTGTGTGGAATCCAAAAGATTTTCACACTCAGTAACATTGTTAACAAGAAAGAACAAGAATGACCTTTGAAGTAATGTCTCATTGTCTTCTGTGTGCTTTTTAACAATTTTTTAGAGCATATGTTTGCCATGAGAAACATGTCTAGTTAGTTGCTTTCCCTCCCTTAGTTATAATTTAGTAACTGTCAATTATTGTGATTTGCATAAAATAAAACATCCAGGAGTTTTATTTTTTAGGCGTCTTCTCTCCTTTTTCTGCATCCTATAACTACAATAACAAGAATTCTTAGAGTCGTAGAAGTTTTTTAAAGCAAACTATAGTTGAATTGTTGATAAACATTGCAGATGGAGTAGAAATGTCTTTGCGTAATATGATCTTCAATGTGCAAATGAGATGTCCTTTTGTATAAAATCCAGTATGTCTAAATAGATGTGGTCACTTTGGCTGCATATTTAGTCATTCTTCCCTGCCTCACAGAAGAGGAGAGTTTTGGCCAACACTGCTTGGATGGCAGGTGCAGGGGAGCCCTCTAGCGGAGAACCGCCAGGGCAGACATGGGAGTAGGAAAGGAAGTGTGAAGTGAAGGGAGAAAGAATGGGGCAGGGTTGAACTGCACCATGTAAACACAATGTAATTTGCATGTCCTTCTCCTGGCGTGGAAGATGTTTATTGCATTAGGGATTATTGAGGCATGTGCTAAGCTGGTGCTAAAATGAAAATCATTATTTCAATGCAAGTTCTTCATAGCCCTCCCCTGAAACACCTGGGATGGGCACGATCAGGGACTGGGAGATACATTTTGGTAATAAACAGGAAATTGAATCTGAATTGGGTGAGATGACCCTTCTCTCAGGGGTAGTGAGACCAGGGTTTTCTTATCATTTCAGCTACTTCTTTAAACAGAACAATGCACTATGCCAACTCTCTCCTTCCCCCAAGGCCTGAGTTGAGCCATGAATATTATTTTAATTCACTGCTGTTTATCTCCTACCTAGAAAGAAAATTAGAAAGCACTTCCTCTCCCATATCCCTGACCATAATGCATACCTGCAATTGCAATGCCAAATACATACAAAAATTTTATACTCTTTTACCTAGGGTCATAATATTTCTGTTGGTTTCTTATGCCAGTCATTAATTATTTATAAATAAAATGAAGACTTTAAAAATCCTCATCTTTGCAGTTTAAAATGACTTCTGATTTTAATGGTTTATATAGGATATTTTTTAAACATGTTGTATGGGAAATACCCTGCAATACATGTGCACTTAGATATGCATTCATCTATATCTATATGTGTATATCTAAATATAGCCAATGAATTAGGACTGGGGTCCCTGGCTCACAGCTATCTTATTGACCATCATCCATAAACCCCTCTCAGGGGTTCAAACAAACATGTTTCCAGGCAATAAGAATTAGACTTCGAAGTTTGTGCATTTCAAAGCCTGCATAAGATTCGTACCCCCAGTCTTAGGGCCAGTCAGTGAAAATGCAGACTCAGCACATTTTAGCCTGAATCGTAGCGGCCTTTATTTCTAGTCTGTGACACTATAGAGTCCATGAGTTCCTAGTCAGTAGACCTGCGTTTCCTTTTTCTGAAAAGAAAATGGCTATAACAAGAATATTTAAATCCCGATTACACATCAGGGACCATCTAAGACATGTCTTCCTGAAAGTCTGGTTAGCCATTAGTCCTGGCTTAGTCCTGGTAGCTTAGCCATTTCTGAACTCTCCATGGTCTTCCCTCTATGGGATATGAGGATGCTCAGGCATGTGCTGCATTATCAGGTAGATTAACTCCTTGCAGTGTGGGCCTGGGGCCCTGGCACATGTGTATGCCTTGGAGAACAAGGACCAGTGTCTTACACCTCCTGGGTCTATTTACGCATTCCTTCACTCATTCATTCACTGGGTCGTTCATCCAGTGGTTTTTGAGCCTATCTGAGGCCAGGTCCTGTTCTACCCTTTGGAGCTATACTAGTATACAAAACAAGCAGGATGTTTTTCCTGATAGGGAGTCCTTAGGAGGGGAGGGTGATGTACATTAAACTCATAGCCACAAGTGGAAATTTTCACAATGGGAAGACAAATACAAACTTAGACCCCATGTTAAGTGTAATAGAGGAGAAGGGAATATGGCATCCTAAGAGGAAATAATGCATGGCCTTATTTACATTTTGGATCCAAAAAGACCTCTAGCATGGTGATGTTTACACTGGAGACACGTAGTATTGCCTATGTAGTAGGCATTTCAAAGAAAGTATTTGTTTCTTTGAGAAATGTCTACTCATCTCCAAGGTCATATGGACTAAACCTCCTAACTATGGAGAACCCCCCCTGCCTGAGTCTCCCCCTGCAACCCCTCCTCCCTTTATTGGCCAGCCTCCTATATTTTTTTTTCTGGGGCCCCAGGTTCTGATAACCCATAGAAGCCCCTGCTGTGTGTCAGCTCAGATAACAGTGGAAGTAAAGCAACTGGGCTCAGATCTACTTTCAGAGTTAGAACAAAAGTTGTTCTTAGGAATGTATTTATGAAGCATTTTAGCATTCTCTTGGGCACGTATTCTAAAGTTGGCACGTGCTCTTGATTGCACATAGCCTTTGAGATTCAGCCCATTTGGGGTTGAACTGCAGCCCAGTGACCTTGAACACGATCTTGAACAGATGATTTCATGGTCCTGGTTTCCTCATCTGTGAAAGGAAGGCAAACTCCCTTTAAACTCCCAAGGGAGAGCAGGCACAGAGCAGGCAGCTACTAAACAGTCACTGCAAGCCCTGCCCTCCCCTTCTCCCCAATTCCCTGACCCGTCTGGGCCCCAGTTTTTCTTGAGCTCCCCAGTTCTCCTCTCTGCTCCAAGCTCACATGTAAGTCACCATCCTTCCTTCAAAACCAGCTCCCCAGAGCCTGAATCTGCTTCAATCAAGAGACATTTTGGCCCATAGTGGGCGACCCAGGTCTCAATAACAGGAAGATATGAACACCAAAGGACTAAGCAAGACCTCAAACCTGCCAAACAGGATGGGAGCAACACCCAAGCTGAGGTTTAGGCTAAGGTTTGGTCCTCAGGGATCTAGGGACACCAGGCAGGGTAACAATCAGAATCTGGGAGCAGGGACCGAGTATGCACAGATGGAAACCCAGGTGTGTGGGTGGAGCTTACATAAGAAGGGGGAAGACAGGCTATGACTTACGGCTCCCTAAGACCACCAGGACCTTATGCAGGAGATGGGCACTTGGCCTTGGCCATCTAAAAGACAGTGCATTTCAGCCTCCAAGGAGAGAGGTGTGGGCAAGGCCTGAGGCAGACCCTCTGAGCTACATGTAACTGTATCAATGAGATCGGCTTTGGGAATGGAGCACAGAAGGCAGAGAACTTAGCAGGAGAAACTCCCAGCAGATAGGATGTTTTGCTTATCTATAAATGTATGTGATTACACTCAAATCTCTCTTATTCCCATACAGGTCAGCACAGACACTTCCAGCTTGAGAAAGGCAGACCCAAAAGGTCGGAGCGCACTGTTGGCTGATATCCAGCAAGGAACCCGCCTGCGAAAAGTCACACAGATCAATGACCGCAGTGCTCCTCAAATCGAGAGTGAGTAAGCAGCTCCATCAGGCCTGCCCTGAGCCCAGGACAGGCAGGTGTGTGAAGCACAACTGGACACACCCCTAGCTGGGTTGCATTTGTGTCCCAGGCCACCACAGACCTGCTCAAAGGACAGACCTTTCTCAAGTGGTAGAAAAATGAAAACTTCCCTTCCAGGTCTCTGCATTTGCTGTAGAGCGTATCTTTCATTGCTTTTCAAATACAAAACAAACAAACAACAGTCTATACTGGGATAACTTTTCTTATTATGATAAAATATACATAGCAAAATTCACCATTTTTACCATTTTAAAACGTCCCTTTCAGTGGCACATGGAAAAGTTATAATGTTGTGGCAACCATCTCCTCATCTCGTTCCAAAATGTTTCCACTATCCCAAAAGGAAACCCCATGCTCATGAACAGCCACTCTCCATCCCTCCCTGGCAACCACTACTCCACTTTCTGTTTTTGTGGGTTGCTTATTCTTGGTATTTCATAAGAACGGAATCATAGCATATGTGGCCTTTTATGACTGGCTTCCCTCACTTGGCATAATGATTGCAAGCTCCATCTATGTTATAGCATGTATCATTACTTCAGTCCTTTTCTTTCATACAATTTTATGTATGGATATACCTCATTTTGTGTAGCCATTGTGGGGTGACATTTAAAGATTACTTACTCTGTGTCAACATACTCCTCAAATTCAAAGATAGAAAATAAAGGTCTTGGAGACTGGGCACAGTGGTGCCTGCCTATAATCCAGCTACTTGAGAGGTGGAGATAGGAAGATCAAGATCTGAAGCCAGTCTGAGCAAAAGCAGGAGACCCTCCATGAACAACTGCCTAGCAAGTACCAGGTCCTGATTTCAAACCAGAGAGAGAGAGAGAAAAGGAAAAGAAGAGAAAATCAAGTTCTCAACATTAAAAAAAAATGTTTCATTTTTCACAAGGAAAAAAGATTTATCCAGAGTTGTTTTGCAGCCTTCTGTCTTCCCAAGGATGATAGAGAACAAAGAGTCCCGTGCTTGGGTCAACTGACCCATGTTGAGTTCTGCTTCTGCTACTGTAAGCAAATTAGGGAAACTCTTTTGTTTGTTGTTTGTTGGCCCTGGAGATCCTATGCTGAGCACATGCTATACCACTGAACTGCACCTGCAGCCCCTTGGCAACCTCTTTGAGGCTCAATTTGCTGATCTGCAAAAACAGGGTAGATAATAACAGCCACCTTTTTTTTTAATTTGATCAAAATTATAGAAGGTTTGAATATGGAAGGTTCATATGCAGAACTCTTTATTAATAGACAGTATTAGTATGTCTGCATATATTTTGCAATGACGTTTTGCAATGATATTTGACCATAATTCTCAAAGATAGTTCCCAAAACAGAATTGTATCTCATCTCTGTAACTATATATGTTAACACACAAAGATGGACACATTTTTAAGGAAAAATTTTCAACATTGATTATAATAAATATTAGTTTCTGGTCAGACCCACTATCTAATTGGTTAAGCACAATTAGCAGTTTCATTCATTTTATTGGAACATCCACTTGCGATTCACTCCAATGAGTAAGTAATGTATTATCAATACTCAGATAGGCTGAGCATGGTAGTGTATGTCTATAATTCCAGCACTTGAGGCTGAGGCAGGAAGATCATGAGTTTGAGGCCAGTCTGAGCTGCACAGTGAGACTCTATCCACCCACCCACTCCCCACCAAAAAAAAAAAAAAAAAATCAAGAACCTCAGAATAATCTGGCCACTTTCTTCCACTAGTGGGCACTGTGTCCTAATTCAGCTTTAGGTTGTAACCATCTTCTGCCAGGAATTCTTGTTAAGCTGAGTATCTTCTCAGCTTCTGCTGTTGGTAACCACACACATCTGGAAGGCTAGAGTTAGTGATGTCCGGGCTCTCTGGCTTTCTGTTCTATCACAGTAAAATTACAGGGAAGCATGAGAGGCTTCAGGCCTGAGAGCTGAGGAGACAGGCAAGAAAGTTCTGAAGCAGAAATCATTGCAGGGCTTCACTTCCTGTCAGCGGCTCTGGTCAGTGCTCAATGGATAAGAAATTAAAATGACTGACTGGAGTAAATCAATGGCTTTTCTTCATCTGGTCCTTTCAATGCCAAGTTGAAAATAAGACTAGCTCCACATCTACCATATTAGGGTTTCTTTTGCAAAGAACTGCCAGGACCCCCATTGACACCCATCAATGGTAGTATTCAGGTCCCTTTGTTTTTGTCACTTTTCGGGATGATTAGTCACAAATGATCAGCTCTTTGGTAGGATTAGAAACAGTAGCAGACAGAGGCAGGCAGAGTCTGCCAGGTGTCATGGCAGAAGGTGCAATGGAGAAGATGCTGAGTGGAAGGGTGAGAGGCTGCCAAGGGCAGTGTTCAGCTCTGCTCACAAGTCTTGTGTGCCTGCCTCTTCTCCCTGAAGGTTCGAAAGGAACCAATAAAGAAGGAGGAGGCCCTGCAAATTCCAGAGGAGGAAGCACACCCCCAGCCCTGGGAGATCTCTTTGCTGGTGGCTTTCCTGTGTTGCGACCAGCAGGTCAGAGGGATGCAGCAGGTAAGGAAAATTCAGACTTGTGGTCTTTCTTTCTCCCTTTAACTATGGGACTAACTGAGCAGTCCACACATGCCAGTCACACAGTGGGGAGCTTAAACACTGGATGTTTACAAAGCACAGAATTAGTCTTCAGGAACCTTCTTTTGGGGGAGGTGGTGGGAGTTTGAGAGTGGCACTGGGTTTTGAACTTAGGGCCTTGTGCTCTACCACTTGAGCCATGCCCCTAGTCTCTTTTTTTTTTTTTTTTTTTTTTTTGCTTTAGTTATTTTTTAGGTAGAGTCTGTAGTTTTTGTCAGGGGGCCAGCCTCAGGCTATGATCCTCCTACCTATGCCCTCCATGTAGCTGGGATTGTAGACACAAACCATCATACATGGCTTGTTTTGTTGAGGTAGGATTTCCTTAACTCTTTGCCCAGGCTGGCCTCAAACCTCAATCCTCTTGCTTTCCACCTCCATGTTAACTGGGATTACAGCTGTGTACTACCACCACACCAAGCCCCACTACAGTAATCTTTTAAATAATCATTCTGTTTCAGTTATCTCATTGTAGTAATTGAAGAGTGACTTGACATAGTGTGTGTTACTAACAACAGTGTGATGGGGATCCAGACAGCAAAGTATAGACAAATCATCATAGAAGATTATAGTGACATCACTGTAGACTCAGTAGCAATGGGAGTTGTGATGGCTCTCCATCGTTATAAAAGTTAGGCATTGCTGGGTAACAAAACACTAACACTTAGGAGCTCTAAACAACCATTTATTTAGCCTATAATGCTAAATTAGTAATCTAGAGTGGTCTCAGCTAGGCTCCCTCTAGCAGCTGCAAACAGCTGCAGGTTGGGGAGGGGACTTGGTTAATCTTAGATTTCTCCAATGTCTGGGGCCTTGATGGGAACAAATGGCCTGACTCACCTCAGAGCTGCAGAGTCTCTCATTCTCCAGAGCTATTCAGGGCTCCTTATCATGGTGGTGGCAGGGTTCCAAGGGAGAAGCACAGGAAGGCTTTCAAAGTCTTCCTTACTACTGGTCTTAATACATCCCTTTGGCTATAAAGTCAGTGACAAGGCCAGCCCAGAGGCCAGGAATAGACCTCACCTCTTCTTTTTTTTGCTTTTTTTTTTTTTTTTTTTTTTGTGGTACCAGGGCTTGAACTCAGTGCCTACACCTTGAGCCTCTCCACCAGCCCTTTTAGTGTTAGGTATTTTCGAGATAGATCTCGCAAACTGTTTGCCTGAACTGTCTTCCTACCACCATTCTCCTGATTAGCTAGGATTACAGATGTGAGCCACCAGTGCCGGGGGTGGACCTCACCTCTTGATGAGAGGAACTGCACAATGTCATTCAAAGCTTATAGATTTCAGTATAAGGCCATTTTTTAAATCAGTCACCTGAAGTCACTTGTGCTTAAGTGAGCATTCAGTGTTTCAAAAGTATTACATTAAAATTGAGTAAAATATATTTATTGAGCAAAAAAGTATTTTTCCTATTATTTTCTTGGAGGAGGGCAGTTCCTTAGTTGGTGGGATGGCCCTTGGGCTGGAACAGCTGGCCCTTCTGTGTGACAGCTGTCACAACTGAGGCCTATATCAGTGGACGTGCAGGTGAAGCGTCTACCACGAGCTCCCTGGCATGAGGCCTACATGTGTTGCGGGTGTCTACGGGCCTGGGCTTTCTCCTTTCTTTATTGCTGAGCTAACGAATGTGTCTCCCTTCCAGGTGGCAGGACAGGGCAGGCCCCTGGCTCCCGAGCGCCTTCTCCCAGGCTTCCCACCAAAACCATAAGCGGCCCACTTAAACTCCCTGCATCTCCCAGGCTAGGCAATGCCTCCGAGGCCCAGGGCCCTGCCAGGACCGCCCCTCCTCGCCCCAGTGTGCCCGCACCCCCACCGCCCACCTCGCCACCACCTCCCCCTCCGCTACCTCCCCCTCTACCCACTTCCTCCCCCATCAAAGCCCCGCTGGTGTCCCCACCCAGCCCACCATCCAAAGGGAATCCTCCGGTGGTTGCACCCCCTCTCCCCAGCGTGCCTCCACCTCCACCTCCTCCCCCCACCCCACCCCCACCTCCTCCTCCCACCCCACCCCCACTGCCCCCGGCCTCAGTGCTGGGTGACAAGGCAGTGAGGCCCCAGCTAGCCCCCTTACACCTCCCGCCCATCCCGCCCCCGCTGCCTCTCCTCCCGCCTTGTGGGTACCCGGGCCTCAACTCAGAGCCGGTCAGCCCCGCCCAAGAAGTGCGGGAGCCCCCCGCCCCACCGCCCCCACCACCCCCACCACCCCCGCCTCCCCTGTACTCCTCCTGCTCCCCCAGGGCCTCAGTGCCCGCACCCCCTTTGCCAGGCTCTAATAGCTGCAGTGAAGCACCTCCTCCCCTGCCCCCCAAGTCCCCCAGCTTCCAAGCCCAGCCGCAGAAGGCCGGTGTGCAGGCCCTGCCCGGGGCTCAGGTGCTCCTGCAGAAGAAGAGGATGGGCCGAGGCCCAGGTAAGGCAGCCACGAGGGAACCTGGGACGTCCCAGACCTTAGGATTGTGTTTTAGACCAGAAGGATCAGTGACCCTGGAGGAGCACAATAAAACCCGTCCCTTCTATGGGACTCTATTGTCTGAGGCATTCAATTTAGAGATGGAGACCAAGGGTGGGCGAGGCTGGGAGATTTGTCAGGTCATGGGAAGATAAGCCAGGGCTTCTGGCCTTGATCCTCTTGCCATTACTATCTGTGTGCCCCTGGACAGTCATTTAGCCTCTCTGTGCTTCTCTTGTCTGTACAATGGGGACAAAAAATAGTTTCTACCCCTTGGGACTGTTGTAAAGATTGAGTTCTTCTATGTGTGCACTTAGAACAGGGCCTAGCAACAGTGAGAGCTAGAAAAGAGTTACTTATTCCTACAATCAACCTTCCCATTCAAATCCATCCCTGGGGTAGAGGGCTGGTGGGTACAGCTTGTTTAGAGACTAGGCCTCTGGGTTAGTCTCTGCCTGGTTACTCCCATCTGGCTCCCGTTGAGAATCTTCCCTGTGCTTCAGTAGATAGGATTCATGTTCTGCCTTTTGGCATTTCTCCATGTGCACACACTGATGTGTGAATGCATACTAAAACACACACGCTCCCCCCACACTCACTGTGTTCACACACATATACACACACACTGATACACACACTACCCACACATCCACACCTTCACACACTCTAATAAACACACTACCCACACACACATCCACACTTACCCACACACTGATAAACACACTACCCACACACATCCACACTTACACAAACATGCCCATCACACACACAAATGCACACATTGCCCTTGTTCTGTCAGTAATCTTTTGATGCAGGAAGTTTCTCAGATGTATTTCCTTGAGTTAAAAATAATATTAGCTCACTGTAGAGCAAATAGGAGAAAATTGAGATCCCTCATAGTAGCGTCACAGAGAGATGAAAACTGTCATTTGAATGTGCTTTCTTCAGTTTTTTCTGAATATATGTACATTTACATAGTTAATAGCACTTTGTATATAAAATTTGTTTTCTTTTACTTAATACTACTTTAAAAGCAGTTTTTTAAAATTAGTAAAACATTTATTCATATATTTACTTATAAGTAAATTATGATATTTAGATATACTATATTCTTAGTGTAAGGTATGCCAATTGATTCCATTTTTGTTATTATGAATAATTATTACAGGAAATAATTTTATAGAGATGTTAGTGTATATTTTGGATATAATAGATATACACACACACACACACACACATACATACATATAGTTGGACATGCTGGGGTTTGAACTGAGGGCCCTGTGTTTGGCAGGCAGGAGCTCTACCACTTGAGCTGTGCCCCAGTCCTTTTTTACTTATTTTTCATATAGGTCTTGTGCTTTTCACCCAGGGCAGGCCTTTGACTGCAATCCTACGTACACCTCCCTAGAAGATGGGACTCTGAGATATGTGCCACCATGCCTAACTTGTTTATTGAGAAGGGAGTCTTGCTAACTTTTTGTCCAGGCTGGCCTTGAATCATGATTCCAATCTCCACTTCTTGAATAGCTGAGATTACATGCATGAGCTACCATGCCGGCCTGGGTATTTTTTTAAGGCCGGGTTCCTTCAAGGGAATTCCTGGTACAAAGGGCAGGGCTATTTTTTAAGACTTGATCAAAAGAGATAATCATTGTCCTTTCAACAACTGATCACCAGGAAGTCCAGCATTTATAATAAGTCCTTGCTGACATTTGTGATTTTTACATGTTCATGGTGGAGTGAAAAAACCACACTTTGGATTTGGAGGGATCTGAGTTTGAATCCTGGGTTCCCCTTCCATTCCTGTGTAATCTAATGTCAGTTGGGTATTATTTGTTAATTTCTTGACTTTTGCCTCTTGCCAAATGAGAATAATAATGACACCACCTTCCACACAGGATTGCCACAACTATTAATGCCTACAAGTAGCCAGGGCTGTAACATGTTATCTCCTTCTCCCTTCCCTTTAGGAGGGGCAGCTCCTCATCCAAAGGAGAGTCAGCAACTTCTTTAGCCCTTGGCCCCTTCAGTGGCCTCCTAGACCAAATAGAGCATTAGTGGATCCTGGTGCCTAGGAAGGGCAGACCAGAAAGGGGGAGTGAGGATGCTAGACAGGCGGAAGGATGGATGGATGCTGGGGGAGGGCAGGGGCTCCAGCAGCACAGGCCATGGACTGAACTGTTGCAGCAGGTGCACCTCTACCCGCTCTATACGCCAAACTTCCAGCCAGAACCAATGCTTGGTTGACCTCTTTGTGCCTTCAGATGGAATACTTGGTTTGTCCATGTACAAAATGAGGGTAACTTCCACTTCAGCTAATTTGGGGTATGAGGAAGAGGTGATAATTGTGAGCATCGCACAGGTAACAGAGGTGCAGTTGTCATCATGGCAAGCTGCTGAGGATGTTGGACTGTCACTGAAGAAGTAGGCAGCAAGGGAAAACCTATACTGAGGAGCCAAGATATCCAGTTGTGCTTTGCCAAGAGAGTCAGACAGAAAAATGTGGGCAGAAGACAGAGGGAGCCTCTTACCCACCTGACCAGGGAAAGCTTGGGGAAGGAGGCTGGATTTGAGTTGGGCCCTGGTGGATGAGCGGGAACAAACTCTGGTTGTTTGTTCTTCTGGCCTCCTCTGGCCCCTCACTTACAGACTTCGCTCCCTTTTTGGGTCCCCTTTTTTGGGAGGGTTATCACTGTTGTTGACATTATCATGGCAGGTACAGTTTACTGAGCACTTACGACACATCA
The DNA here is from genome assembly GCF_047511655.1 of Castor canadensis. Lineage (NCBI taxonomy): Eukaryota > Metazoa > Chordata > Mammalia > Rodentia > Castoridae > Castor > Castor canadensis. The sequence continues at coordinate 88,592,486 of NC_133387.1, forward strand.
CTTGATTGAACTCGTTTAATCCTTTCAACAACCCTAGGAGGTATGTGTACTAGTACTGTTCCCACTTTACAGATGAGCAAGCTGAGACATAAAGAGGCTGTGTTACATATCCCAACAGGAGAACTGTGTTTCATTCCCAAGCATATTAGCTCCAGAGGTTACCCTTTTACTTATTGTTAAATTAGTAAGGTCTAAACACACAGCCCTTTTCATAGTTACAACATCTACTGTCCCCATTCCTGTAACTGAATGCCCTCTCATACCTCGGTAAGGGACTAGTGGGGGGAAGCTAAACCCACCTCCGGCACCGCCTGCAAGATCACCCACCACAGAGCTTTCAAGCAAGAGCCAGCAGGCCTCCACCTGGACCCCGTCCCAGCAGCCCGGAGGTCAGCTGCGAAACGGAAGCCTGCATATCATGGGTAAGTGGGGTGCACACCTCCTGACACTGCCCACCAAGGAGGATGTGAGTTCCTCTGGCCTCTGGGGAGATGGTTAACACTCCTTCCTCCTCCACAACCATGCTGTCATTTCACGGTGTGGACCTCTCAAAGAACCAGAGACTCACTCAAGAAAACAATGGCCTGTAAGCTCTGGGCAACAGCATTTCTCTCAACACCTTCTGGGTGGTTCCAGGACCCACTCCCACCCTTCTGATTCAGATTAGAGAAAGCGAAGGGAGGGGAACACAGTCAGTGTTTAAATTGTGTGTGTGTGTGTGTGTGTGTGTGTGTCTCCATGGAGAAGTTAGTCTATGAGCCTGAAAGATCAGCTTGAGTTGGATAAGGAAAAAGAATGGGTGGAAGGCTTACCAGGCAGGGAGACAATCAGAGCAAAAATATGGAGGTAAGAAGGAAAGTCACCTAGGGTCAGATGTGACCACAAAACCTCTGCATCCCTTCTGTGTGTTGTGTTACTGTCAGACATGAGGCCCAGATTAATCACAGAGCAGGAATGCAGTCCAGGAAAGGGCCACATGACCCCATCAGCAGCTCAGAGCAGAGAACCATGCTTTGGGAAGCCCAGGTCCCACACTGGACACAAGCTGTGTCCTTTCTCACCAGCCAAGCTGAGGACTCATTTCTGCCATCTCTCCTTCCACACACCCCCAAAGCCTTCCCACCCTTGGGAGCTTAACAGGCACCTCAGGCTGCTGGTCCCTTGTTGGTTCCCCACCCCTGAATGGACTCTGGCCAGCCCTGTACCAATTCTGTGCCTTTAGTGACTTCCTTAAGACGCTGGTCGGAGTAAGTTGGGGCAGGTGTTGGGAAACGACTGGATTTCACTTCTCCTCTTCCCAGTCAAGCAGGAAAACTTGAGAGGTGGATGGATCTCTTAGGGTAATAGCCCTGCCATCAAAACCCCTTGCAGGGAACAGACAAGCAGAAAACAGAATATTCAGTCAGCAAAACCTATGTGCTCTTGGAAGTGATCACAGTTGGGTCTCAACAGTAACCTGAGTGCACTTTGCCATTTCCCATCTGTGCAGATGACTTCGAGTCTAAATTCACGTTCCATTCTGTGGAAGACTTTCCCCCTCCAGATGAATACAAACCATGCCAGAAGATTTACCCCAGCAAGCTCCCCAGAAGTAAGTACCATCTTGATGAGTCTCCTGGCTTTTTCAGACCCTCCAAAAGCACAGATTAGATAAGGATAACATCATGAATTTACTGTCCTACTGCGAGAAGGCAGTGCTGTGCATACTTCTGGAAGTTTGGAATTATTTTTGTCTTGATAGCTAAGGATTCACGGAGGTTTGTACAGAACACCACAGTTAGCTATTTGGCATCAGCTTTGGATGACTAAATTTACCGTGCAGAACTCCCCTCTGGGGCTTTTGACTAGGGAACTAAAGGACTTTTCCCCACCCCACCCCACCCCACAAAAAAAATAATAATAAACCCCAGGGAAATGGGATACAGCCATTAATAACTGGGGAAGAACTGAGTCCTCCCTCCCCAGTTCAGAATTCTGACATTTTCCATGAGATGAAAAACGTCCTTGGGCTAAAGGTTCTCAATCTTGGCTACACACTGGAATGACCTAGAAGCTTTTAAAACTCCTGCATCTCATCAGAACATCCAGGATAGAATCCAGATGTCACTGTTTCTGCAAGCTGCTAATTGATGGCCGTATATAGCCAAGGTTGAGAATCACAGCCCAGACAGAGCCTTGTTTCCTGTGTGGTCAAGTTCCAAGACAGGCCTTAGCTTGGCTTACCTGTCCAACCTGGAGAGGAGAGAAGGAGGCTGGCCAGCCTTCCCCTGGAGGCCAAAGCAGCATGGAGGCCAGAGAAAAGCAAGGGTTGATTTGTTGAGCACACGGCGCTGCTCGCTTATTACCTTGAGCTGATTTTTGTGCTATAACAGGCTGGTCAGATAGGACAGGAAGTGGTGGTGAGAGGAGGCAGTCATCAGTTTGGAATGAGAGTTGGATATGTTTCTAATTCACCACCTACATGCAAATGAAAAATCATGTGACCAGGACTGGCCCAAGACCAGGAGTGGGGCCTAGGCTCAATGACCCTGTCCTTCCAGAGGGACCTGGTAAAGTCTCTTCTGCAGGGCTCAGCTTTTGCAGGAGCTGAGTAGCTGCAGCCTGCTCCCTCAAGGCAGAACTGGTCTTGGCATTAGCCTGGGCAGAGCTCTTTCTGCTAGCACTGAAGAGAAGGGCTGTGTGCCCTTTGAATCATGTGTTCATGTGTTTGAAATCACTGTTCTAGAAAGGGGGAGGACCTGGGAAATCCCACCTCCTTGGGTTTCAATAGACCGCGAAGACACAATTTTAGGAGGGGGATAGGTGCAGTGACTCCTTGATGTCCAGCTCAGGTCAGCAAACACATAGAAATTGTCCATGGCACTACAGGGAGTGTGAAAAACAAGGTCCCTGCAACAAGTCCCTACTGTGCCTCCTGAGACAGACACATGACAAATTAACTCTGATGTATGAGTGTCTGTAGTTATTAGAGGGTAAGGGCACCATGGTGAGAGACGTGGCAGAAATTGAGAAACCAAAGGCCTAGAGAGGTTCCGTTTCCGTATGAATAAGAAGGCACGTAGGCAATGACAATATAGACCCAGGGGAGAGCAAGACAGTGCTGGTGCATCAAGAAACCACAAGTCCCTTGCGGTGCCACAGGGCATAAGGTGCCTGGCTGGGTTGGGACGGGAGAGGTGTTAGTTGAGGAGTGTCAATAAATAGCCCCTCTTTTCTTATCTTGTGAAATATACACAGGTGTCAGAGAGATAAAGACTTCAGTGTCCAGGTTCTCAATGGGTGAAAGCACTTAGGTGTTTAGAAACAGCAGACTTCCATCAACTGCCCTCAGTGCCTGAGAATAGAAGCAAAGCTCTACCCCACTGCTGCCCCACACAGCTCACTAAGGGGGCACACATGGCAGTCTGTGCTGGGTTCCTCCCCTGTCTTGGAGAGATGTTCACATCAGAGCCCACACTAAAAGTAACCTCTTGCTGTTCAAAAAGGAACAATAAAAAAAATTAAAACCAAAAACTTATTAACTGAGCTGGCATCCTACAAAGAGTAATTGCAATTTCTAAAATAAGAGAACTGTTTTGGATTAATGGCGCATCTGTGGACATGAAATACTTCAGTGGTCTCCTAGCAAAATTAAGTGAGCGTGTTCCTGCCATCTCTGTAAGCCACAGTGTAGAACTTTGTTAATGACAGCAGTGTGAGTCAACTGTGGGCTGCAGCCTATCAGATTACATTTCTCCTTCCAGTTTCTTCTTGCACACTACTGACCGCATTCTCCAAAGTTAGAGTTCTCTGAAGCCCAGGAAACATGAGTGGTTCTCATGCTATCTAGTACTGTGTGCTTGTTCTCTGTCTCCTCCTCTTGCTTGTGTTCTCTCTGTCCTTTCATCATATACACACATACACACACACACACACACACACACACACACACATACACACCACACAAGTAGTCTTATGCTTAACTCTTCCAGTAGCCATATTCACTGTCTCTGCTCTGCAGGTATTGGCTATATTTTCTTTCCCATTGGTAAAATGATTTTGTTCAGTTTTTAAATTGTTTTAAGTGCATTAGACTTCTCCATAATTTAAACACAGAGTAACCATCTAACCTGTGTTGGATGGTAGGGTAGAACTTTCCATTACTGTCTATGATTTTGAATACTCTATGTACCTCATTATAGGTGGAGTCATACACATTTGATTTTTGTTCCTAGCTTATTTCATTCAAGGTTCATCCATGTTGTAGCTTATGTTAGAATTCCCTTCCTTTTGAAGGCTAGTAATACCCATTATATTGACCACATTCTGTTTATCCCTTCATCTGTGGCTGGACATGTGGGTGCGTCCATATTTTAGCAAATGAGAATTAACGCTACTGTGATCATGAGTACACAGATACCTCTTTGCAAGACCCTGCTTTCAGTTCTTTTGGCTATATATCCTGAAGTAGGATTTTCAGGTCATATGATAATTCTGTTTTTAATTGAGGAACCACAATACTGTTTTTCATACTAGCTCTACCATTTTACAAGTACACAAGGGTTCCAATTTCTCATCAACACTTGTAACTTTCAGCTTTTTAATTTAATTTAATAGTAGTCATTCTAATGAATGTGAAGTAATATCTCATTGTAGTTCAACTCCTGTTTTAACAGTTTACACTTATAGTAGAACTAGCCACCATTATTTCCATGAGCAATGGAACTTCTCCACCAGATACTGCAGTAAACTGAACAGTATAGATTCATGTCATAAAAATCAAAGGACTGAATGTCCAGAGAGTATAAGAATCAGTAGAAAAAGCACACTGGCAGTAGGAGAGTATTTGTTTCTGCCTTTGTGGTGGGCAGTGGGCAGTACTCTACCCGAAGGAGTTGGTTTTGGCTATTTCGGATTAGTACTGTTGGCCACACTCCTTCATAACTGTCTTCCAGCATCCTGCTGCTTTAGATCTATGTAAGTAAGTGCCAAAGAAGAAAGCTCTGGAGGAATTAGCCCATGACTTTTAGCTGTATTGACCCAAGGGTAAAAAATTGGAATTGAGGAAGGGACAGGCAGGGAAGGGTCCTTTATCTTCTTCTATATTCTTTGAATATTCTTAACTATGAGTATATGCATTCGTGTAACCTGTATCATATGGAAACACAATGTATCTTAGAGCATGAGTTGGATCCTCTTGGAACAGAAGTTTGAATTGTATCAGCAGACACTAAACTTACTGTTTTAAGGGACCCTGGGCATGGTATTTGGCTCTTGGCGGGTGACCAGAAGACGACTGTGTCTGGAGGTCAGGGTATGTGTTAATCAGAATATTTAGATGATTGGCCTTAATAATGTGTTCTCCTCAGAGTAGCAGATGTGACTCCTCTGTGCCATGGTCTGTGACCTAGTAGTCTGGTAGAAACACTGGGTTCTAGGGGTAGAAGCCGAAAGGTGTCAAGTTGATGGGCTCATGTTGCTGGGTTCCTTTGCTGATGTTTTAAGTGCAGTTTAGCAACAATCCCTGGACAGACAGATGGTGAGATTGTTTTTGTTTCTCTCAGGTCGCACACCTGGTCCCTGGCTCCAGACAGAGGCAGCTGGGCAGAACTCTGATGATATCAAAGGCAGAAATTCTCAGGTAACACCTTCCTCAAATCTCTGAATTCTCAGAAATTCTTCACAAGGAGCACAGAAATGTTAACAGCTTTCTCCTCAACAGCCTAACATGTCTGCTTACACTCCTTGTCCTCAAGAAAGCTATTTGGTATACCTTTGTTTCAGGCCATAATAAAGCAGTTTCAAAATTAGAATAAAAGGCTTCTCTGAATCACCACCACAAACAAAAGCAAGTTCGGCCACTCAGAACCCCTTAAATTGTTTATGCAGTAATCATCTCCATCATCCCAATTCTTCCCTGGTCTGAGAAGCCTGTGAGAAAAACACTATACCATTTATAAAATGTAATTCAGTGCTCATTCTCATCTGTAAAATACCTAGTTTCTTTTAGCACCCTTTGGATTTTTTCCTCCATCAATATTATAATTGATTTTGGCCAAATTTAATCACAATTCAAGAGCTGGTGGCCACAGGAAATTGACAAAGCTGGGAGGGAAACAAGACAAGTGCTTGGGTGATAAGAGTCTTCAAAGAAATGCCCTTGCTGTCACCAGGGACAACTTAGAAGTGTTTCCTAACCTGGGCAGAAGTGATGTCTCTTACTGCAGGTGATAAAATCTCATCTTTAAACATCCTTTGTTTCTTTGAAAACATGCATTCAGTCCTAGCCTGGCCTCTTCCTATTTCAGAGTTCTGTGTAACAGACAACTGGCTGGCTTTTTAAACTTGGCCATTCTGCAGCTATGTGGAACTTCAAGGAAAGTGACCTGAGAAAGGAGAGACTAGATTCCTGAAAGCTAGGATAGTCCCATGCAAAGGAGATACTTTCTCTAGCAGACAAGCACCTACTTTTCTAGCCACAGATCTTCCAAGAATTGCAATAAACACTCTCGGCTGCTTATAGGTTCAAAATATATAGTTGTTGTTAAGTATATGTACATCAGGAAAAAAAAGAGGAAGGATATATGCAAAATTATTAATACGGGGAGAGAGTTCTAGGAAGGTCAAAAGCACCAGGAATCTGTCTCCTCATCGAGGCAACACTTGCACTGGCAGAATCTGTCTGATGAACAATCTTGGAATTCTGGGGTCTGTGGAAGGCTTGCAATGTCCAGAGAAGGCTTGGACAATAAATTGCAGTGATTTTGGTCAATTTCAACTCTTAACACAGTAGCAGCTATAAACCCCCACCCTTAACCCCATGGCAGCAGCTATGCATGTGTTCCTGGACCAGCCTGTACATGGCTTGTGGCGGATAAGATGGGAAACAAACCAAAACAACAATAAATTGTCCTTCGAGTGTTGGAGATCGTGCTGCTTCTGATCTCAGTGATGCAGACACACAGGGGTCTTTGTTGCACCGCCCCCCCTCCCCTTCTGGCTGAAGTGACTTCCAGAGAATTTTTTTTCCTTTTCTTCATGTTTCTCTGTTTTCTCTTTTGTGTGCCAGACATTAAAGACTAGGCCATTTGAAGGTAGCTTCACACGTAGGGGAAACTAGATAGATAGGTCTGCCAGAGAAAGGTTCAGGAAATACCCGAGAAGACCTCACGTTTACATCCCAGGCTGATTCTTGGCACAAAGACAACTTACAACAATCAAAGAATAAATAAGTAAACAAATAATCAAAAAGACCCTAAGAAACTCCAAGGAAGGGGAATAAAGCAAATTTCCAGGGTTACTGCATTTTTTATTCAAATGCACAGTTTTCAACAGGAAATCACAAATTCATGAAAAGAAATAGAAAAGTACAGCCCATTCAAAGAAAATAAATTTTAAAAAATCAACAAAAACTATCCCTTAAAAAGATTTAATGGTAAATCTACCAGACAGAGACTTTATAACAGTTGTCTTGAAGATGTTCAAAGATCTAGGGGAAGATGTAGAGAAAGCCAAGAAAACGAATATTATCAAAATAGAAATATCAGTAAAGAGACGTAAAAAAAAATCTAAAGCCGAAAAATACAACTGAAATGAAAAATTAACTAGAGAAAATAAAAGTAGATTTAAACCAGCAGAAGACAACTTGAAGACAAGATAGTCAAACTTACTGAGTCTGAAGAACAGAAAGAGAAGATTAAAAGTGAGCAGAGCCTAAGAGAGCTGTGGGGCACCATCTATATATTTCTTGTGGATTTCCAGAAAGAGAGAAGAGAAGGAGTAGATAGAACATTTGAAGAAATGATACCCAAAGGGCTGGAAGAGTAGCTCAAGTGGTAGACAGCCTGCCTAGCAAGTGTGAGGCCCTGAGTTCAAACTCCAGTACTGCCAAAAGGAAAAGAAAGAAAGAATACCTAAAAACTTTCCAAATTTGACAAAGACATGAATATAAACATTCAAGAAGGTCAGTAAACTCTAAGATGAACTGAAAGCACCTTACACCAAGACACACTATATAATCAAACATTTGAAGAACAGAGAATCTTGAACGCAGCCAGAGACAATTAACTTGTTACACATAAGGACTCCTAACAAGATTATCAGCAGATTTCTCATCAGAACATCAGAGAAGAGAATGTAGTAGACCGATATATTCAGTGTTAAAAGAAAAATCTGTTAACCAAGGATCCTCTGTCTGGCAGAACTCTTTCAAAAAGGAGGACGGAGCTGGGCATGATGGCATTCATCTGTAATCCCAGCGCTCGGGACTGAGGAAGAAGGATCACAAGTGCTAGGTCACCGTGGGCTATGCATCAAGACCCTGTCTCAAAACAGTGAGGGAGAAAATAATACACTCACAGATAAACAAAATCTAGGGGAGTTTATTCTCATTAGACCTGTCCTGCTATCTTAGCTTTCAGGCATCTAGTCCCTTCCTTCTCGGGTCACCTTCCTTGATGTTCCATACAGCTATAGAATGGCCCAGTTTAAACATTGGCTTTGTAAGACTATCACTATTGTTACTTTCTTTCTACTGCAATTTTGCAATTTCTGTATTTTTCTACAATGAATATATTACTCTTATGATCAGAAAAATACAATAATCATCATAGTTCTTATACATATGAAGCTCCTTACATTTTTCAGCTAGCTTGTGAACATATGTCCTTTAATGCTATTTTTTCAAAAGAGGAAACTGTGCTCCTGAAAGTTGAACTTGCTCAAGGTCACATGCCCAGACCTTGTGACCTCTGTCCGGTGCTCCTACCCCTATGCCTCGTTGCTTTTCCTGACATGTTAGACTCTCCAGGAATGAGTCATCCTCACCATCAATGCAGCAAGGCTGTGTGGGACATTGTGCAGGATTTGATCCCCAGCTCATGACAAGCATACACCTGAATCACCCTAGAATGATTTTTATCTTTGTTCATGTCAGTCCAGTCAAGGATGGATTGTAAAGCCAGGCGTGATGGTCCACACCTGCAATCTCAGCTACTTGGGAGGCAGAGGCAGGAGCAGAGCCAGTTCGAGGCTAGCCCAGGCAGTTTATGAAACCCTGTCTCAAAAACAAAAACAAAAGATTTAGGGACATCGCTGAAATGTGGAGCACTTGCCTAGCATGCATGAAGCTCTAGGTTAAATCCCCAGCATTGGGGAGACAGAGAGAGGGTAGGGGAGGAGGTTATGGATAAATTGTAAAGTCTCCTTTGGGCAACGCATAGTCAAGATCTTTTACTTCTCATTGGCGACCATCTTAATTCATTTTCACTGCATTGAAACACAAAGCAGTGCCCAAAGAAATCACTGGGCTCTATCAGCAGGTAATGACTCGGGGAGTGCTCTCTGCTTTGAGGATATGGTGGACAATGCATGGTGTAAGCTCTGGAATGGAAGTCTAGGGTCTGGGTCCCTTCCCTCCTTGGCATTGCCTTGGTCTGGTCTCTCCAGCATGTTCTTTGCTTTCCTTGATCTTTCTGCCAGCTGAATTATTTATGTTTGGTCCTATAAATGTTTATAAGATAGCACTGGGGGGCTGTGATGTAGCTCAGTGACAGACCACTTGTCTAGCATGCACAAGGCCCTGGATTCAATCCCCAGGACTGAAAAAAATATACATTATGGGCTGGAGGCATGGCTCAAGCAGTAGAGCACCTGCCTAGCAGGCGCGAAGCCCAGAGTTCAAACCCCAGTATCACCACCAAAAAAAAAAAAAAAAAAAAAAGACAGCTTCATGTCCACTTTACCTGTTTCTCTGCCCTTTCCCATTTGGGTAAAAATCAGCTCCATGCATATGATGAGACAATCTTCCTGACCTTGGCCTTTCATGAATAAGAAAAAAAACTGTGGTTCTCAACCCTGGCAGGTCTTTTATGTGCAGTGAGTATTCTCACCCTATCCAGTAACATTTCTCTCATTTTTCCACAGTTATCTCTAAAGACACTGCGGTGAGATGCTGGATGAAGCCAGAGTCCTGGGGTTCCGCATGCAGGATAGGCACCCCAGGGGAATGTGTCAGACTCCATACTCAAGCTGTATTCAGTTGACATACAGGCTTTCTGAATGGAGCACTTATTTATTGTAAAAACATGGTTTGCACGGGCTTTTAGAGCATTTTAGACAACTTTTATTTGAGTAATATTTTTAAAGACACCAGTTCTCCAATTTTTTTTTAAGCTTCTTGGCATTCTTCCCTCTGTACAGGTAGAGCCCTGTCCCACACATTGTGCCCATTCTGTGACTTTACATGTGCTTGTGGCCTGGCCCTTTCTAGATTCTGAACTGTTTTTAGAGCGTCCTTAGCTTGCGGGTAGTCCTAAGTCATAAGTATCCACATGGCTTCTTATTGGCATGACTTTATATTCTCATCACAACAACCACAAAAGCAAACCAAATAATGCCTTATAAAAGATGCAGCTCAGAGGAAGTAGTTTGTCCTCCACATCTGACAGTGCCGTGCAACCTCCAGTGAGCAAGACGCCATGTCTCGCTTCCATTTTGCAGTACAGGGATGTCTTTTTGCTGCTTGATGTAAATATATTGCAACGCAAAGGCAAAAGTGGGCTTGGTCCCTCCCATGCCTTCCGCAGGGCCCCTTTTGTAACTGAATTCCTACAAGTAGCCAATGCTCTTACTGTTCATAGTGTCCCTAGCACCCATGTCTCTGTCACTTTCCTCTTATCCCTCTAAGTTCCCAGCCTCATCCTGGTAGTAGCCAGGGTGAGATCAGCTTTATGAGATTTTGGTACTTTTTGTCCCTCTGAAGATTACAAACATACACAACTTCACGATGACAGTAAACTACTAATTGCATCTCAGAGGTCTCCCTCCCCAACCCCCATCTCCAGTAAAGGATTTCCATGCAAAATATGACACCAAAAAGTGTAGAATGAAACATCTCATGAAGTACATGTCTCAAATATCTGGCCACACTCCAACCCTTTAGAAATTTGGGAACATCCATCAGGCAAACAGAGCTCCCTTCTAAGTTGAAGAAGGGCACAACTGGCTTAACCACTCCCCTCGTCTATACTGGGCCCCAAGAGCAGGTGGCAGAGGGTCAATGTGTTCAGCCACCCCAAATGTGGAAAGGGTCAAGCCATGCTGGGGCTGCTGCTCACACCCTTTCCTTGTGCCTCCAAGAGTGAAAGTATCCAAGTACTCCCCATCCGTGGAGGAGGAAGGCTGTGGCAGAGGAGGAAGAGAATGTAGAAGGGAACAGACTGATCCTCAGGCTGGGCTCAAAATAGCTACAGATTAAAGGAAATCAGGGAGGGAAAGCAGTGAATGATAATTTGCTTCAGAACAACCCACTCATGCGGTCATACCTTAAGCACATCAACCCCAGGTCAAGCCATCCAGAAAAGATGGACATGGAGAGAGGCCAGCCAATGTGACTGCAGACACTTGTCTGTTATCTGGAACAAAGACTGACCTCTTACATCAGTGTTGTGCTTTCTAGGTCCACATAGGAGAAACAGCCAGGGTCAAGTTCCCTTCTTCGGGGGATGACTCAGGACAATTGTAACAGCTTAATCAACAGAAGGGAAGCTTCTGAAGGCCTTTTGAATTATTTATTTGTTGTATTGTTTCTGGAAGATTTCCAAAAGGTCAGAATTTATTCTAACAATATACACTCCATCTTCCTCCCAGTTGTGTAAAATAATTATAAAAGCTTTAATTGTCATAATGAAGAAGACCCCAAGCAAGGGTAATCCACCTTTGGAGTAGATTGCCCTGAGGAGGTGGCCACAGGTTCACATTCTGCACTGCTGGGATGAAAATGAAAAATAAAACTCTTCAAGGGCAGAGGGAAGGAAGGAGCAAAAACCAAAAATAGCATGTAGGGAGAAATCTCAGGAATATGGCATCACATGTTTCCTCAAGACCTACCGCTGAACCCACAACCCTCTGAGCTCATGCTCCTGCATGGTTCCCTCTGGCAGGGTATAGACCAAGCCCTTGTCCATGAACTCTCACTCACAGGCCTCCCTGCCATCCTCACTTCCTCTCACTGACGCTAGTCTATGACTCTCCCAATGTTTCATCTGTATTTTATATTTATGTCTCCCTCTGCAGATTCATTCCTTTGTACCTAATAAACTTTAATAAGTGGAAGTGCTTCTGGTCATTTCCTTATGCAGCCCATCTGCTATCCCTCATACTAATCTAAGTGAAATTTTTGTAATTGACATGAAGTAACTGTACCTATTATAGGATACAGTGTGGTGTTGCAGTATATGTATACAAATATGCAAGGATCAAACTTGAGTACTAAGCCACACCTATTTAAGGATTGGGAGGAGTTCTAAGCATGCCAGGGAAAAACGGATATTTACACAGATCTGTACATGCTGTAACCTACTATTTTAGAAAGAGGGCTATGAGTACTCTTTTCAGCAGACTAACAACGTGTATAGAAAAGCCAAGCAAAAGAAAAGAAAACTTGGTTTCAGACGCATTTTTTAAAGTAGGTAAGTTTATCAGCTTTATAACTGTAAAATGGCCAGAGTGCATTGCTTATAAATTCTGCTAACTTGTGTTGAAATGGAGCAACTTTCAACCAAAAGTGTGCTTAGTCCACCTCCCATAATTCAGCAAACCCCTCAAAAATAGATGCCTGCGTGAAGCAGAGTCATCTCAACCTCCACCATGTTTTACGTGGACACAGGCACCTGGTAAGAGATATTTATCTGCTGGTTGAGCTGGCTCAGACTTAGAGCTTGGAAGGCAAATGTGGATTTGAATCTCTAGTTTGTCTCTTAGGAGTTTGGAAAAGTAAATTACTTAGTCAACCCTTCAGTTTCTTCATCTGTCAAATGGGGACAAAAATGTGCACCTAGTTACAGTAGTGAAGACACATGGGAAATCCCTGAACCCTTGGGTCACTTCATAGCTAGGTAAGGACACTCCACACTCTGGGGAGCAACCAGTTTGCGGGTTCGAGACTCAGTTACAAGCAGGCCTTCATTTAAGCCTTTGCTGAGTAGCTCCAGCCATATTTCACTAACTGCAGAGTCAGAGGGGTAATTAAAATTCATAGATGTTCCAAAAATAAATCTCATCTAGACACTAATTTTAAAATTAGCCACTATATACTTTGCATCTGAATGAGTTAAGAAGCTGACTGGTTTTGTCTGCTCCCATATTGGTGGAGGACACAAAAACTCTTTAATGATCAAAAGGGCCAATGTGAGTAGGGAAGAAAAGCAAGGACCCAAAATGACTTATAAAGTAGATGATGAACTTTGGAGTCACTGACCATGGTGGGTAGTAAAGGAGCTGTAATTTTAGGTACCTCTCACAGAGTTAAGAATGGAGAGGAAGCCCCCAGAGAGATGAAAGGAGTAGCTTAATAGGAAGGGCTATAGACTCCAGGTGTGTGTAAGTCACTTTTAGTTATCTTGACAAGATACCTGAGAAAATAACTTAAGAGAGGAGAATTTATTTTGGTTCCCAGTTTTAGAGGTTTCAGTCCATCACTGGCTGGCTCCATTACTTTTGGCATGAGGTGAAGCAGAATATCACAGCAGAGAGGGAGCGATGGAGCAGAGTTTCGTACCTCATGGCAACTAAAAAGCAGCAAGAAGAGCATCCAAAAAGAGCAAGGAAGAGACCAGAGACAAGATACAACTGTCAAAGACACACCCCCACTTCCTCCAATAAGGTTCTACCTTCCCCTATTTCCACCACGTCACAGTATTCCAGTCAATCATAAATCCATCAACCAATTAATCCATTGATAAGTCAGAGTAATCATGATTCAATCACCTCTCAGTAACTGGATACACCTGCTGAGGACCAACTCATTAACACATGAGCCTTCATATCCAAACCATAACAAGGAGCAAGTTCCAAATTCTCAGACTGTGCCCCAAGAGGCTTTGGCAGTTTTCATAAACCAATTCTGTTATGGGTTGAATTGTGCCCCCTATCCAATCTTATATTGATGTTGTAACCCCCTGCATGTCAGAATGTGACCTTATTTGGAAATAAGGTCATTACAGATACTTAAAACAAGGTCACACTGGAGTAGAGTGGCCCCAAATCCAGTATGACTGGTATCCTTATTAAAAGGGGAAAATTGGACATGATCGTTCACACAGGGAGAGTGTGATGTGAAGAGGAAGGCAGAGACTGGAGTGATACCTAAGATGCCAGCTAAGCAGCAAAAGCTAGGTAAGAGGCATGAACGAGTTCCCCTCATAGCCCTCAGAAAGAACCAAGGGCTTGAACTCGATCCTGAACTTTAAAGAGAGGAAACTTGATCTTGAACATGTAGACTCCAAACTGTGTGACAGTAAATTTCTCCTAGTTACATCACCCAGTTTGTGGTATTTTTGTTACATCAGCCCTAGCAAACGAATACATACTCTGTCACCTTGGAGTTTTGCATGTTTATGGGGAAAAAAAGGCTGAGACTAATGTTAAAGAATTAGCAGTTCTTTCTCCTGCAAACAGAGCAATCTTCCAGTCTAACCTTGGCACAGGTCACTTGCTTCGAGCTTCTAAGTCCTAATCTCCTAAATAAGACATCAGTTCCATTTTGCCTGTCACAAGAGTGAAAGAGCAGGCTTTTCTCTTAAGTGACATTCTCCTGTTGTGGAGTTGCTAAAGCTTTAAAAGAGGCTTGGCATAGCACCAGCCATTCTGATAACCTCTAGATTTCTAATTTCTAGTATGGATTTTTAATTTTAAAAAAACCTTGGTGAAATGTACAGCATTAAATTCATCATCTTAACCATCTTAGTGTTCAATATTGTACATCTACATTGTTGTACAGGATACCTATCACCACCATCCATGATGAAAGAAGTGTTTTCATCTTGCATAAATGAAACTCTATATCATTGAACAATAATTCCATACTTCCCCTCCCCCAAGCCCATAAATTTGACTATTCTAGACACTTCACGTACATGGAATTATATCCTCTTGTGACTAGTTCGTTTCACTCAGCATAATGCCCTGAACTGCCCATACATATTGTATTGTCAGAATGTCCTTCCCCTCTTTAAGGTTGAATAATATTCCATTATATGGATATGTCACATTTTGTCTATCCATCTATCTATGGATACTTGCTTCCACCTTTTAGCTATTGTGTATGAGGCAAGTTGGAAACTGTGTGCACAAGTATCTCTTCCAGATCCTGTTTTCAATTCTTTTGTGCATATACTTACGTGGAATTGTTGGGTCATAGTTCTAGTTGTAATTTTTTGAGCCACCTCTATATTGTTTTCCACAATGGGCATACCATTTTACGTTCCCACCAACAGTGCACAAGGGTCCCAGTTTCTCCACATCTAACACTTGTTATTTTCATTGTTTTAGTCCCTGTCTTGATGGATCTGAATTGGCAGCTCATTGTAGTTTTGGGGTTATTTTTAACAAGTGAATTAATCCAAAGGATGATACATAATGCAGAAAATTGCAGAACTGGTTGAGTTTTCTGAATATCTCAGTCAGAAAAACATATCCTCTCTCACACATTTTTCTGTGCTGTGACTGATGCCAGCATCTACTCATGGAACACATGATAGAAGAGGCCACTGGACATTAATTGCAGTATTTTTATTGTATGTTTGATGCATTTAGAGACAATTCCAAGGGCAAGCACTGGATAGGGAAATTATCTGGTTTGTAGATATTTGTACAAAAGACTGTTAAGACTACATAGTCAAGTCCCGACACAGGAAACAGAAATGTTTTCTTTCATATTATTCCCTGCCAATATCATTTTCCAGCTAATACATTTAGATTCTCACAACATGATTGCAAACAAAGTATACACTGGTTCCCACAAGAATTCTGTGTATGACATTTCGAGATGGTTGGTGTCAATCAGATAAAGCACATTTGACACATACCATAGAAGGGGAGTGGGGACTTGGGACTGTGCAGGATGAAATGCCACACGAAATGCCACACCTACAGGAAGCATAAGGTAGTGCTGAGACAACAGGACAGGTGACCTGCCACACCTCCTCCTCCTGCACATAAGCATGGCCTGTGAAACAGGTCCCCTCCCTTCCCCCCACCCCATGCTTTCTCCTAAGGCTGAGAGCACAGCTGAAGGTCTTTCCAAAAAAGGGTCACAGCTCTTCATTTGCCTCGTTGATGATTATTTTTGTATACCTAATGATTCACCCAGTATTAAAGCAACTTCACTACTAAGATCCAATAGGCATATACCCATCCTGTTAGTTACGTAAAGTAGACTCCTAAAAATGACCCTGGGTCTTCAATTTTGGGTGCTAAGGGATACCTGTAATTTTTATTATATCCTTATTCTACCTAACGGTGCAAGCCACCTTCAAGAAAGAGGACTGTTCCTGCTTTGTTAATTTACTTTCACTGGAGCATCTGTCCTTGTGCTTGAGGGATGTTTTTACCCATGGTAAACCCCATTTACTAGACAAGGCTGATTCAGGTTATAAGGGGATATGGGAGAGAGATATATCCTTTAGAGCCATGATGACTTCTTTCTGCACAAAGCATGCACAGGTGCACCCCCTCCCCCGCATAATAGACACGCAAATGGTATTTCTAGAAGGCTATTTACACTCAGTGACCTTTAAACTACTTCATCCTAATATTCATTTTTTTTTCATGTTGCCTTCAAAAAAGCAATTCCTGACCAAGAAATTATCCATATAAGTTTTTCAAAGCAAAGTCTGCTATGAGCATTTCAAAGTGAACATCCTTCCCACAGCTGTCTACTCAAAATTCAACATACTTCAAGCTGTTCATTTAAGTGGATGAAAGTGTAAGCAGTCACATCACTTCTGGTCTTTCCCCACCCATTCCAAGCACAAAGAACCTGTCCACTGCTATTATCTGGGTTTTGACAGTGTACAGACCACCTCCATTGCCTGGTGGGATAAACCAGACCCAGTTTAACTTCCAGGCTGTGCATGGAGGGGCCACCACATCCTCTAGCGTTAAGACAAAGAGATCACCACTGTGATGTGCAGTGCCAGCCAAGACAGCTCTCAAGGAGAACTGACCCTTCTCTGCAATGCTTGACAAAAGTCAGTGTCCAACAGCAGAAGTAGCATTGTGTTTCCACCTCATGACTGGACATTGACATCAAGTTGTCAGGGATATCTGTGTCCTTGGCCACAGTAATGAAAGAAGGACCCTATGTAATTTATGCTTACTACACTTCTCTGACCAAACCCTGAATCACCTTCGCTGTCTCAGACACATCAGATCTATGAAATGTCTTCCTAACAAGTGAAGATGAGACCACACAGTGAAATCTTACAATGGCTTTCTGCAACATTTGTTTTAAATAATGCTGCAGGTGGACTTGGGCGTGGATAGGTACCTACATCCTCCTTAAATGTCAGCCTTCCCCCTTACCTGCTGTAGACACCTTCAGATTGGCTGCTCTACCTGAGACCCTCAATTCATCAACAGTGGAAACCAGAGGACACCTGCCCAAAGCACTTAACACTACAAGCCACCACTACCGATTGCTATGAACTTTAGAGCTAAAATCTTCTATACATTTCTCAACCATTTGTGATCAAGACTTCGAAGTAAAAAGCTCACAGCATACCTACACCTACCCACAACCACTCTTAAGGAAGCAGGGTAGAAAAAAAAGATAAGCTCCAATAAAAACCCCTGATCCTCAATGTTCACATCCACGTAAGGAGGGGCTGGGTCCCTGCCAGTTCTCACAGCCTGTGGTAATGCTGCTGAGAAGGAGTTTCTAGCCCTAAGACTACTGATACAATATTCCCATTTGCAGATTCCTGTCAAGGATAGGGAAGCATAATTAGGTCCAATGGCACTTTCCCACTCGCTTCTCTATTAATATAAACTTCCACTGTGTCATCTCTGCTCTACTTGTCAGCTCAGAGGTGGTACAGAGTTCCAATAGATGGAGGTAAGCACTCCTTCCCCTCCCCTCCCACCTGTGTCAGCCACCCATCTGCAGGCAACTGCTGGCAGATTGGGCAAGAGGACAGCTGCTTCACATGCTGATCTGCGGGATCTAACAGGAGCAGGAGGGGCAGAGCTGGAATGTCACCCTAAGAAAAAATGCTTCCACATCCGTCTGTTGCCCTCTTGCCCCTGCCATCCCAGCACTAAACCCACTGGGTCTTTCTTGCACACTTTCTGTCCTCTACTGATGAGTCAACTCCTTTATGTGAACACAGTCTTGGAAACAAATCAGCTAGACTACAGTGTCTCTGCTGAGAAAAAGTAGTGAGTGTTAGAATTACAGCTACTTTACCTGCAGTCTCAATAGTCAAGAGTTTCTCATTTTCTCTCCCTCATTAGCTGGGAATCACAGCTATGTGGGGTGGTACCATGCCACAAGGCCATTTAATGAAATCCTAGGCTAGTTGTGTAGGGAGAGCAATCACCTCTGGGGAAAGCCACATGGTGACTCAGGAAGCCACTGGCATAGCTGTCTTGGAATCTCTAAGGTGGGTACATTCCAGCTAACACCAATGCCCAGCTCCTATGCCTGTGGAAGCAAGTCTGGACCTACTGAACATGGGCACAGTGCATGGAAGACAAGTCCTTCAGGGTCACAGGCACTGGGATAGAGCTGGGACTGCAGAAAAGCCCCCTTGTTCCTTCCCAGTGGCTTTGTTCCCCAGGACACACGTGTGGGGACTGTGTTCCAGCAAAGAGGTTCTCTCTGACTACACACACAAGGGCCCTGTGTGCAGACAAATGCTTGTTAACCTGGGAGAAACCAGTATGGAGAGAAAGACTAAAACTTCAAAAATGGTTACTTTTCCCACCAATTCAGTCCCCTCTTAGGAGGCTAATGTGTCTATTGTCATGGGAATACAAGAAGAGCAGCTTCAAATCCATAATTTGTCACACAACTGAACAACAGGCAAGGAAGACACAGTTACATAGCAAAGGAAGGGACCTATGCAGCAGAGAAGGGGATGTTTAGAGACACAGGGGATAAGCTGGATTTGGCTTCAGAAAAGGAGGCTACATGGTAACTTTCTCATTTTACTCAAACAGGAGAGTGGTTGTTCTGCTGGTAATTTAGTCAGGTGGGAAGTTGGAAATAAGAAGAGGGAGGGGAGGTATACTTCACTTAAAGAACTTAATCTCCGTGTCGACACAGTCATAGAAAAGGTCCCCCACCTCAGCGGGGTCCAGGGGGTCAGGGCTGCTCAGGATTTCTTCCATGGCTTCCAGGCCTTGCTTCTCCAGCTCCAGCATGGTCTTTCTCAGTGTGCGGCCTTGCTCCTGAGGAAAGATAAGGACACTTCACATATCAGCAAAACAGTGGGGGTTGTTGCAATGGACACTGCCCACTGTCCTGCCCACTCCTTCTAATCTCATCCCACAAGATTGCCACAGAGACTGTTCTAGAACATGGTTATGTTACTAGCCTGCTCAGGACACTTACACAGCTCCAACTGCTTTCAGGATAGCAGTAACATTCATGGAAGGTCTTGGTCTTGCTCACCTATTCTCTAGCCAGGCATTTCCTTCTCCCTTTTTTTTGGCTGCACTGGGGTTTGAACTAGGCCTTCATGCTTGCTAGGCAAGTGCTTTTATGGCTTGAGCCCCTCCACCAGCGCCATCTACCCCCTCTTCAGCCAAACCGAATAAACTGCATTCCTCCATCCCATGATACTCTTTCTTGCTACTGCAAGGTGACACTGTCCTCTGGAGGACTTTTCCCTGCCTCATTGCTTGGGCAACTTGTGCCTATCTTCAGATCTTGTGGGAAGGCTTTTCCTCCAGACATCCATGACACAATCCCTACATCCCTGCCATGGTCACCACACTCCATCTTGTGATGGCTGATCTACATGGCTGTGTGCCTCATTACACTATGATCTTCTGGGCAGCAACAACGGGGCTTATCTTTGCCCTCTAATGACTGAAACATAGTGGTCATTCTCAAAAGGTGTTTATTGAAGGAATAAATGGCTCACTGAATAAACACATGCCATGTCTATCCTCCAGTCACTCTTTTTCTGAGATGGTGAAAGCTCTTCTTCCAAGTGGGACTCTCATTTACAGCACACAACAGAGAAAGCTTTCATCATTCCAAGATGTCCCAGAACTAAGAAGTTGCTCTTCCCTTCTGTCCACCACTTCCTACTGCTGCCTTGACTCAAACCAAGTCATTTCTAAATGTCAAAACCCTCCAACCTCATCAGTCCATCTCTGAACACAACCCTTCCTACCCAGTTTGTTGCCCAGTATCCACAAAAGCAGACCACATGGAATGACATTTTTAGTCTTCTTGAGGCTTACAGTCACCCACTTTGAAAATAATCACTGTCAGGAACTAATCTGGACATTCCTGAATAAAAACTCAGTTTAATGCAGCAAAGCATTCATGGTTTGAGGGGAATGTCTGGCAAGAGAGGAACCAAAATAAAATAACCATGTGACTTCCACATGTCCAATAGCCAATTCTGTAGAAAAGAAGGGCAAGTACTACAAAAAATGAGAATGCCTTTCTCAGATGTATCTTCTGAATTCATCTGGATTTCCTGTTGGTTTTGCCCTTTATATATGTACATATATATGTATTTAGATTGTCCACCATGCCAAATATAAGAAAAAAGCTTGCCTATGCCACCAATTTATCTGATAGGTGTCTCTTGTTCTCAAGCAAATTACACCTATAGAAAGTCATTGCATCAATGCTTAGAGAAGCAGATGAATGCCTCACAACCACAATTCTCCTTCCTTCCTGCAGTAAAATATAGGCTTGGATTTTATATGAAAATTTAGCACTAATGGTTGTTGTGGGCATTGACTGTGTGCTGGGGAACATAGGCGGGGTGTTTTTCTTATTTGAATTGATATCTTTTAACTTTATTAACCAAAGCTTGGTAGGTGGGAAAAACACATTTTGAGGTTTTAAAACAAACTGAGAACTTGAGAATCATTTTTTTTTGAAAACTCCATTTGTATTATGATAAAATATTCATAACATAAAATTTACTCTTTTAACAATTTTTAAATATACAACTGTTTAGTACATCCACACTGTTTTTGCAATCATCACTACCATCCACCTCCAAAACTTTTTTTGATGAATTACTTTCTTGAAATGGCATGACTGAATCTTTAAATAAAGGATTACTACCAAGTACAGTTTCTTATCCCCAAAGAATTTTAGATAGCACATAAGCAGTCATCCCTACTAGAACTTACATCTCTATTTCTCCTAAGGAAACAGGTGTGTCTTAGCCCACTGAGTTCGAGAATAACATCAAAAGTAGAGGCTTGGTTTTATTTGGTTTCAGGAGACTGGGTAAGACAATGAATACCAGGAAAAGGGTCCAGAAAAGCACTCTGAAACTGGCTTTCTGTGAGATACTGGTAAAACATGAAAGGAAGGAACTGAGCTTGCTAGCTGCTTCCCTGACCCTCTCTTGTTGACTTTAACACCCTCCCTGGCCCTCACCCAGCCTCACCTGGTCACTTTCAATGACGGCACGTGCCCACTCGTGGGCCTTGTACAGCTCATGCCGGCGGTCTGGTTTCTCCTGGAACCGAGGCTCCTTTTTGGCAGGATCGTCATCCCCAAAACAGGGAGACTGTGCTTTAGGGACAAGTTTTACATCGTCAACAAAGATGAAAGGCTTGAATATGGACCTGGAGAAAAAGGAGAGCCACTTCAGCCACACTGAGCTTGGGGCCTGAGGACACTCAGGCAATTGTTCTTCTATTTGGCAAACACTTTCTGAGCCAAGTTGGGTGGTGGGTAGTGGGTGGTGGGTGGGTACAGGCCATGAGAAACACAACTGCATGTCTGAGTAGCTATTTCAGTAAAACTAGCATCCATTTGTAAGCTGTAAATTCTACTTACAGCAAGGAGACATCAAAACAGACTTTCTCTGTTCTGGAAAGACCACATGAGAAGCCCCTTTTAGTTGCATAAAGTAAGGCAAGTAGACATGCAGGTTGTGGGACGAGGATCTTTAAAAAAAGGAGTGCCATTGAGTACAGTTTTACCCCATCTATCTGAGTTGAAGGAGGCGCTCCCCTTTCTCTCCTAGACAGGATCCTGTGTTTTTGTTATTGAGGTTCTACCTTATTGAAAAATCCTTGTGGTATCTCACAGACTCAAGAAAGACAGAGTAAGACCGATGTCAGCAAAGGATCCTGGAAGCCCCAGAGGGAGCATGACTGAGAAGCAGAAGTCTGATTGTATGCTAATGCTAGTGCTGGCTTAGCAGGCGGCCAATACCCCTTATTCTTTTTCACTCAGTTCTTCTGGCAGGATGGACATAGCTTAGGGGAAATGGCTGTGTGCAGGCTTGCACAAGCACCACACACACACACACACACACACGCATGCGCACATGAGTCTTACATGTAGAGTTGTGGCCCAGACCACAGGGTAAGTGGAAACCCACAATGAACTAACACTTTAAAAAGAGCCTTTTTCTCTATTTTAAACCCAGAGAAAGCAGTGCTGGGACAAAGAGGCACTCATTCATAGCAGGCACAGGCACCACTGGGCCTGAGGGTGTCTATTGTCAGCCACACGGACAGTCCCTGCAATAAGGACAGGGAGAAGTCCCTCACACCCTATGTGTGGTTATCAATTTGTCTGTCTGATGTGGACATTTTTTTCTCCTCTCAAAGTGTGTACCTTGGCACACTCCAAGCAGCCTCAGACTGGGTTAGAAGTGAGCTGGGATGTTGACTTCTTCATCTCTTAGGTGTGCGGGGCTTAGGGCAGTCAGAGCACCCTTGCCAGTGTGTCACACAAGTATTTTTATGTGCACCATGTTCTAAAAAGGACTGGAAACCTGTCGCCCTAGTGACTTTGGTCGTGCCCTTAGACTTGCAGCATCAGCATCACTGAAGAACATCAGGCTTCACCCCTTCCTGCTGAATCAGAATCTGCACTGTAACAAGGCCAAAGGTCATTTATAACACCCCTATCTAAGGAGCACTGAGAAGGAACCTCTAGGCTAGTTCACTGAGGCCACCATGGGGAAGAGCACTCAACAGAGGAAAGACACTGGTCACAACATGCTAAACTGGAGTCCAGACTAATTTGAACTGAATGTCAAAAGTAGTGAGACCTTTGTGTCCCAAGCTGTGAGTGAGTGGTGCTAGTTAAGAACGAGTTGGGCCCTCTGCCATGTCCTCCCTAGTTGATGTACAAACATCTCGTATGCACAGAAGACTGGACATCCTCAGCCCTATCTCTGGGGAGTATAAGGCATGCCAGGTTGGGCTGTCCCAAAGCCCTTCTCTCCTCAGCCATCATCAAGAAGTCCCCCAAGAACATGCTTCCACTTCTACAGCTTCTTGGAAATAGATCAATCTTTCCCCTACTACTGACTGTTAGAGTGAAAAAGGAATTAATGCAAATGCCAAACTGCTAAACCAATTTTGATACCTGGGAAGGGGAGAAAGAAGAGGTAGGGAGGGAAGGAGTCAAAGGAACAGGAAGAAAGGGAAGGAGAGAAAAAGAGTGTGCCCAGCACAGAGGCATCCAGATCACCTGTCTCTGGGTCCCCCAGCACTGACTTCACAGTTGCATCACAGGCCCTGTCCTGTTCTCCAGGGCCACACAACCCTCAGGGGATCCTTAAGTCAGTGCACATCCTGTACCAGTCAGCAGACCATGCTGACTGGCACAGCGACCCTTCTACAGCAAAGGGACCTGGGACTCCTACCTCATAGCCCCAAGTCTACTTGGGCTATACCTTCTCAGCTCTGGGGATCTGAGCTAGGCAAAACCAGTGACAAAGTGGCTCCTGCTTGGAATTGCCGTGGGTTGGTGTAGGCTCCACAACCAGTGGCCAAGGCAGCTACAATCTCCAGCAGAGCCCAATGAGCCAGGACTAGAAAGGAGAAAACGAAACTCCAAGGGGGAGAGAGGGGAGACAGACAGATAGAGAAAGCAACCAAGTTCCTTATATCTCCTGAGCACACTGACACTAAGGTAGGTCACACATGTCATTTTCCTAGAACTTCCTCTACCTTACTCCCCCTTTCATTTTGAGTATTTATACTTTCCTATCTATAAGGGCCTCTTGGGACAATGCTGCTCTAAAAACTATTTCTCTGAAAAAAGAATAAGCCCAGGTTTATAGTGTTTGCCAATTCCCCTGGCGTAAATACTCCCTCTGTGATCCATTTCAAGACACTAATGACATCACAGTCCATGGCGTTGGCCAGAGATGCACACAATCAGCATCCTCTAAGTCTACATTTGACACTGTTTCAAAATACTAGGTACCTCTCTGAATATTCTCTCATTCCCCTAATTCTTCACATCACTGAAACTAACATGTACTGAGTTCCCAGGAAATGGTTTCCCAGGAGCAGAACAAGTACACTAAGGCAATTAGTGTCATTATTAGTGCCAGCTAACTCAATATAATATTAACATGTTGAAATTTGCCTTCTCAACAAAGGTAATTCAAGGACTTTTGCATCTCCTTCAATCATTCAAACTCTGATGTTTGCATCTCCTTTCATTTCTCAAACTTACATGGTACCTGGCATAAGGTAGAAGGGAGGAAGAACACAAGAGGGAAAAAAGAAGGGAAAAGGTGAAAATGATAGCAAGTCATTTTGAGAAGAAAATCCCTCTCTCAGATGTGAGCAAAAGACAGAGAAGTGCCCAGCACTTGTAAGATCACATCCTTTTTGGTCCTAACATCAACTGAGAGGGTCAAATAACAGAATCCTGCTCCTTGATCATAACCAAAGTAGTGACTCTGAATCTGTCCCCTGAAAATGTCTCTTAAGATTTTTAGCACTAGCAGAAGCCAGCCAAGATCTCCTTAATTTTACTATCTGAAAAATCTAAGGGCAGACAAGTATGCTTCCTGCTGACAAAATACAAAATGTGGAACATGTCCAATTACAGAGAAACACTGAAATGTTGAATAAAAAGAAAAATAACCCAGGACAGGTCTACAGTCACAGTGGGAGACGCGGCCCATTTAATTACGGAAGATAAAAATGAATGTCTTCCGGAAGGGCCTTAATCTCCTGCAAGGTCTTTTTAGTTTATTTAACCATGAATGATTGTCTTTTAAAATTACTTGCAATTTTCCATTCTAAATATCAGAAGGCTACTTTCCAAACCATTTCTATAATTGGATTAAGACATGTACTTCAGCCTGGGAAATGGAATTTCCTCTAGATGAGCATTCCGGTATTGTAAGCCCCTGTTTCCACAGCAGAGTTAGAGCAGGTACCTAGACCACAGGAACAGCAGAGGCTGGTTCACTCCAACCACTCCTTGGAAGGCTCCTGCTTCCTAAATAGTAAGGTCAAGATACCTTTGCAGAACATTCCAGATGCTCCCAAATAGAATTCTCAGTGCCTACTCTGTAGCATTGTAGGCCAACAGAGACAAGAGGCTGCCAAGTCATCAGCACTAGGGGGACAAGCTGGGTTACCAGAAAGAGGAGAAGCTCCGAATCTGGTGGACCAAAAGCATAGTTGGAAAGTGGGGCCATAGAACCCAGGGTTTGGAACTGGGGAATAAAATCAAGAGGAAGAAGCTGGAGTCAATGAAGAAAAATATCTCGAAAGGAGACTAGGAACACTGCTGCATGGCCAAGGCTCACTATGAAGGACCAGCAGAGGGACCACGTAAGGGTGGCTGGGCCTGGTTAGTGGAGAGGTGGGGGAAGGAGCAGAGACCAAAGCCTAATGACCAGCATCAACAGGAAAATACACATCTGTCACCTCATGCCATGCTTTTTATATGACTCTGTGCCTTTGCATATGCCATTCATCTGCCCAGAATGCTATTCCTGCCTTTGTACCTAATGAGCTCTCACTTTTTCCACAATGCCCAGGGCTCAGATTTCTTTCCTCTGTGAAGTTCTCCCCCTCATCACTTCATATTCACCACCTCTTTCCTTGTAACTCCTCATCCCTTGTGCTTACCAAGCACAATATTTGGTATACAGTAGTTGCTTAATAAGTGCTTGTTGCGTGAATGAGAAAGTAAAAAAATAGTTTATGCTGTATTCACTAGTCAGATCTTGTTGAAAGGATCTATTGATATTAGCAGTAGTTTATAAAATGAGGCTGAAGGGTCAGGAGAGATCCGTGTGTCAGCCAAAATATAGTCCCTGAAAAGAAAAGGCTCCTTTCTAGACACAATCACTTTCTAACCACGAAAGTCATGAAAAGCAATAGCAGCAGATTCTTTGGTAGGAGATTCAAAGGTTTAATAGCTGATATTCAAACAATGCCAGTAGTTTTCAGCCAATGGAACACCTGAAAACCACTAGAGAACCTACTGGAATGAATACTCACTCTTCTGGAGTCTATCATGCTGAAGATCAGGCTTAACATGACAGATTCTGGGGTTCGCCTTGAAGATTCTGATATAGTGGACTGAGGTCAAGGCAACTGTATTTTTAAAAAACTCCTCCCAAGTGATCCTAATAATGAACAGATTCAGAAACCACTGGATGGTCATCTCTAAACTACTGATGATGTGACCTGTGGTATGCATGACTGAACATTGCCAGGCAGAGGAGCTATGGTAGATCAGAGATGGTCTTCACAAATAATTGGTCAACCTACTACGTACTTCTTATCTCATTTGGTCCTCCCCAAAGCATTAGAGGTAGGGGCAAAGGCTGAAGCTTGCAGAGGTGGGATTCAGAATCCTGACTGTTTGTTCTAGAGCCGTGTGTTCTTAACCATTGTGCAACATTGCCTCTGTAGGCAAAGATCAACTTCCTAAAACACAATGTCTTAAAGAACTGGCTGGTATACTTGAAACTGCTTCAATTTGTGCTGCCTCTGGACTATTTTGTTCAGTAATTCACAGGAACTAGTTCTTATGCTAAATTTTGGACATTTCTCTCTCTCTCTCTCTCTCTCTCTCTCTCTCTCTCTCTCTCTCTCTCTCTCCCTCTCTCTTTTTTCTCAGTGTGTTTTGTTCATGCTTGGCATATGACATATATTCCACAACTATGTGACGAATTGAAAACAACTGGATTCTCTGACTGTCATAAATCCTATGTGACTATAGCCAAGCCCCTCACCTAATCAAAGCTGTTTGTGCCACACTGCCTATGTTGAGACTGACTGAAAAATGTGACCTTACTATCCAAGAGGAGGAAATGACAAGGAACTTAATACACACTTGCTAAATGAGCTGTCCAGGTCAGCACATGCTTTCTACCTTCACAACTGTGTGTCAAACCAACCTTGAAGGATCTGGGGTCCCAGTGAAGTAGTGGATGCACGGTGAGCTTCTATTCTGGGGCAGGACAGACACTATACTGGCTGTGGTGAGGAAAGATTCAGAGTCTATGCAGACTCCACTGGCTTTGTCCCGTAAGATGTTAATCATCGTCTGCACCGTGATACTTTCTGAGAAAAAAAAGAGAGAGATGGAAAGAGAAGATTTAACAGTGGCAAGCTGTGAATCAAAAACATTTTCTCTTTCTCTTTTTTAATGCCCCTCTGAAATTATAGCTGGGAACATAACTACTAACAACAGAATATCTCCCAGCTTCCCTTGTGACTAAGTTTAGCCATGTGATCATTTCTGATGAATAGAGTTGAGCAGAAGTGGCATATGCAGATTCTTGTTCACATTCATATCTCTGTCATTCACTTTTCTTTTTGCAACTTCCTGCTAGATGGAAGACACCAACAAGTGGACCACCCATGGAAGCCCTATTTTGAAACAGCCCTGGACTGTATATACATGTGGACAAGAATATGGGAAAGAAATAACTCCCATTTTCTTTAATCCATATTAATTTGGGGTCTTTTGTAGAGCATTTAGCTATGCCTCAAGTAATGCAATAACTCAATAGACATCCATAAGAAAGAATGTGCAATCTAGACACAGTCCCCCAAGCTCTCTCTTTCATATGCTGTTGCTTATTAAGGTCAACACAATATTTGGGAAATGGCCTCTGTGCGGTGGGAAATATACACAGACAGAGGCATTAAGACTTTCCAGAGCATGTAGCTATTGGCTCTGAAATCAGGTGAGTGAATACATAAATCCTTGACTACACGGGATCCATTTGTACATGTTCCCATTTGGTTACAACTCTTTAAAACACTCAAGCCAGATGTGGTGGAACCTGACTGTTATTCTAACACTCTGGAGGCTTAGGCGGGAGGATTACAAATTCCAGGCCAGCCTGAGTTACATGGGGAGCCCCTTTTCAAAAAACCAGAAACAACAGCAAAACACTCTTGTAGTCTGTGTCCACAAAGATGGAATCCCACGGGGAGAAGGTTTGTTAACACAGTGCATATCATCTTTATAAAGCTCTGTTTATAGCATTTCACACCCAAATTATTAACAACGCCATTCATTTCTTCAACTATACAGAGCTCAAATTTCCTTACTGTCTCATACTGTGTTGATTTGAATCATATTTATTACTAATAGGTTGGCAATATCTCTTAAATTTTTTAATCTCTGCTTCACATTTTCCCCCCTTGCATCTTACTTATCAGAAGAATTGGGTCATCTTCCTACAGTGTCCCAGTCTGAACTGTGTGCCATCTCCCCAGTGTTATTAAAAATGCTTCCCCATCCTCTTTCTTGTAAAATAGTAGCTACATCTGGAGGTTTCATCAGATTTAGTGTTGATGTTTTATGGTGACTATTTAATAACTTTCATTGCTGGTTTGGTTCCAATTTAAAACTTTTAGAACTTTTTTAAAAGTTCCCATTAAAAATGAATATGTCCTTACTTTTCTACTCAGATTATATAACTTAAATTCTATAACAAAAGTCCCAAAGTGTTACTCTAGATTTAAAGTCAAGAAACTGTTTCTTAAAGAACTCAATAGAAAATATTTTAGGCTTATAAATTCATATGGTCTCCATAGACACATTCCTGTTGCAACTGCTCAATTCTGCCATTACAGCAGGAAGCAGCTATAACAATACAGAAATAAATGGGTATGTGCTATGGACTGGATCTTGAATTCTTCCAAAGGCCCACACATTGAAGGCTTAGTTCCCAACCTAAGATGTTACTGAGAGGTGGTGGAATCTTTAGGAGGTAGGGCCTAGTGGTAAGAAGTTAAGTCATTGAGGTGTGGCCTTGAAGGGGAAATTAGGAGTCTGGCCCCTTCTGATTTCTCTCTTTCCCTCCTGGCCTCCATGTTGCCCCCTCAATGATGTACTGTGCTGCCATAGGCCCAGAAACAATGCGCCCACCCATTTTTGTACTGAAACCATAAGCCAAAACAAACCTTTCGTCCTGTATGTTGTTTATATCAGGTGTTTTGTCACTTGATGAAAAGCTGACTAACAGACTATGGCTGTGTTCCAACAGAACTTTATTTCCCAAACAGGCAGCTGCTGCAGGACATAATTTGCCAACACTAGTGTTAAATGATAAAAAGCTGACTTTAAAAATACGTGAACAACTGGTAAATGTAAAATGTTGACCATTGTGGTTTTTTGGAAAAATTTCCACTCAGGAACAAGAGTAATAAGCTATCTAATCAACACATTGACCTAAATATGGATTCTGATTAAGTCAGTAATTGGGTGGCAGACAAATGGTTTGTGAAGAGAATTCAATGCAACAATTCACCTCAACAAAGGTTCATGGAACAAGGGACTACACAGGTGTCATAAGAGGATCCTAAGATGAGTAAGAGATAACACTCCTGCCCTCAAAGTCCAGCTGACTAACGGGGCTGGAAAAGAGGAAAATATAAGGACAAAGTAATACTAATATATTAATTCTGAGCTCTAAGGAGGGCTTCAATAAGTAGCACAAAAAACAACACAATGACATCAGTGTTCAAAGGAGAAATAGTATCAGAGGAACAAGAAATCTCCTTGGAGGAGGAAGAATTGTGTAAAAAATAAATACAAGATGTCCTTTTGCCTGAACATCAGGAACTTTTGGTACAAGTTAGTCTACATGCAGGGTCTACCCTCCTATTTGTTCATTCTCTTAAGCTCAGACCAATTCTCTGGAATAACTGCAAGATAAAGGGTATAGGAAGGAGAACTATAAGGTACAGACTCACTCACCTTCTTGCTTTTCTAAGCTGTCTTTGCCTGCACAGCAGTCCAGATGATCATCAGCTGGGGAAAAAACTTGGGAAAAATTGAACTCATCCTCTCCCATCCACCAGCCTTGACTCTGAGCGTAAGTCCTGAGGTCTGGATGCTCTGCATCCATCTTAGTGGTGAGGGAAAGCTGATTGCAAATGCACTTTACTCCCTCTGCAGAGAGTGTAAAAGCCAGTTAGTGGAAAATACACTTGTGAAGACTTAATCAAGAAACGGAAATTTATAGGGAATCATTCTCATGGAACCCTAACATCTCAGGGAGGACTCAATTCAATTTTCAAAGAGAAAAACACACAATCCTTGGTCCTCATTCTACAAGAATTCCTAAAAGGTTCAGCTAGGCATGATCACATTTTAGATAAGCAACAACTTTACTTATCTTAAATTCATAATCCAAAGGAAATG
This sequence comes from Castor canadensis, assembly GCF_047511655.1. Taxonomy (NCBI): domain Eukaryota; kingdom Metazoa; phylum Chordata; class Mammalia; order Rodentia; family Castoridae; genus Castor; species Castor canadensis. Next base: position 88,622,901 of record NC_133387.1, read on the forward strand.
CACAAGGCCCTTCATTCTCACTAAATACCCCAAGTATGAATTAAAGGAAAGAGAGGTACAGGTTTAACAAGACATAAAAATCTGTAAGAGATTCCTCCCCAGTGGGATTTTCTTTCCACACCACCACCACACCCACCCAAACAGATAAAAATTAAAATGTAGCTAAATAAATCTAGAATCAGAAATGGTCACATTCTGAGTATACTCTACCTCGCTGAATGAGAGTTAGGCCAGAAACCCACCTATCAGCTGGCGGGCTCACTAAAGCAGGACATGCAAATACACAGAGGACAACTTGGCTATCAAGCTTCAAGATGCTGCCCAGAGTACAGACACTAAGTTATCAGTGCTAGCCCCAGTGGGCAGTTCATAGTTTCTCTCTCAGGGAGCATGTTAATGTTTCAGATTCTTGAATAATGAAATAAAAGAATGAAAGAGCCTAAAGTCCTAGCTGAGATAAAATCATTGCTGCCTGAAAGCCAATCCCTAGAGGTCTGATCAGTGCTGGCCTGAGTTCTCCCAAGATGCTTTGCTTCAATGATTTGCACCTCCAGAATAAGCACTCCTGACTGAGTGACACTGGTCCTTTGCCACTCACTTTTTCAGAGGCCTCCACAAAAGGAAAAATATAAATAATCAAATAATAAATAATTTATTGTTTGATTAATAAATAATTAAACAATAAAAAGTAGCTTGAGCCTAAAACAGTTTTGACATTACTCATACTAAGCTATTTTCAAAAAAGAAAAGCTTTTGTAAACAATTCCACGGATGTTATTTTCCTGGAAGGCTGATTTATATTAGAGATTTGCTTTCAAGAATCAGCATTGGAGGGTAGGGTGCATTAAATCCGCTGCCATCAATTACGCTGCTGCTGAGATCAGAGGACAGGAAATCGATAAACCCAAGAAATGGCTGAGTTTTTTTTTTAATTTAAATGTTTAGTGAAAGACAACATTCATTTTGTGGAGATGAATTTTTAAGCTATATTTTGAACAGAAGCTCAGCTTTTGAAATATAGTTATAGACCAAAAAGCCTTGGATCTTACTTTAAAGCAACTTGACTGCTTTGAAGTTGGCCCACTAGCCTTCTTAATGGGGCATTCAGTAGTAAGATTTCATCTAGGGGGCTTTTTATAAAAGGAGTTTTAAGTTCCAGCATTATAGCAGAGTTGCAGACCTGGGAGGCCACACTGACTTCCTTTGTTCTGTAAATACAAGTGAGAGCCAGCAAGCAGGCACCAGCCCAACTGGGTATACACTGGGCCCATGAAGGTGGAAAAACTCCCTGTGGTGTAGATGGTGTGGCTAGACCATTCTGCACCCTTGTGAGAATGAACAGAAGCCAGCTCTTCCTCCAGGTAGACACAGCCTTCACACAGGCTGGTCAGGACCCCACATTTTAGATTTCTCTGCTTCAATGGACTTTGTGCACAAAAAACAAAACAAACAAACAAACAAAAAAACGGGTTTTTAACTCCTAATGACTTTGACAGATCTGCTTCCAACTCAGGTTAGACTTGGTTCCAAGGCAAAAGTGGCAAACAGGTTTCACCCCTCATACCATTTTTGATTAACTGGAAGAGAATTCATGGTAAACTCAGTTGAAAAAGTTATAGAGGCCAAAGATAGGTTCAACAACAGTGTTTTACCAGCCATGTCTGCAGGGGCATAGGAGAAAGGCAGTGCACATACCACGTATTTATCATCCTGTCCTAAGGAATGTAAAAGGAGTGTCCCTGGTAACTCTCTTTCTCTCCTAGTTCTATGCAGTCCTCTTGGAAGCTCTTTATCTCATTCTGGGATCCCATCCCATTGGGAACACGAGCATTCTGAGGAGATGAAACAAGACCACCACTCCTACCTGTAACATATCCTTCCTCAGCACTGTCTAAGAAGCAAGACTCTGCAGGGGACACAGCAGTGATTCTATGGGCACTAAACCCTTCTGTGTAGATCACCAAGTTCTTGGCTTTTCTAGTACCATTTTCTTACACAGCAATGGCCTGGTTAGCCCAAGTGACATTCAATGATCTTCACACAGATCCAAATTCCTACTTTAGAGGAACATTCTGAGCTCAAACAGCTACGGGGCTGTGGGTGACAAGGGGCAGCTCCCTGTTGAAGGGATTTGTTGACCTGTTATGAATGAAGAACACCATTCCATTAGTCAACTAACAGAGTTAACAGTTTCAGTCACGGAGCTGCTGTAGTCAGAAATGGGTATTGCTCAGAAAGCAAACAGAAAATATGAAACACTGGGAATGTACTTCTGGAGTATGGACATCCTGTCAGTCTGGATCCAGGGCACTCCAGGTTCAGATCTGGAAACAGATGCAAGGAAGTAAGCAGTGTGCCTAAGCATGAAAAGCCAGTACACAGGGGTTCTGCCCCAGCAGCATGTTCCCTGGCTTTGACCCTGTACGTCCAGCCAGCATTACCTCAGCCTTTCCCCTCCCCAAAACTCTTCGTCCTGCACCCACTCACCTGTAATTTTCTCTGCAGCCCAGTACTTCCCTACAGTCTCCAGTGCCCAGGCTTCGTCACGGTCCACAAGCAGATAAGCACTTTGGAAGCTATGGCAGGAGTTTGCGTCTTCGTAGTAATTCCCACCTTGTCCGTGTTCTTCCAACAAGGAGACAATGACGTCTAAGGCTTCTTTAGCTGTTGTCCCTCTTTCTAAACCAAGCCTGAAGTCAGGAAACCAAAAGTGTACCTCAATCATTTCAGACCACATGACTGTCACCATGGCAACTAAAGGCTGGCACAAGGTTGAGTTAGGAAGCATGCCAATGTGCGTATACATGGTAAATACTCAAACTGATTAGCAGCACTTGATAACTCAGAATTCCTCTCTCACACACTCAATTATAAATCATGGGGGATGGTTTCTGTCTTTAGACATAGCCCAGATAGAGGAATCCACACAGACAGAAGAATCAGGAGCCAGTGGTCTTTCTATCTGGACAGGATGGTTTGCACCTCTTTCTGTTTAATGACCACCTTCTCTGGAGCTGGCTGACTGGCTCAGCTGTAGCCCCTAGCAAGACCCCTTTTCTGAGGCCTGTGCTTCCTTCTAACTCCTGCCTAAGCAAAAGGAATCTCTGCCCAGCCTGGATCTCTATTATTCTATAGGAGGTATTTTGGTTACTGCTATGGCCTGTTTCTGTCTTCTCAAAATTCTTATGTTGAAACGCTAACATTCGATGTGATGGCACTAGGAGAGAGAACCTTTGGAGGGTGATTAAATCATGAGAATGGTACCCTCGAGGGATTGGTACCCTTGTGAAAAAGTCCTCAGAGAGCTGCCTTGCCCCTTCCCATATGAAGACACAGCAAGAAGGTGCCATCTGTAAATCAGAAAATGGTCCCATACTAGATACCAAATGCTGGCACCTTGATTTTGGACTTTCTAGCTTCCAGAACTATGGTCAATCAATAGCTCTTGTTTAAAAGCACTCTGTTTATGGTATTTTGTTCTAGAAGCCCAAGTGGACAAAGACACGTAGAAATAAAAATGTCTGATTGCCAGCCAATGTCCTCTGTGCATATAATTTGTCCTTAGATCTCATTAGGAATGGGCTGCTCGTTAGGACATGATCAATCCTTTTTCTACATATTTCCCTCCACCCATCAGCTGACATCTACTTATTGGTGTGGTTTGCAGCTTCACTTATCAAAAGAACACATATTCCTTCCAAAGTGAGGCGTCCATCTCCCCGTGGTCCTACCAATTAATAAACCTTTTAAAAACAGTACAGATACTGCCCTTGGTTATAACCTTGGGCAGTTCAAATAATATATTTGAACTTCAGCTTTATACCATCTATAGAATGAGTGCTTATGTCGTTGGGTTGCTCTGTGGATGAGTTTTAAGAGATAATGAATGTGAAAACACACAGCACTAGTGTCTGCAACCAAGTACATGATGAGTCAATTTCAGGAGGTAAAACACTATGGCAGAGAAATGCATGATTCAGAGATAAAGGGACCTAGCTTCTAGCTCTGGCCCCTATTACTGGCAGACCTCAAGTAATGTGATCTTTCCAACTCCTTATCCTCTTATTGGCAAAGTGGAAACAATACCACCTCCATCTTGGGCTAATTTGGCAGCGGCTGGCCCATGAGATGTACTCAGTTCATTTATCCAGTCATTCTGTCAGACTGTAATCCTGCTAGCAGGAACTCAAGAGTCTTAGAACATGGGCAATAGAGCTACTGAAATGGTGATATGAGTCAGTTCTTGATGAATTTTCAACTTGAGAAGTGATAGCTATTAAAAGTCACCCAGTTTAATGTTTCCTGAGGGACATTCCACTATGCTGTCATGGGAAAGAAAAGATAATACAACTATAAGCTATGGACTGATTCTTGTAATAGGCTTATTTTCATAGTCAGATCATTATAAACCAATCCATTTGACATTTCTCAGTTTAAGCTTATTTAGGAAGACTTGGTTACAAAGCTGTGATTTACAAAACTGAACCTTAAGCCTTTGAGAGTGATAAAAGAATAACTTGATCCTTTTGTGGTTCATAAGCGTTATGATTGGGTTTTCACACTCCCTCAAACCTTATTATAACTTTGGTATGTTATCCATCAGACATTTAAAAAAAAAATGAAGGTTGCATTTTTCCCTTATCAAAGCTGTCTTCTCCTAAGAGAAGTAGCACCAGCAAGTGAAGTAGCACCAGGAAGTACTCCACTTATCTCAAGGATCCATAGCAAACAAATATGCTACAAGACCTCTTGGAATGAGGAGTTGTGCACCCTAGAAGGCCACCTTCCTCCTTCTCAGGGTCCCTCAGGCCTCTGGCACAATGCTTCTTATACACATTCTAGGCACATCCCCGCCCCCAAGGCCTTCCCAGGGTCCCAAATCGATCCATGCAAACATATGCCAAGACTTGTGAATACCTAGCCACGTGTAACAGCCCCATCTTTGAGGATTAGAACCTCTCTTTTGCAGTTCACAGTGCACTCTTCTGAAGTTTTGCCTGTTCACAAACCATGAGATCCCAATCCCAGCATTTGCCCTCCACCCTGACTTGGACTCCCCTATGCACAGCAGGACCCCAGTACCCACCTACAGACATAATTCTGATTTTACCCACTATCTCAGACCATAACTGTGGTAAAAGACACTCCATTGACCTATATGACCATTCCCTCCCACCTGGGCTCCTTGTCATGCATGAGGACTGGACAGCCCACTCCAGAGTTCCAGAGCGAGGAAGAACACTGGGACTATACACTCTCCACCAAAGACTGAGAGGTGTAGACAAATCTCATATCACCAAGTATGGAGGGGATACTAGGCCTGTGGTGATCCCCTCAGGGACGCATGTCACTCAAAGTCTGGGGGCCTATTTTAAAGCCATTCCTACCTGTTTTACCTTCTAGTTGGGGTAGATTTCTGTGATTACAAATGAGAGGAGCACTTTTCTGGCCCTGATGCCTACTTTCACTTTGGTTGCTACATCTGAGCCTGGGCAGGACTAGGACAGGAAAAGTGAAGAAACTGAATAGACCAAGATTACGGTTTCACTCAGACAACGCCCTCCAGTGCAATTCAAATCCTTCCTAAGTCTGGGCTTTGTCCAGGTTTTCCAGGAGCATGAAAATTACATGCTCCTGAATTCAATTTTTCATTTTATTTGGGATCCATGACCTTCTCACTGGTATGTCAAGCTCACCTTGACTATTCCTGAAAGGTCAGCACATCAATCTGAGGAAGAGAGAAACATCTGCACTTTTTTTAGGAACTCTGCTTGCTGGTCTTTTCAATTATCTGTGCCTCCATAAATTAAGGGGACCCCCTCCCTTTGTATCCCAAAGAAGTTAAAGTAAATGAGAAGTAGATTTATTGTGGATATTATCATTGCTATCCTTAAGGGAGAGGCTTAATGTTCTTACAGGACTCCTCAGCAAATTATCTTTCCTCCTTCCCACTACCGACGACTCTACAAGGTCCTTGTGGCCTTTTGGACACTGGGAGATTCCCAGTCTTTAGCCAGAGAGCTGGAAGCAGGAATGTAATGCTATGAACCAAATTTATGTGCCCTGTTGCAATTATGTGTTGAAGCCTAATTCTCAATGTGGTGATATTTAGACCAGAGCCTTTGGGAGATGATTAGGTCATAAGTAGAGCCCTCATGATGGGATTAGGACCCTTAGAAAAGAGACATGTAAGGTCACAAAAAGCAGATGGCCATCTACAAGCCAGGAAGAGGGTCCCCACCAGATACTGATCTGCTGGCATGGTGATCTTCCCAGCCTCCAGAGCCAAGAAACAAATATTTGTTATATAGAATCTCCAGCCTATGGTGTGTTTGTAATAGCAGTCCAAACAGACTAAGTAAAGTGATTAGTGGACACTAAGGGCTGGGGTATTAATGTTTAAGGTGTTAAAATTACGAACATTTGTTATTTAGCTCCTGTTCTCAGCCTCAACAAACCAGCCCAAACCAAAATGGAATCATTCATGCTAAATGCTCCATAATCAAACTGAAGCTTTAAGGAAGCAAAGAGAGCCCAAAATAGATTATTTTTAATGAAACAATAGATTCCATTGTACCTGAGTTAGCATAAGTCCCTTCTGCTTAAACCCTTACAGAAAAGTAACCTGAAGTAACTTGATGTTAACCAATCCATTTTTTTTTTTCAACTCTTCTGTTGCCTCGTTTGCACTTTGGTAAACTCAGTGTTCTGCTTTTGCCTGGTGGGAGCTCTTTTTCTATTTTGGAGAACGAAGGCTTCCCTGATTCATACATCAAGAATAAATGTCAACTCAACCTAAAATTAATTTTTTGTCATTTCATCTTTTAACAGGGGAAGGGTGTGTGACACCTTTTGACTCATCTGTATCTTCTGTGTCCTGAGCTTCCTGTCTCCTGGAGAGAAGTAAAGAGTGATCTAATGTAGAAGGAAAGGACCCCCTGAAGTTGGCAAGCCCTGTTATCCAAGACTCAGCCACCTTCTAGCCTGGGGACTTGGGCAAGCCCTTTAGTCTCCCTAAGCTCCAGTTTCCCCATCTACCAAACATAAGTGAACAGACGCACATCACTGTGCTGTTATGATCATCAGATGAAGCAATATACACAACACATTTTCCAAGAGTGTTCAGGGAATAGAATATGGGTTCTCCCCTCCTGCAAGTACTAACTGGGCCTCCTTTCCAGTCACCTGTGAGTTCTGACACTCACTAACAACTTACAAACTGCGGGCCTTTCTGTATTTTCACCCTGGCTTCTTCTTAAGGACTTTTGTGTGTTTTAACATGCTGAGAGGATGATGGGATGTGGCCAGAATTATAAGATGTTCTGAAATACTGAGATTGACTGGGTTTTAGTGGCAACATTAAACACAGATGAAGCAAAAGTCAGTAAAGACAAAGAAAAGACGAAAGCAGTTATACAAAGGGAAGAGGCACAGCACACTGAACAAGTGTGAGTGATCTGCTAGAGCCAGCTGGGACCAGCTCAAAAGCAAAGGGTTAAATTTCAGGGATGGAGAGCCCTTTGTTAAGCCCTAGGTATCTTGAAATCTATCATGTTGGGACAGACAAACCTAAAGTCATAGAGATGTCTTGACACCCAGAAAATAAATTCCCATCCTTATGTCAGTTCCTGTGTAACTGCTTGATACCTGGAACCAACCATCCTCAAGAAATGTACAAAAATGTGTGTATGTGTTTACATGCCTTTTCCTTGAGGGAAATGGGCTAGTTATCAGAATCTCACAGAGATTGGTGAATCAAAGGAAAGGTAAAAAAGAAACAAAAGCACAAAACAGACAAAGCTTAGCTTTTTCACATCAACCTAACTAGAAGTGAATTACAACAACAGTATTACCTAATGCTTGCATTCCCACAAGCCTCTAAGAAGCACATACAAATCGAGCCTTCATTTCAGCGCCTGCTGAATTGCTGTTGTCATTCGTGTATGTCATTCATGTAGGAGGTTGCACTTGACAAGCAGAGGGAAAGCACAAAGAACCAGAGTACATAGGGGCAACCAGTGTATTCAGCCACAGCCACAGCAGACGCTTGAAGTGGGGTATAAAATGTATAAATAGCCTACTCTCCCAGAAGTTGTCCAGGAAAGTGCTGATAGCCAAGCATGGAGGAGGGGTAGGGACAGAGCAAACAGTGGTGTCTTATGTAGCAATACCCAGGGAGATTCTGGGACCCAAATTGAGAAATTCAGTCAACCCATGGGAAGTTCCCTCTATAGCAGTGACTTCTCACCTTTAGTGTGTACTCCCTCCTCTTGTTAAAACAGATCGTGGACCCACCCTCATTCAGTAGGGTGGGGTGGGGACTACGTATTTGCATTTCTACCAGGTTCCTAGCCAGCGCTAGTTCACCAGCCATGCTTGGAGAAACACTGTGCTATACCCTAACCACTCAGGCCAGGGTTGTGGAGCCAAAGTATCAATATTACCTGGAGCTTCCTAGAAGTTAATACCATAGGCCTTCTGGTTCACTTTTAGGACCTGGTTGGTAGTAAATGGCCCTTAGAATCTACTAGTCTTGGCTGATCATATTAGCTCAAAGCTGAGACCAAATGAACCACACCCTGAATTCAAAGATCTGCTCCCTGTGCAGACACCTGTGGCCATACCTATAGAACCTACCAGTGTCAGGGTTCTTTTCATAGCTAGCCAGGGAAGGAGTTAAAATTAAGTGACTCAGGTCCAGCAGTCACCCTATCATCTACTCCTGACATCTGTTATCATCCCAGACCTTGCTAACTATCACACCATCAATTATGTGCCAAATATATCCTCTGTCTCTAGCCTTCAGACTTGCAGATCCAAGTCAAATACATCTCCTCAAAGTATCCCAGATGTGCCCCATCTGTGACAATCTCTGAACATTCAGCAGTGTTTCCTGTGGGCCATTCATGTGACATCACAGTTCAGATCTCCTTGAGTCCAGATCTCCTTGTTTTAAGACAATACCTTATTGTTGTAAAATTTGCATTGCTTAATACTCTGTCTTCTCCCTGCAACTCGACTAAAAATCTCTTCTAAACCTTGAGCTTATGCATGTGCCCACAGAATCTAGCACAAAGAGTATGTCAGGAAGCCCCTCTTGCTTTACTGGTTGATTATCTTGGAACGATAAGCTCAACACTTGGAAGAGAAAAGCATTCTTGTCCATAATCTCTTTGAAATGAAATTTAAGATGGTTGTATTTTTCTATTTCTGTAAGTCCCATACAATAACTATAATAACTCACAACACAAAGTTATAAATGAAGGGTTAAAAAGTCATGCTTTTCATTACTAATTCTTCATTTTCAGAATTTGTATTAAATACAGAGCTACAAAAAAAAAAATACTGGGAGAGGGCTAGGGGCATGGCTTAAGTGTAGTACATTTACACATTTTGTTCTGTTAATCAGGAGAAAACTGGTTTTCACTATGAGGCTTTTTCTGCTTTTTTCCCAATTCAGGAAAGCTGCTCTAAGTTCATAAGAATCAGGAAAAATAAGGAAGAGTAAGCAAGGCATAAAGGCCATGTTATCCACAGGGTGTCCCCATCACATCCATGCATTGGTTGACAGAAGCCATGAGTCACAGAGGTCCCTGTCTAAAAGTACAATTTCCCCTAGAAAACTAATGTCAAAACCTCTATTTCTTTTCATATGAAGTTAGCTTTGAGAGGTTCTTCAGAGGCTATACAATCTAAATCTCATATTGAAAACCTGAGGAACCTTGGTTCAGAGAAGGGATGTAACTTGGTGTATCCACTCTGAAAGCCAATATCACCAGCTCACAGCCCAATCTTCATTCATCTGCAGTGTGATTCCATTTCATTTCACTATGTCATAAGACTATTTTTATCTATCTTATCCTCTCTTCTAGTCATTCATTTAAAACTTAGTTGTTGGTTACCCTTCGTGTGCTGGGCACACAGTTCCCAGTGTTTGTGACACATGTGTGAAAAAATAGACCCGCCCAGCTTCTACATTCGGTTCCTTCTGGAACATGGTGGCTGGGGGGAGAGGGGAAGTAAGAAAAGAAAACCAAGACTTAAAGAGGGAAAGAAGGAAGTGATCTGCATTCTTCTTTTATATTTTATGCATTTTACATATATTTTCTTTTATAATAGTATGTTTCAAATGCCAAAAAATTCACCCATTTAAACTGTAGTTCAGTGAGTTTTAGTCTACACACAAAGTTGTACAATCATCACTACAATCTAAGTTTAGGACCTTGTCAACACCCCAAAAAGAAACCCCAATTCCCACACCACCACTCCAACCCTAAGCGACCACTAATCTACTTTCTGCCTCTTCTGTACATGTGATATAAATAGACTCATACAACATAGGACTTTTATGTCTGACTTCTTCCACTTTGTATGTTTTCAAGTTCATCATGTTGTAGTTTATTGCAATACTTGAGTCTTTTTATTGCTGAATAATGTTCCATTGTAGTGTATTCTTTTTTCCCTATCATCTCAAAGTTTCTACCAAAAAAGCACACATCATCTTTGGAAAGACTGTGCTATAAAAATAGGAGGTTTAGGAGTGAGTAAGTCCTGCTCCAATTCCCAACCTCTTCTAGGCAGTTGTTCCAAAGAATCACCATACAGTACCTGACCAGATCCATCCCCAGCAAGGCTTCTGTCTCAGCAGCTGGTTCTCTGGCATTGATGGCTTCATTGGCTATGCACACTCCATGTTCGTTGGCTCCCATTTCTGCTCCCCAAAGCCAAGCAGGTCTGCTTATCACTATGGCATGAGTCCTTGGAACTTGGTCGATAGAAATGTAAGTGCACTAAAAAAGGAAGACAAGAAAAAAGAAGCACCATCATCTGTCAGGTACCACTTAGTTCCCACTTTGGTATTTAATATTAGACCATCACGTCAGTTATAAACGGAGTCAAAAACAAAATGCTTTGGGAATGGTTTCCACGGTGAGTTTCAATTTATTTGGTTCAAGCCAACCTATTCATAGCACTTCCATATATGTGAACATCTCCAACCAGGTATTCAGCCAATCACTGCCCTGAACATTTATGTCTGGCCATCTCCATGGACACAAATGGACACCAGCATTTCAAACAAACAGCTATTTATTCTTGTTTGCAAAATCTTGCTAGATCAGTGGTTTTCAACAGAGCTCTAGCTATAAGTGAACAGTGCTTCTAGCTACCAGAAGCCTGACAGAAACTAGAGAACAGGTGGGGATGTACTGTCTGAAAAACGGAGGTCTCCTGAGTCCCCTACATTGATCCCAGGACTTTCTGGAACACATCCTGACAGTTGACATGATTGCAATAGTGGTTTAAAAAAAAAGGAGGGGGGATGATAATAATATTGACACTGATCTACCGCATTATAATGTACATGCTCTTATACACTGTGCTTTCCTGTCTGTCCCATGTGCTATTCACACTAAGTCACTGAGGTAGGCAATAAGGAAGCCATCTCAGAGAAGTCTATTTCTAACTGTTGTCAGAACTGTAGTTAAGATTGTATGACTTACCTTCCCCAGGTTGCTATTTCTTTACCTGGAAAACGAGGGAGCTAATTTAGATCAAAGTGTTTCTTCAAAAGTATTTTTAACCTCAGAAACTTTCCTCCGTTCAGACTCTTACACAGAAGCATAAACACACACACACACACAAAATCTGGTCAAAGTAAGTTGTAGCAAAAGGAGGAAGAAAGGTGAGATGATAGGGACAGTCACTCAAATCCTTACCTACTCTTTCTTCCTTCCCCTTTCCTCATGGCCCTTGAAAGGAATGGGCTGGGGCATTAGGTTATCCAAGGAGCCTCATGACTCTGTCATTCTATGAGCCTATGTGACACTCTTTGTACGGTGGATGCAGTGTGGAATTCAGGGCCTCAAACTACACAGAGCTGCTGGGCTAGCTGCAGCTCCATTTGCATTTCAAATTGGGCAGCTGAAAGCACTGGATACACTGTAGACAGAGCTAATTTTTTTAAATTCATCATACCAATATGAACTGAATGTAGCCCAGACATTTATCTGTATTGATTTCCTGGAATCTCTAACCCTTAGGTAGCTCACATACTCCTTGGTCAGTGACTTCTGTCTGCATAGTTTGTGTCAGGAATTGTTCGCATTGGGATAATGTCACTCCTTTTCATACATACTCGTAAATGGAAAGCTAATTAAGTCCAGAGGTTGCCAATAAATCCTTGAGGCTTTTTTAATAATAAAACAAACTCTTGAAATGGTTTCCCCTACCTAGTTACCAAAAAATAATTTATTTTAAAAAATGGTTTTGTAGAGCAAAAAGCTGGCCAACACAGTGATCACAACTAAACTTTCTTGCTTTCCTCAATTAAATTGAACTTCCCATCAAAACTGCACTCTTTTGTGTCTAAAAAAAAAAAAAAGGTTCAGTTATCGCTGTGGTTTGGATGTTGAATGTCCCCCAAAGGCCCATGTATTAAAGGTGTAGTCTCCAAGGGGTGCTATTGGGAGGTAATGAACCCTTTAATAAATTGGGGGTTGCTCTCTGGCTTCTTTCTCCTTTGCTCCCTGGCTCTTGAAGTAAGCATTTTGCCCCTGAGACACACTTCTGCCATGACATGCCACCTCAACACAGGCTCAAAGCAATGTGTCCAAGCAGCCAAGGACTAGAAGCTCCAAAACTATGGGCCAAAAGAAATCTTTTCTGTATATAAACTAATTCTCTGAAGTAGTTTTTATAGTAATGAAAAGCTGACTAACACAGACATTGACCACGACTTTTTAAAACCCTTGACCCTACTGAGCATGAGTGACAAATTTTGTCTTGAGAAGAATAGAGTAAGTAGGGAAGGAATCTCAGCTTCTCACGTGTAGATTTATCATCATGTTTTTTTTAAGGTGGGGAAAAAATAAAAACACTTAATCATTTTATTGATTTGTCCTCTGATTCATTTTTATGCATTCAATTCCATTTTGCCAATTACTTATTAAGCACTCACTACATTCAAGGCATTTTGTGCCAAGCTGCTGGCACAATGAGGATGGTCAGTCCCTATCCTGGCTGAGAAGAAACACACACAAATTACTGTACTTGTCACAGTGATTTCAGTAAGTGATTGAGGTAAGTGTCCTTCTTTCTAATCAACTCTATCTTGGTTCCCATCCCATTCCATTTATCCTCTTCTAAAATGCTACATAACTGATCTACTTATTACACGCACTGTTCATGTATACCATCTCCCCGAGCTAGAATGTAAGTTCCATGAGGGAAGGGAAAGGGCTTTGTTGTTTACTTCTCTGATATATCCCTAGGTTGGTACAGAGCAGGCATCAATAAACTTTTTTTGGATGGATGGATGAATGGGTGGATTACAAAGGTCTAAGGGAGCATAATAAAGATTCAAAGGAAAGAGGGAACACATCTAAGTGGCCAGAGCCTTTGTCAAATGAATAACATTTGAATAGATCTTTAAAAATGGGTCAGATATCAATGTGTTCCATACAGAGCTAAGAGCCTGAGAAAAGAAGAGTGGGGATGTCCCCATGTGTTCATGGTTCAGGGAGGTTCCTGCTATGCCTCTGAGGGGACCTACTGTGATGACAGAACCACAAAGGCTCAAGAAGTACTGACTGGTAAACATGCTACACATTGAATCAAAAAGACCAGATGGTCCTTGTGAGAGTTCAAAATATATGCAGCCAATCTGACATTTTTCAGGCCAAATTTAGAATGATGAGGAAGGAACGGGATCCCCAAGTAGCCAGATGGGCCCAATCAGCCCCTCCTAAGCACCAGCCTGAAAGCCAAAGTGCCAAAAAAAAATCACTGGAGCCTTACAGAGGCTTGTAACACATGCCCCTTGTGGCCTCTTAGTCTCAGCCCAGAGGAGCCTGGGTATAACAAGGGCCCTTCTGTGACAGCTATTCAAGCCCCACTCCATTGTGTTTTAAATCTAGCTAATCACAGCTACCTCTGGGATTGGGGGCAGGGTAGGAAAGGAAAAACACACCAGTCTCCTGTGAATTGGTTATTTAAAGGCCCCGATTGGAAGCAATTCTCACAAAGCAAATGTACACCATATGCAATTAGATAAACTTTATAAAGGCAGCCATCTAGAACATGAACTCCACAGGCAGTCATTTTTTTCTAAATAAAATTCACCCACCTGGGCAAGAAGTGGCATTTGAGATAGCAAAGATTTTGCCAGGGTAATAACATCCAGAAAGCAACTGAAATCTTCTTTCAGTGAGCAAAAAACAATTTAGTGCCCCATGTCAAACTTGCTAGCTAAAAGTCTATTAAAAAAGAAAAAAAGAAAGTGTTCACCACTTAGATGGGTCCTTTCGGAGGTGGTCTGGTCTCAGTTTCAGTTATTAAGTTGTGCCAGTGAACTGTGAAAAGAGATGAGCAATTTCTCTTGCTGCCCCATGGCCTTTCATAAAACACATGTCAGCAAGTGTGACTTCTGGAGCAGGGAGTGGGGGCAGTGGGGCAACTTCTGAAGGTCAACACTCCCTAATGTGAATCATGGAGTTTTAAAGGAATTGCCTGTCATGGGCTTCCACTCTTTCAGGTGTCTGCAGGGGACACCTGCCATGTTGAGGGTAGAAAATATGAGCTTTGAAAAGGCCCTACAGACAAAAGCAAAAACGATTATTCTGCAGAGTGAGCCCTTTATTGTCTTGTGAGATTGGGTCAAAAATGAAAAGCAAGATCAGCTTCATGCTGACGCCTACACCACCAATGTTCCAACGCACACTATTTCTGGATGTCACCACTGAAAGGGGAACAGACACTCACACAATAGGCATTTCAATTCATGAAATGCAACCATTGTGCCTTTCCTACTGTACTCAGATGGTGAACACAGGCCTGGCACCACCACAAAAACCATTGTGGGATACAATGATGAGTCAGCCAAACTCCTAGGGTGGGGGAGAACAGGCAGGGAAAATGGGATGCTTTAGAGAAACAGCTTTACTTGGAGAAATTTGCAACTCTAAAGCAGCATTGCTCATAATCACTATGGCTTTTTTTCTTTTTGCTTGTTTATTTATTTATTTTTTACTCCAATGTATGCCTGCTATTTGAATTGGTTTGTGAAAAACACGTGTCCTTAAGGTTCCTATGAGTCTAAAGAGAGACTAAAGAAGGCATTGAAGTCAGGAGGCAGTACCCTGAACCATAATTCAGAAGAACTGTCTGGTATTTCCCTGAAGCTTTAAGAGGTCTTTGGGATGGGCAATGCCAAGGCTGGCCTCAAAAATGGGTTAGGAAGAAAGACATGCTGGAAGGAAGCCCTCTGCTAAGTAATGCTATCTTGGAAATCAAGGTGATACTTCTCACTCCACACAGCCCCTGATCCCAGTGCAGAGAAGAGAAAGGAAAGACAGACAGGAAGGACAACAGAAAGTTTGCCCAGTGGCCAGGGGGCCAGAGCGCTCAATTCTGCAGAATGACTTGTGCTTTCCCATTGTAAGAAATAACATTGAGAATTAAAATCAGCCCCCACCCCCAACCTCCCTCCCCACACACTGATGATACAGGAGTTAGGAAACCTGATGACTGAGAACCATGGCTTGGATGTTGATAAACAATTACACTCTGGCCCACTAATGTTAACACAATGACTCATGACATACAGCAGGGACTTGCTGAGCACACAGCCCATGGAAAATGACAGCCCCAGTCTGACCATCCAAGGCCATGAACTCTCCCGCCTGAAGTGTGGGAAGAGTTAATGACACATAGCCCAATCTCCAGAAGTTAAAGAAACATTAACCCAGTTTTCCAGGACTGACCATCCCCATGTCTGCAGAGGCCTTGAGGTCTTGGGAACTTCACCACAGCACTCTCTTTGAGACTGCCTCTCCTTCTGTGTAGAGTACCCTTTTGCTTTGCTTTGTATTCATGAACCTGCTTAAGTCTCCTTTGTGTCCATCCTTGAATTCATTCTTCAATGAGATAAAGATCTTTCTGGCCTCTGAACTCTGTGACCCAAATCCAGTGACAAGACCACACATCACATATGTGGCCTCCATTTGGACAACTTTTCTAACAATGCCACCAAGCCATCACTAACTGTTAATTTTCTATTCTTCTCATAAATATTTTCATTGGTGAAGAAAAGAGAAACAATGTACCAAAGCCTGCCCCAAATCATGACAGTTATATAACTTCATTGAGAATACTGAGTTCATACAGCACTTCCTGTAGTGGAAAATACACAAAATCAAAATTTACTTTCAAACAAAGGAAACCATTAAGGAGGCAAATAAATGGAAATGAGACTTATTACCAAACAATAACAGGCTATTTCAGGAAGTATTATGTGTCAAATCCAACTTTGCTATCAAGTGTTCTGTCTCCTTAAACTGTGGTATAATTAGCTTCTTTGTCACCATGTGTAAATAAGGTACACTTTAGCTGAAATGCATTGGTTTTCTGGAACTTTATTGTAATGGTTCAATGGTTTCTTAAATAGAAGACTCAACTATCTCAAAGAACTATACCATCCTCGGATACGCATGCACACACACACACACACACACACACACACACAGCACACTACACCACAATTCAGGAAGTTATTCATCTGCTTCCTCAACCCCTCCCTTCCCAAAGGAGAAGTTGTTCTTGGAGTGAAGTAGAGATGAGCTGTGTGATGATCAGTGGTTCAGAGAGGACAGAGGGGAATCAAAAACAGATACATGTTTATCATCCTATGATGCAACCCAAAGAGAAGTCATTAAAAACCCACTCTACCTGGGAAAAACTGAAAAATATAAAATTAAGATGTTCTAATCTGCCAATTGTCACCTAAACAAAAGCATGCAGTATAATTTTAGAAACTGAGCAACTTTGAACTGGAGGATCTTATTTCTTACTATTCGAGTTCCAAGCAAAGTGAACCTGACCATGGTAGATGATGAATGGATGGGGTTGACTGACTGGATGATGAAGAGTAGGCAAGTAGAAAATGGAAGGGAAGACCTCCTGGAAGGATGAATCAGCTGGAAGGGTCGGCAGATGCGTGAGTAATCAGGATGACTTTTTGCACAGAAAATTAGTTCCTGGGGCCTCAACATTAGAGTATGAGGTTTCTAAGGAAACCCTGGGATACATGTGTCTAAAACAATGAAATGGATAAAGAATAGATGATTTTTAGAGGATGTTCTCACTTCTCAGAGTTTACAAAACAAAACAAAACTGCAGAATAAAGAGTGTTTTTATGAAAGTTACATGATAGTAATTGGCTTGTAGGTCCATCTCTCCCCATGATCCCTATACAACAGAACTCAGTGACAGCTGCTCAGGTGCAACCAAGGATGTGGAAAGGTAAAGGCCAATGTTTCCTCCTGGTTTCTACTGTAAACCTTGTGAAAGACAGTGGTGCTATTAGAGCAGCAGGGACAAAAGAGACGAAGAAAATGAATTTGGTTTTTGACCTGGGAGGTTTTTTTTTTTTTAACCTGACTAATATGCATGTTTTGAGGCAGCTCAAAACACAGTATGGGACTTGGAAAAGAGGTCAGGGCTGCCCTAGACAGTAACTATTGGATATTATCTAACTATACCTGTTTATGCGAGAGGCATGCTTTAACCCACAGCATACTTTAGTAATAACCTACCACAGGTTAAGCAGTAAAAAGAACCTAGTCTGTTTCCTAAAATGATTATAACCATGGGAGTAAAATACTAGGAGTTATTTAGCCTGTCCCCAGGAAAGAAAACAAACTTTTCTAAAATAACCTATTTCAGACATGTTTATAAATAGCTTATGTCTGATGTAGCAAATTACCCCAAAATTTAGTGATATAATGTAACCATTTATTATGCTCATGGATCTGAGGGGTCAAGTAGTGAGTGGTGAAGAGCAGGTATGGTGAGCCCCAGTCCAATGTCTCATGGCTGGAATCACCCGGAAGGTCTTTCATTCACATATCTGGCAGTTGACACTAGCTGTTGACTGAAGTTCTTCCCCATATGGGTCCATCCCTGTGATCTCTACATATGGACTAGATTGGATTCCTCCCAACATGACAGATGGCTGGGTTCTTAGATCCAGATAGAGACAGACAGATGGACAGAGGCTTTGACCCAGCCCTGGAAGTCACTCAGTGTCGCTTTCACATATTCTACCTGTCAGAGCAATCAGAAACTCTCACCAAGGTTCATGATCAGGGTGAAGAACATAGACCCCCACCTTTCCCTCCTCCTGGGAGGAATGCTTTTCACAGTGTAAGGAGTACAGATTGGGATTTGGTGCGGCCACCTTTGTGAACTACAGTATGCCCATGTGAAAATCAAGTTTGTATGTCTCTGGGGATCGGGGTGGGGGGAAAGGGTAGAAAGAGTCAGGGAAGGCAGACAGGGAAGGTCAGCAACAGCTCAAGGCAGTGAGTTTCATCCATACAAAGTCTACCCTGTTCCTGGAAAGGAGACAAACATTCAGACCCAAATGACCTGGATATAATTGTGTTGATGAATACTCATTGAAACCAAACATGCTTGCCAGAGAACCTCACACTCTTCATGAAAAGAAAATGCCAGTGAAGTTCACCACACAACTCAACAGGCAAGCAGTTCTGGTGAAAGTCCTGTGGGAGACAGTGTTCCACCATGCCATCCACAGACCGCACGCCAAGTCACACTAAACTCTGCTTGCTCGCTTCAGTGCCTTTGTCACATTCACATAAAATAAGATGCTCCTCATGGGGTCCTGCTACTCTTTGATGACAACTTGTGCTTCTGAAAAATTAAAATAAAACCCATGATTTAACATTCAAAGAAGAAAATAAACCACTGTACATACTGTTAAATATTCATTTAAACTAAGCATGACAACCGGAACAATTTGTTTATTTTATAAACCATAGAATGCTAAAGAGCAGAAGAGTGGAAAGACCTTGTTCATTTACTAACCCCAATGTTTTTCTTCAAATTCTTCATCCTGTAACAAATAACTAACACTTAAACACATGGAAACACACACACACACACACACACACACACTTAAATACATATACTATAATCGAGTTTAGTCCATGAATGCAAACATGGCCCAATTTCTCAAATAAACAGAAAGAAAAAATTAGGTGATTATTTCCATAATCGATGAAAAGATTGTCAATAAAATTTAATATCTGTTCCTGAGTTAATGTTTTTTTAAAACACTCAAAATAAGAATTCATATAGAATTTTTAATATGATAAAACTACATAAATGTCACTCCCAAAACTGGCATCTTACTTAATGTGGAGGCACTAACAGGAGCCCCACTCAGGTCAGTCACAAGGACAAAGATACTCACTATCTCCATTGCATCCAAGATACAAGCCAAAGCAATCAGAAAAGAAAATAATAAGAGATGTAAGAAGAATCAAAGTATCCTTATTTGTAGGTAATATAGCAGTACACCTGGAAAGCCCAAGAGAATCAAATCAATAATAAAAGCTAACACAACCAATAAAAGAATTTGGTAAAGTAGCAGAATATAAAATTAACATAAGATAGCTATCATGAAAGTCTGACTCTAATAATATGGAGAAACAGACATTGTCTCACATTGCTGGGGAGAATGCAAAATGGTAAATCACCTGTGGGAGAAAATTGGGCAATGTTTAACAAAATTATATATTTATTTACCGATGACTCAGCAAGTTCATTTCCAAGCATCTACCCACGAAGTACTAACAAAAAAATGGTAATTCTAAAGCACTCAAAGTAGGAGTTGATGGACAATTTTTTAACATGATAGCATACATAAAACAAGACCAGAGTCTGTGATAGAAACACAAGGCTATTATTCACTTCAGTACTACCTAAAATAGCAAAAGATTAGGGAAAAAAACCCAAATGTCCAGCAGCATTATGGGGCTGATTAAACTGTGATACATCCATAGAAGGGAATACTATCCAAGGAAGAACATATTAAGAATATACAGTATATGCTGTACACCCTAATCCTAAAATACAAATTCAGCTGAAAAAGAAAGTGGAGAAAAATATATAAAACACACCACTACTAATCTTAGTAAGAACTGGGCCTGTGGGTATAATTTATTGCAATATATGTAAACATTTAAATGGAAGTAAAAGCAAAAATCCTCCAAAGCATGGTTATCAGTAGGGGAAAGAGAAAATGGAGTAAAGGAAACAAGTGTAGAAGTTAGACTGTAATGAATCTATCTTGTTTGACTTTGGAACCCAGGAAATATTTTACTTAATTATAAAACAAGGACAATAGTGGATGAGATTTCTCCACTTGTCCTTGTTTTTGAGGCTATGAGCACAACTGAGTGGAAATGGGTGTCAACAATCTACAGAGGATCCAGCTTCCAAGGGAGAAGTCGGATGGCTGGGGGTCAAAGCCAGAGAAAGGAGGTGCTAGTGAGTGGAGGTGCTGCAATGCAAGACTCACCTCAACCTTGCTCTCAGGTTCATGATCAGCCGCCGGGAAATACACGACCTCCTGCACCTCATCTCTGGGCCGGGCTGAATTCTTCCCGAATACCACTAGACCATCCTTAGCACGTGGCGGGAAGGCCACAAAACAGTAACTTGGAGGCGCTCCAGCCATCCTGAAAAGAGAATGGCCGTGAGAGAATGGCAGCAGGCTTGACATGGGACATTCCAACTGCAAGAGCTTCAAACACTTTTTACCAGTTAAAGGAGTTTTACTATGGAACTGTGCGCAGTTAGCTCATGAAGTGATCCCAGTTGGCAAACGAAGGTGGGGTGCATGAGGTAGGTAGAATTACAGAGCCACGGAAAAAAGGAAAGTAGGTTATTATTCCAGGCAGAACACACACCACACACACACACACACACACAATCTGTCACACAAATAAATAAATACTCAGATACCCCTTGGTATTTGCAGGAGATTGGTTCTAGGATCCCTTGTAGATACCAAAATCCACAGGTGCTCATGTATAAAAAGACATCATATTTGCATATAACCTATGCATATCCTCTTGTATGCTTTAAATCATCACTAGATTATTTGTAATACCTAATACGATGTAAATAGTTCACAGACTGTATTGTTCAGGGAATAATGACAAGAAAAAAATCTGTACGTGTTTAGTGCAGATGTAAGTCATCCCTACCCTGGCCAAATGTGCAGTTAGTTGAATCCACAGATATGGAATCTATAGATACAGAGGGCTGATGATTTTATAGCAGTGCATTACACAGAGACCTAGAGCTGCACGGCCTCTGCCTGACAGATTTCACGGTGGGATAAGAAAATAGGTCTAAAGATAAACTGAAAAATACCAGACCCCTTTTCTAAAAAGTTATTTTCATCTTTTGGTTTTCTTCCCACCTCCCTATTGACTCCTGGGCTGGCTCAATCTCTTCTAAGTGGCCATTGCTCATCTTTCCTGCTAGATCCTTCTTTCTTCTTCTAATGGTCTTCCCCTCCCCACCCCCAGGGAAATACATGCACGCTCAGTGCTTCTCTTGTCAATTTTGTGCCAATGACCTACACATTTAATTTCAGTTCAGTTCTCAACTTGAGCCTCTGACCCATATAGACCACTTTCTCCCTGATATCCGAAGCAGATCTTTCCAAAATTGAGTACCTTCCCAAGGTTCCCTGTTTCAGAGCCAGCTCCGCCATTCACTCACCCTTGTGCTCCCACAACTCCACCCCAGGGGACTTTTACTGGTTCCTCCAATACCCCCCAGGGCTTTTACACATTCTCCATCCTTTTTCCTGAGCATTCCCTTCCCTGTTCCCTACACTAAAACAATTTGCCTCCTTAACTCCTGCAGCTTTGCGTACCAGTTTAAAGGTCACTCTAATTTATGTCACTATACTATACACTCTTATAGAATCCTGTTTTTTCCTTTATGGTAACAATTTTCGCAATATGAAATATTTGTGAAATTATGTTATTATCAGCAATCAGTACTCAGTTTCTCACTGGGCACCCATGGCACATACCTGTAATCTTAGCTACTCAGGAAGCAGAGATCAGGAGGATCACAGCTCAAAACCAGCCTAGCAGGTAGTTCACAAGACTCTATCTCAAAATGCCCAACACAAAACAGGGCTGGAAGTGTGCCTCAAGCAGTAGAGTGACTGCCAAGCAAGCATGGGGCCCTGAGTTCAAATCCCAGTACCACCCAAAATAAATTCCGTTTCTCCCCTCAAAGACAAAGCAATATGAGAGCAAGAACCATGCCTTTTCTGCATACCATTGTAGACCCAGTCTATACAACACCATATGCAGAATAGATTTTCAATAAATAATAGACAAGTGCTCTTTTTTGTGTTTCCTAATATTCTACAACTGAAGTTGATTCTCTCCAACCCTCTTTTCTCACCACCATGCCCCTGCACTTGACTGGAATGCCCTTCCCTTAGTCTTTTTGCATAATCCTCAGGATCTGATGCAAAACTGCGTCCCTTCAGGAAGATTTCCATAAAGGACTCTGTCATTTGGTCAGCTTGCAATCACATCCACTTTGTTCCAAAATGTACATTCTTTTCATCATAAGGGCAGGCACAATGCTTATTTTAATGTGTCTCCATCCACTCTTTTATTTGCTATTGTACATTTATTATACCCTTATGCTTATGCTCTAATACAACTTTGCATTGTTGTTCACTTGATTTGCTGCATTGCACAGATCACTGTTGTTGGTCTACGTGAATTATGCGTGAGTGCTCTCTCCAACATTTTCCCTCAGCCTCTCCTCCTTCTCTAGGATATGTTCCTGCTTCAGTCTGTATTCTCCTCATCACATTCTAAACCCTTAAAACATGAATATTCAAAGAAGAGCGAAGATGAAAATGCTGATGAGTTGTTCCACTTCCTTTCTCCTCAGCTCCTCTTTGACAGCACCACAAACTCTTTTTCTATCACTCTGGAATTTGAGTCCCAAGCTTATCAAACACATAGGATTTTACATATACATACAATTGATGAGCTTGCTAAATAAAATCATGTCATTTGTTGCTTGTAAGTAATATACTTCTTCAGCTGTTTTTGCAAACTTTGGAAGCTACATAAGTAGAAGATACTTTGGGTTTTGACTGTTAAAATAGGGCAACATCTCAAATTTCTGCTATCAATCAAAATTGACTTGCCTCATTCATACCTACAGCAAGTTGTCAAATTAGTCAGCAATATTTTGTGGTTAGAAATATCTCTGTAGGCAATCATATTGCTACTTCTATGCTCACACTGCTTCAAACACAGGTCTTACACCTACAAGAAGTACCTGTAGAAAATAAAAAAAACCCAAAGAGTTTTTGTCAAGCCCCTATTCTTCAGTCAGGGCATCTGCTTTGTCAGTAAGTCAATGTCATCCCTTGACCATGACAAAGATATAACCAACAGAAGCACAGAGGGCTAGAGACCAAGGGAGACTGATTTTTTCTTTTTCTCTAAATTTTGTGAATGACTGGGAACGCCGGAAAGGAGTGGAATTTCAGTGCGTATTAAAAAAAAAAAGAAGAAGAAGAAGAAGCTAGATCAAACTACACCACAACCAAAAGCAAACTAGCCAAGCTAACAGCATTTATTTTGCCTGAGTCCTTCTATACATTCACCAGGGCTCCCTTCTACTGTTTGGATCAGGGCTCTACAAAAGAACTCTTTATGGTGACTGAAATGTCCCATCTTCACTCTCCAACACGGCAGCCACTAACCTCATGCAGCTGTTGAAGTGTGTTTCATATGGTTAAGGAACTCACTTTTCAGTCTTATTCAAAACATTTATTAATTTACACTTTAGGCAGCCACATGTAGCTAGTAATAACTCTATTGGGTGGGGCAGAAATCCAGAAATGAAGATTTCCATATTAAGACTCCTGATAATCCCAAAGTACTTATTTGTGAAATCCTCTTATTCTAGTGACAAAATGTGTGCTATCTGCCATAAAAACTGAATTAGCAAAGAGGAGGCAGGGCACTTTCAGAAGTGCCCTGAGCTGCTGAGCTCACCAGCTGACTTGTTGAAATAAACTCTTTTCTCCAGAAGCTAAGGGTGAAACCCAATGCCAATTCCAGTTCTCCTGGGGGAATCTCATAATCTGAATCCCACCATGACCATGACCTTTTTTTCTGTCTGAAAATCCTTTGTGTACTTGTCAGCAATTCCTCTCTCTCTCTCTCTCTCTCTCTCTCTCTCTCTCTCTCTCTCTCTCTCTCTCTCAATCTCTCTCCTAAAGGAATTTTGACACCTTCACTTTTCTCCAGACCTCTGCCATTTCCATCCAGTAGGTATGTCACTTCCTATTCCACAAAAGATGGGGTGACTGCAGTGTTATGGTGCAGGCCTGACTGTGCCCTGGGGCCCTCTTGTGAGTTATGGAATCCATTGAGTGGAACCACATTTTGGGGGAAAAAGAATTTTTAGAAAGAATTTTTAGAAAAGAATATGTGCATCTCACAGAGTAAGGGTAACTGTTGATAGAAGCAACCCTAAATTAGGTGCATATATCAACACATGTAAACATGTACAGGTACTGGATAGAGAAATTGCATTTCTCTCTGACTGTGGGTCTCAAGAAAAAAGCTCCTAAAAGTAATAGACTTAAAGGATAGGCCTACTGAATAAGGCTACTTTTATGGTAATGCCAATTAGGATTCTTGCCAGATTAGCAATAAACTAACAGCTCTAATTAATGAAACACTCTAATTTAACTCCCATCAATGGTGAAACTGACAGGCATTTCCTAAGAGGTCATTTGTAAGGAAAGTGCATTTATCTGGAGTCCATATTGTATATCTATGATTTCTCCAAGTGAAATTATTTTTAACATTATATGTTATTGGAGGACAGGGAATATTCGAACACAGGAGGTTAGGATAATGATGCAAGTTGAAAATTTGAGCAGTTGGCATTTTTATGAAGGAGAAAAGAAGGCAGAGAATGAAAAAAATAGCTGGTATTTTTTTCCCCAACCCCCAATTCCAGGCAGTTCTCAGCATAGACTACCAGTTTCCTGTCCAACAGAACTTTCCAGGATGTTTGTAATATTCTTTATCTTGCTGTCTAATGAAGAGCCGGCTATTGGATACTCAAAATGTGGTTAGTGCAAATGAAGAACTGATTTTTTAATTAATTTAAAATTAAGCAGTCAACATTATGCTAAATGAAATAAGCCACAAAACACACAAAGACAGGTTGAGTATCCTGTATTCAAAATGCTTGGAACCAGAAGTGTTTCAGATTTCAGACATGCTCAGATTTTAGAATTATTGTGTAATAAAGATATGGGAAGGGAGACACTCAAGTGTAAGCACATAATTCACTTATGTTTCAGGTACATATAGTCTGAGTATAATTTTGTACAGTATTTTTAATTCTCCTGTGTTTTGACTGTGACCTGTTACACGAGGTCAGATGTGGAAGTTTTCACTTTCAGTGTCAAAAGGCTTAGATTTTTTGGATGAAGGATGCTCAAGCTCTACTATCTGATATTACCTACATAATATATCTATAGTAGTCAAAAAAGCCATATAGAAAAGGAAAGTAGAGTGAGGGTTGTCAAGGGCTTTCAGATAGAAGGGAATGGGGGAGTTTCCATCACAAGATGAAAAGCTTCTGGAGATTGGTTGTACAGCAATGTGAATTATACCTTACAGAGAAACACCTAAGGTGATCTGTTTTATGTTATGTGTATTTTACCACAATTAATTTTTTTAAAAATAGGCTGGCCTCAAACAAATGATCCTCCTGCCTCAGTCTCCTGAGTGCTGGGATTACAGGCATGTACCATCACACCCAGATATGATACAATTTTCAAAAAATTTAAAGAGTTACATAAGGCTAGAAGCTTCTACAGTGGACCATACATCTTTAGATCTGGTGCCATCACTATAGTAAACTGTCCTTAAACGCAGTCTCTAGCACCATGGAACTTCCCTCAGGATCATAGCTCCCTCTGCAGAACTAGACGTTAGCGCTCTCCTGGAGTGCTGCAAAGGAGCTACCTCTACCAGCACTCAACCCTGACTGGTAGCCGGAGGCTGTCCCTCAGGCATCCAGCACTGGAGCTCTGTACTCCTGTAACTAGGAGACGGCTTACAGAATGTCTAGACAAGAAGGGAGGAAGCCATGTGGGAGAAAAGGTCTTTGTCCTCAAGTTCAGTGAGGAGCTATTGAAGGCATGAATGCCCTGAGCCCAGGCACGGTTTTCCTTCCCCTTTGTCTCACTAGCTAGAGTGACCCTCATCAGTCACCTTAGCCAGCAATAAGAAAGCCTTCAGTTGTCTCAGCGGAAGAAAATGACTGTGTATATGAGCTATGGGCTTGTTAACTGTCTTGCAAATAACTGTGACAAACTGCCTTTCCTTATACAAAGAAAGCAAACCAAAATCACCAGTGGCCTTCCCTATTCTCCCCCCTCCCACCCTCACTGAGGATGATTAAATTCAGTGTCTGTGAATTACCACTTTCCAGAAAAGTGAAGAAGACATTACTTTCATATTTTATTTAATAAATTCATTTTTTAAATTATTGACACTTATGCTGAACTGAAAAATGAGACAAATGATACTCATTTATAAATTGATTTTTCTATTGTATATCTGTTATTTGAAATAGTAAAGAGTAATGACATGTTTGGAAAGAAATTATCTAAAAATTGGGGTGTAAGTGGCAACTAATGAGAGTCATATATATATATATATAAATTAGCTCAGACTTCTCAACCTCTGCCTAAGAGAAAGACAGATTCTTCTGTTTTGTTGAAAGCGCAGGCTAGCAGAGCAGAGCATAAAACATTAGGACTCCACAGCCAGGAAATTCTAACTCCTATAGTCAGTGTCTTTTCTTCCTTGTTTTGTTTTTTTTTTTAATGGGACTAGGTAGGGTTTGAATTCAGGGCTTCACACTTGCAAAGCAAATGCTCTCCCACTTGAGCTATCTCCAATCCCTTTTGCTCTGGATATTTTGGAGATGGGGGTCACAAGAACTATTTGCCTGAACTGGCCTTAAATCTTGATCCTCCTAATCTCAGCCTCCCAAGTAACTAGGATTACAGGCATGAGCCACCGGTGCCCAGCTATCTAGTAGTCAATGTTTTGATTGAAGAACTACCAAGAAAGGTGAAGTAGGATGTGCAGTAAGCATGTTAGTCAGCTCTCTGTCAGTATACTGAAATAACCAATTTATAAAGTTTATTTTGGCTCACAATTTTGTAGTTTCCGGACCATGGTCTGTATATTGGCTCTGTTGCTTTGGGGCTTGTGCAAGGCAGCACATCATGATGGGCAAAACTGCTCACTCCATGGCCAGAAAAAAACAGAAAGAGGCAGTTGGGATAGATCTCACTATCCCCCCCGGGGGCATGACCCCAGTGATCTAAGATCTCCCACTAGCACCATGGTCTGGGCTCCAAACCTTTACCACATGGGCCTTTGCATTTAGATGCAAACTATAGCAATAAGTCAGCAGGCTTACTTGTAGCCTACTTGGATTCAAGCCTCAGCCTTGTCACTTCTCAAGTCTTTATACACAGGTATAATGAAAGATCATACATTCTCCCCAGGGTCACAGTGAGATCTAGCTGATACTTGCAAGTGCTTAGAAAATGTTTTGAAATACTATCTGGGATAAAGGTTATGAAAACCAGACAAGGGGTCATTTGTCAACATGTATCTGTTCAGGCTTCCAAAATACGGCTTCTTCCTTAAAAGTATCTGAGTGCTTGTTCAGCTTTTGAAGATTGATTTCATTGTCATCTCATGTCTCTTAAGAGCTGCTTAACTTCCCCCTTCTCAATTTTCAAGGGCAATCACTACCTCTGACAGATAATCCCTGGGTCTTCGTGCCAACCTTCAGCTGACATACTTCCCAGAGTATGGTGTGGGACTGCAGGTTTGTCTGCTTTGCCCTAAATAGTGTTTTTTTAGAAACCTGAATTAGCAGCTAACACTTTATCTGGAGGTTTCCCTAAGACATCCAGACATTGGGTCTGTTGTGCTGATGACTTCAAGATCTGACAATATTCTCTGCCTTTGCGCTTAAGGTAAGTGAAGTCCGTCATCCCCGGTTAACATGAAAGGGGAGAAGTGTTCTCCCTCCTTTATACAACAGAGTTGTAGAAGGCTGCATATACTCCATCTTTTTGACTTTAGAATTGGAAAAGTCGACTGCACGATAATCTGGAAGACTTGGATGGTTGAATGTTTTACATTTTTTCACTGCTTTAAAGAACTGAAAGAGACGTCAACTTTTTTGAAAACATCATCTTCATTTAAAATACATTAAATATAAGTCCTTCAGTGGGTATCATGGCTCTTCTGCCTTAGAGAATTTGAACTAAAAAAAATATATGTTTAATATCATGTCCAGTTGCTGCATATTTCTAAATCACTAGGAGTTTGAAAGGACTATGCTTTGAGTACTTTCTTCTTATTGACTGAAGTTATGGCAAACCCATTTGCTATTTCATCCCCAAATGCTGTACTTCAGGTGATTAAAGACAGGAAAATGAAGCTGGGTGTAAGCTGCACACCTGCAGTCCCAGTATCCAAGAGGATAAAACAGGAGGATCACAAATTCTAGGTAAGCATGAGCCATGTATGGCCAGACCCTGTCTCAAAAAGAACAAAAGAAAAAAAATAGGAAAGAAAAGAGCATCTACTTAAAAATTGAAAAACCAAAGTTCCAGGAAATTAATGACTATTTAACTTGATCATAACTCCTGGTAATTTGTGGACCATTACTGTTCCATCTCCATTCTCCCACAAATAAAACCACTTACACCATCATAAGAATAAAAAATATTCATGATATGAAATTGACTATCTATACATATCACAGAAAACTATGAAACATATAATTCATGGGAAAAAGCTGGAATGAAAAGAGGTCACAAAAGTACAAATGAAATCATTTATATTGTGCATATCATCTATAAAGATGATGAAAAAATCACAAGGAAATGCAACAAAAATGTTAATATAATAATAAGATCTGTGGGTCACAGAATTATAGACAAGCATTTTCTTTCTATATATGCAAGCATTTTCAAATTTTTCACATGGAAATAAAGAGCCTTTAATGATTCTGTCTCACTTGCAAGATATGATTAAAATGAGAAATATGAATTAAGGCAAAATGTCTAATGTCTCGATTCATGTGACAGAACAGTAACTAAGGAAATACAGAGTTTCTATAATACAATCAAATATTGTGCTTTGAAATCTAAACTTAGTATTCTTCAAGTCCAAGAAAGTATTCTTAGAGTTAGAGGCATGGCTCAAGTGGTAAAGTACCTGCCTAGGAAGTGTGAAGCCCTGAGTTCACAAACAAAACAGTATGATGTTTCCCAATTTTTTAATGTCAAAAAAACTTCAAGGCAGCCAGGTATAATGGCATTGACCTGTAATCTCAGTTATCTCAGCTTTTTG
Organism: Castor canadensis; assembly: GCF_047511655.1. Classification (NCBI taxonomy): domain Eukaryota; kingdom Metazoa; phylum Chordata; class Mammalia; order Rodentia; family Castoridae; genus Castor; species Castor canadensis. Next base: position 88,652,246 of record NC_133387.1, read on the forward strand.
GAGGCTCAGGCAGGAGGATTGTGAGTTTGAGATCAGCCCAGGCTGCATAGGGTGACCACCTCAAAAAATTTTTTTCCAGGACATTCCCATATAGCCATTGCAGTTTGCTGGGAGAATATGTAATGAATATATAACATGAAGTTAGTAATATTTTCAATGAATTTATATGTGCCCAATGACAACTTTGGATCTTTACAAACTAGAAAAATAAATAATATTGCAGATACATATTTCTCGTTATTATGTGTACATCCAATGTCGATGTACACCTGAATCCCAAACAAAAACTCCACCATGCGCAGTGACCTCTGCCCTCCTCTGTGGTGCACTTAAAATATAGTTGCGCTTTTTAAAAATGCAAAATGCATGAATGTCTACAATGCAAGATTTCTTGAAGAAATTCCAAGGCTGGTGGAGTGGCTCAAGTGGTAGAGTGCCTGGCTAGCAAGCGTGAGGCCCTGAGTTCAAACCACAGTCCCACAAAAATCAAAACAAAACAGAAATTCCAAAGTGAAGGCAAGAAGAGAGACAAAGTGAATGGCCTTCAATCCTCCTGAATACAGCAATTTTTAAAAATGGACAAGCAACAGAGGTCGGATTCATTTTTTTCACTCAAGCTAGCAAATTAGAAAAATATGGTCAGATCAAGTTCATCATAAGAAAAATATTCTCCTATACACTACAGGTTGAAAGACAATTTTCCATCTTTCATATGATAGGAGGGAAAACAGAAGGAAGGGAGGAAGAAAAAAACAATTTCATAACATTAATGATACAGGTTAGTTGTGTTACAGTTAAGATAATTAGCACATGAAGCTACATTAAGGCTGTTTGGAAAAGTCAGGTAGACCCCCACTCTGGGTTCTGTTCCTTCGTTCATTAAGTTTTCATCTGTAAAGTGATGTCAACCATGATCAGTTATGGAGATTAAATGAGATAATATAATCAGAGCATCTAAAATAAAGTTACATTCAAGAAAAATTTTTTGGGTTGGAGATTTTGGCTCAAGTGGTAGAGCATCTGCCTGGCAAATGCAAGGCTTTGAGTTCAAACCCTAGTATCACAAAAAAAAGAAAGAAAAAAAATTGCATCCTTGACTTGTTCTTAAAGAGCAGAGTCCTGGAGGTAAAGAAAGAAGACTTGTTTAAAACAGGCAGGTTTGTGGTTAGCTGCCAAAAGTGTTCTCTGTGGGAAATATTTGGGACTACTGAGCAGGCCACATCTAGGGTCCTTTCATTTCCTTCTGTTCTCATTTCTGACATTGCTGCCATTGTGTACACCAATTTGGCAGGTTGCTGTGAATTACAACCTTCCTGTTCCCACCATCTGTCTTCACCTCCCATCAACACAGCTCTCTGTCCACTCTGATCTTTTTCCATTAATGTGATTTGATATGTACCTGTTAACTCTGTAAACTGGGACTTAAAAATAATCTTCTCAATCCTTAAAATGGTAGTTGACCATTTAACTCCCTGTCAATCCATTTCCTACAAAAGAAATCAAGTATAAAATATAAATCTCACTGGTATAAAACCAGAGTTACTTTATGTCTAGCAAAATGAAATTAAAAACTGTCTTGTAAATATCCATTAATGCTGGAACTATTTGCTGTGATTTACCATTAGAAAAAATATCCTATTTTGTTACCTAAAAGGAGCCTGCATATTATACATGAATGCGTATACATATATAGGTATACATGCACATTTATGTAAAACTAAGTATATGTGATATATAGGCAGATAAGTAGGTAGGTAGACACACAGACAGACAGACAGACAAGTATCTGAAAGGATTAACATCTAACTCAGAGTTGAAGTGGGAGTAGGATGAGGATATAAAACAGAAACTTTAAATTTCACTTTAACTTATGTAGTTTTAAATTTTCTTATAGCAAGGTCATATTACTTTACTGGCTTTTCAGTAACAAAGAAGAACACTGTAAGTCATTCTTACAGGTCACTGGACCTACTGAGTGTAATTTTAAAATACAGTAAGGCTTCACTTTAAGAGAGGAGGAAAAGACACTTAGAAGAGCTTCTGGTCACTACATAATTTTAATTAGGATCTTTAACTTAGATGTGCTGTCAGCATCTAACTACCTGTAAGCACTATGTTCAACTCAAGAGAAAACGGATCTAAGAGGATGTTCTCAAGGTCTTTATCATTGGGAAGAAGCAGTGCTCATGTACAAAAACAAGAGAGGAAGGTAATAACCCAACCTCAATGATGATCAGAAATGGTCGGAGAGCTGTCAAGATGCCTTGCTCACCCTAGAATAGAGCAGCACTGAAAGAGCTAAGTTAAATGTACAATCGATGAGAACAAAGTAAGAGACCATAAACCACCTCAAGTCCCTTCTTCCAGCTTCAGGTGAGGCTAGGGCTGGGAGGCCACTCCTCTCCCCTGTCCTTTCCTGTCTAAGACCTGACATTCCATTCAGGTTCACTTCAGTCCCAGGGTGATGTGGGGAGCTTTTGAGGAAGGGAGGACAGGTAGATGTGACTAACACAACATGTCACTTCTTGCCTTCTTGGACCTCCTGAGGAACCTCACTTGTTGCAAAATGGATGGGAGAGCACAGTGTTAACTTTCCCTTTCATGGACAAGAATGTCATGATCAGGTCTAAGAGCTTCTGAGAAGAACATTTCATGCACTGATGTATAAAAATGGAAAAATGAGACCTGTTGAAACTATTCCAGGAATGGGGATAGAGGGAATAAAGGAGAATGATGGTGGGGGTGTATTAAACTATGATATATTGTAAGAACTTTTATAAATGGCACAATGTACCCCCAATACAATAATATGATAATAAAAAAGTGGGGGAAAAAAGAAGGCTCAGGTTAGGGGAGGGAGTAGTATGGGAGTGAGGGTAAAAGAAATGCCCAGGATGGTGGAAAGTACACACCTACCACTTTGCCCAAGATAGGGCACAGAGAGCTGAGGCTGATTACCTCAGAGACACAAAAATCCCCAATGATGAAAACGGTTAAGGTTTTACAGCGACAGAGAACATCTGAAGGGCAGGAGTTCCCATTCTTTGTTGTAAGAACTGATGTTATATGGAGGTGTTAGTCCTTCCTAAGTTAATCAGTGGAATCAACATGGTAGTAATCAGTTCACAAACAGGGCTTTTGTACAAAATACATCAAAAGTGATCTTGAGGGCTAGGAGTGAAGCTCAGTGGTAAAATGCTTGAGGAATGTAGGAAATTAATAGATGATGAGGGTCAAATTTGAAACTGAACTGAGAGATGTAATGGACAATAGATGGGGCTGGGATAATTGCCTCTGTGAACGGGAAAGAAGGAAAGAAAGTTGTTCAGATCTCCACTCACTACTATTCAATTAAGTAATTAGAATGCAAAAAAATCAAAATAACATTAGAGAAGGAAAAGCCCATCTAAGCAAGCAAAAAAATCAAACCAACAACTCACAAAGGAAAATACTACAGGCTTAATTACAAAAAAACTTAAAACTTTTAAAAAGAAAGACTGAAAAATACATTTGTAACATCCATCAAAAAAGAGACAATTTGGGGCTCAAGTGGTAGAGTGCCTGTCTAGCAAATGTGAAGCCCTGAGTTCAAACCCCTCAAGCAAGTGTGGAGCCCTGAGCCCAAACCCCAGTACTGCTAAGAAAGAGAGAGACTGCTAGAGAATTTCTTTAACATATAAATAGTTCTTATAAATCACTAACAAAGACTACTCCAAAGGAAAAAATATGCAAACTACAGAAACACCAGTTCAAACAAAAATACAGATAGCCAAAATACTTACTAAAAATATCCAATGTCATTCATAATTAAAGAACTACAAATTAAAATAAGGCACCATTTTAACATAAAAGATTAATAAAGATTTAAAATTTTGATAATATTCAATTTTGACAAGGATGTGGGGAAAGTAACTCTAGGTAATTTGGCCAAATCTCACAAATAAACATGATTTGTATTACTTAGGCATACCTCAAAGACAAAATTACCCTTCAGAACTATCAATTCACAGCACAATGTAAATTAATTTATTCCTTTATTTATACTTTCTTTAATTTCCCTAATATCCAGTCCACTGGAATAAAGGAAAATGTAGGCCTGCAGATTTAGGTGTACAAACTTATTTATGGTGATCACCAACCTCCAGGTTGCACAATGTGGGGAATAAGGAAGGAAAGGAAGTAGGAAGGCACCGAACAGAATCTTTCACTAATATGCAATGTTTGTCCAGCTGTAGAGAAATTGCAAGAAAGAGACACAGGTGACTTTAGTGGTCTTACAAATTAAAAGATCCATGCCTTGTATGTATAGTCTGTGTCCCTCACGTATGAAGACACGTGCAGCTGTATACCTGGATGTGGCCACTCATTCAGACGCTCAGGCCAACTAATACAAAAGTGAAATAGTCAGTGTCTATTACATCAGCACAGGCAACTGTATTGATAGAACCAGAGGATGCTGGTCTTTTTATTGCTGTTGTTTTCTGTGTACAAGTATCAAAGCAAAAGTTTCCTCAGGATGTAGCGTTTTGATAAATTAATGCAAATTCAGATTATCCCATGTGGTTTTTAATATGTCATACCTCAACCCATGGACTATTAGTGACACTGGTAGGAAGCGCTTGTTCCTCCCATTAAAAAAGGAGAGACAATGTAACAAGTAAGTGACTTGCTCAAGGTCATATTCCTAATTAGAGGCAACCAGAGCTGGGACCCAGGGCCCCTATCTTGCAGCCCAGGGTTCTCTCTGTATTTGGATTTGTTCACCTCATTTGGATGTGTGAACCCTGATGGAAGAACAGGGAAGTTACTATGCAACATATAGCACAGGTATGTCAACACTCCCTTTCACCATCCTAGCTCAAATCCCACCATTATAGCACCTGCCAACCCTAACTCCATTGATGCTTAGTCCTGGATCACCATACAGTCTTTTTATTCTGCTTCAAAGTCACGTAGGGCTGGGATGTAGCTCAGTGGTAAAGCAATTGCCAACATTCAGTGCTTCAGTCCCCAGCACCACACACACACACACACACACACACAAATCTCATAACCCAGTTTTCCAATCCATTACATAACTCCCCCCCACCCCCGCATCTACAAAGTGTCTCTGATCACTCACTCCTGTAGTCCTTGCATCTCCATACATCCTATCCCCTTCTGGTTTTTTGTTCATACTTCTCCTTACATTCCCAGTTCTACACACAGCAGCAGGAGCCTCTGCCAATCTCCACTTCCTGTTAATGATCTGGATCAACACGGCCCAACAGAAATACAATGTGAGATAGATACAAGCCACATGTGCAATTTTACATTTTCCAGTAGTTACATTTTAAAAGGTAAAAGCTGGTGAAACTTACTTTATTTAACCCAGTATATACAACATATTATTTCAACATAATACCAATACAAAAATTACTACCATATTTAAATTTCTTTTTTCATATTACATTTTTGAAACCTGTTATGTATTTTCAAAATACACATCACAACACATCTCAATTGGGACTAGCCACCAGTGCTCAATAGGCACAAGTAGCTAATGGCTGCAGAATTAGATGGCACAGATCTAGGCTCTTATCCCCATAAAAGTGATTTTTTAAAAAAATAAATTTGCTTTTATATATTTTATTGTTCTCCAACAAACACAAATTTCATGTATTTGTTTATTAATTTTACAATGCTGGGGATGGAACCCAAGGTCTGGAACATGCTGGGCAAGCAGTCTGCCACTGAGCTAACCCTCAGCCCTATGTTTTTTTTTTCTTTTATTATTCATATGTGCATACAAGGCTTGGGTCATTTCTCCCCCCTGCCCCCACCCCCTCCCTTACCACCCACTCCACCCCCTCCCTCTCCCCCCCCAATACCCAGCAGAAACTATTTTGCCCTTATCTCTAATTTTGTTGTAGAGAGAGTACAAGCAATAATAGGAAGGAACAAGGGTTTTTGCTGGTTGAGATAAGGATAGCTATGTATTTTTAAAATGTGTCATTTTAAGCATCTTTGGATAGTTTCACATTCATGTTCATATGCAAGCAATTTTAACAATGGAATACGTCACAGCAGCATCTGTCTTCACTTGTACCTATCTCTCCACACTTGGCTCCCATCTATCCCACTATCTTCAGCCATTCTCTCTGTTCCCTGCCTCCTGCCACCTCCCTCCTTCCTTGGATATGAAAAGAGAATGCCAGAACATTCATATCCTCACCACCTCTGCCCAAATGCCAAACCATGCACAATTTCTAGTTCTGCTTTAGTAGATCTGGGCTCACTGATTCATGACTCAGAAGATCCAGATTATAGAAAAACTCTGACTTCAGTGCAATTTCAAAGTTATTTTAAAATGGGCTTATCATTTACTTTTAAAATGAGATACATTAAAAAAATTAAATTAGATACCCAGCTCACTTCAGTTTCTTTTCCAAAGAAATTGGCCTAATGGTTCTCCACAAACACCTGCAACTAATTTTTGAATCAAAGAATGCAGTTCTTGCCTCAATGATTTTGGTTACAATTAAAGTTTTGGTTCTTACACAGAGATGCAGTCTCATCACTAGAGTGTGAATGTGAGGTAGACACAGCTTAAGAAGTTAAATGGGCTTGAATTAAGAGACTAAAGCATAGTTCTTGACTTTAACTGCATACAGGTTTTTAAACTCATGTTACAGTATAGTTTCCCATCGCTTAGGATCGTCCATCCTAATAATGCCCCTTTCTCCCAAGGTTTGACAGGTGCCAAGTGGATCTCTGAGTTTAGCTCCTCCTGTGAGTGCCAGTCAGCTAGATGACCTTGGTAGTCTATTCACTGGGCTGGACTCAGCCTCCCTGTTGTGAAACAGGGGCTGACAACAAGCTTGCTCAAGATGCCTCTAGCGCTGCCATGTCTGACTTGCAGGGTCATCTTCCTCTACTTCATCATCCCCAAGCACCTGCTTGCTCATGCATCTACTCCTTCCTAAAGACAAGATGGCTGGCAACACAACACCGAAAAGGGAAAGAGAAGCTGCTTGGGGAAAAGAAAAAAAGAAAAAAAGAAAACATCTAAAATGAGTCACTTTCAAATTTGCCATTCCCTAGTGCCTGGGTGCTTGCTCATGGTGCTAAATCAACTCTTCCAATAAAACTTGTTATTTGTATTTGTTATCTGTACTGTTCTTGGATGATGTTTACCCTATACAACCATCTCTTTTAAGAGTCACTTGTAGATACAAAACATCTAAGTTGTGCATCAAACAGACATCAGCAGCCACACAGCTGACTATGGTTGAGACTGAAAAAAAATCAGATCAAAATCTCAGACTCAGTTAGGTTTTGTGCCAGCTTTTGGTTAGAGGAAACAATTACAGCTCCTCAAACTTCCCACTCACCACCCCCCCACCCGGCCCTGCCTTCTGCTAATATCTAGCTCTAAGAATCACTCCCTACCTGATACCTGCTCCTGCTGACTCTCCCCAGAGCTTAAGTCAGGGGGGCTGTTGGCTGTGGTCTGTGCGGCTCTGCCTGGCCTGATTTTTTATTCTGCCATTTTGAATTAGCATAGGTTTCACCGGTAAGTGATGCAGCTTCTAGCCAGGCATGGAGCACTGTACACACCCGCACGCGCGCACACACACACACACGCACGCGCACACACACACACACACACACACACACACACGAGTGAAGCACTTGCTAGCTGCAATTACACACAAAAAAAAGCCTTATTAATTAACAGAACCTTACCAGGTCAGCTTGGGTGATAATAACAAGTTTCCTTAGATGCGAATGGGTATAATGGCCATTTTTCTTCCTAAATTCTAATTCTCTAAAACTCAAGCGTCCCTCCTGCGTTGCAGATCTCACGAGTGATGTTGTCAAATAATCAAACCGAGGAGAGCCGCAAACCGAGGAGGCAGTGGTAAACTGAGGTGCACAGACACCTCAGAAATACGAGTGCCTTCTACCAGAAAGTGCCCTCTCGCCTTGGCGCACGGCCTCACTACCCCCACCACCGCCCTCTCCGCCCCCGCCGCCCTAGATCGCTCGGCAAGGCTCGGGGGTAAGTTGTATTAAGTCCCGTGCACAGTCCGCTAAGACGAAAGCAACAGCTGGCGCATTAGCCCTTAAGGGGACTGCAGACCCCGGGACACAGTTCCACAGTCATGGACTCGGAGGGCGCTAGGAGGGGGTGGTTGCAGAGCTGGCTCAAGGGCAGTGGCCTCGCCGGGCAGCCATGTTCACAGCGATCCCGGGCCAGCGTTGCAGGTGCCTTACCTCCAAGAAGATGCCAGGCTCTCTCCGACACCCGCGCGGAGCGCGAGAGAGGCTCAGATCCCACCCTCCCCACCCCACCACCCACTCCCCGAACAGCCTGCAGGGGTGAGGGGCGCACAGGTACACACCCCAGGGGGCTGCAACTTGACCACCAGAAAAAGGACACAGGAAAAGCAGTCTAGGGGTTGTAAGAGTTAAAAGGGAGGTAGGGGAAGGATGGGGGTGGGGGGAGTGCAGGTTCCAACCAGGCTGCAGTGCTCACGCCCTGGGGTGGGGCGTCCCCTTCTTGCGCCCCCGTAGTCCTTGATTGTCGTGTCACCCCCCCCCTCGACCCAGCCCACCTCCCCTGTGACTCTCAGATCCTTCAGCCCGCCGGAGCCAACACTCCCGAGGATGTGGCCCCACGTAGCACTGCCCGCGGATGCGGAGGAACAGCGGGAGGCGACGAGGCACAGGGGACTGCGATGGCGGACGGGTGTGAAACCCGCAGGGGAAAGCGGCGCTTCAATCGCCCTGCGCTCGGGGTCGCGGCCCGCCGCGGCTCACCTGCGGGTCGGCCCTGAGGTGCTGATGCTGCGGCCGCCAACAGTGCGGGTGCTGCCACGGCCGGATTACTGCGGCGACATCGGGGACTGCAGCTGCACAGACGGAGGCGGCCGCCGGGTTCTTCCCCTTCCCAGACTCTCGGCGCTTGGGCCCGCCGCCCCCCGCTAACAGCTGGCCAGGATCACGTGATCGCGGGCCCACCCTCCGCCTCCCCGCGCTCCCGGCCCCGGGGCCCCTGAGCACCCGCCGCCTCTGGCTGCCGAGGCCACAGCGCCGCGCGCCGCCTGGGAAGGGAGGGTGCCGGGGCGCTGAACGAGCGCACGGCGGGGGCGGGTCTCGGTCAGAAAGTGGCTCCCTCTCTCCTTGATTTTTATTTCTTGGTAGCAGCGCTCTCAGAAGGGAGAACTCGGCTTTACGAGACAATCCCGGCTTTCTCCTGGCACTTCTCTGTGCCTTGGGCGTTTGGTTGTCACGTCCGGGCCTCGGCGCCTAAGCGTCATTTCCCAGCAGAGAACCGTGTTTGGTACGTGGTTGACTCCGATGTCCAAGTTCATTCCCTGATTTTAATGAATCATGGTGATAAGACAGACTCGGTCATTGTGGCCCAAAGAGTTTTAAGTAACCCATCTAAGGTTACACGGTACCAAAGCCAAGATTTCATGCCAGAGTTAATAAATTTGCACAGGAACATGTGTGTGCGCGCATACGCGTGCGCGAACGCGCAGGTGTGTTGATGTCAGCGTCAAGGTCACATCTGTTGCCCAAACATACTCCACCTTTTATAGATTAATAAAACCATGTCAAAGGATAGTTAAAAGGGAAATAAATACAGTGTCACCCACTTGAGCGACAAGATTCTCAAGCTCAAATACAAGGTAGCATTTTCCACCTGTCAGATTAGCAAAAAATCAAAGTTTTATAACACCAGAGGGGAATTTGGCAATATCTATCAAAATAACAAATGCATACATATATAGACTTTGACTTAAGTGATCCCACTTCTGGAATTTATTCTCCAGGTAACCGACACATGTGTGAAATGAGAACAAGGTCATCCATCACTACATTACTTGTGCTACCAAAGACTGGCAGCAAACGTCCATCAAAAGAGGACTGATAAAATAAGTGGCAGCTCATCAATACCACGGAATGCTATCCAGCTTATTTTTAAAAGGAGAATTGTAGACTGGAGGAGTAGCTCACGTGGTAGAGTACTTGCTTTGCAAGAGTGGAGACCTGAGTTCAAACCCCAGTCCCACCAAAATAAATAAATAAAAGGAGGACTGCATAAAGACTACAGTCTTTCTGTAATGATACAAAAAAGATTTTCAGCCCATACTAAATGCAAGATTGAAAAAAAAAAACCCCTTAGGTGTGGTGCAGAACTGTGTGTGTGTGTGTGTGTGTGTGTGTGTGATCACTTCTGGAAAGAAAAAAATATATGCCTGAACTTACATTTCTAAATGCATAGAATATCTTTTAATTTTTAAAAATTAGGATAAATTAATTGCATGGGGGATTCATTTTGGCAAAATATTGTACATTGGTTAGATCACTCCCGTCTCTCCTCCTGTATCCCCTCTCTACCCCACTTCAAGCAATTGCAGCAGGTTTCATTGTTCTATTTCATATAGATATATGAAGTTCATCAATCATACTCCCTCATCTTAATCTCCTTCATTCACCCCCACTCACACAAATACCTCCCCATGCACTGTACCAATTTTACAGTCCTGTCTTTTATTATTAATTTCTAAGTCAATGTTCAAAGGGGTTTCTCAGTGCATCCTTGCTATGACTATACTTTACCTGGTCCCTTCCACCCCTTCCATTACTCTTCCTTATTCTTCCCTCCCACCCCCACATAGACTATCTTGGAAGAATACATAAGAAACTGTAATGGTAAATGCCACCAGAGAGGAGAGCTGGGTGACTGGGTGCTAAGGAAGGAAGAAGACTTTTTTCCATGTCATTTGAATGCTGTTCCATTTACTCTAACTAAGGAACTATATCTGAATGAGTTAAATAATCAATATCAGAAAGGGCTTGTTCCTGGGGTCTGGTCCAGATCTACTGAATTCAGAGTCTAGAGAAGTGAGCCAAGGAATCTATATTTTGTTAATTCTCTAGGTGTTTCTCTTGTGCACTGAAGCCTGAGAGCACTATTTTAAATGCCTAGTTTAAGGGCACTCAGTGATTCAGCACCACTAGAAAAGCAAATGCAATTCGATGCAGTCCATAGCTCTTATGTGTGACTTCTCACGTAAAGGACACTTGCACATCATGCTGTCCCTTGGTGGCAGTCATGTCCTCAATACACAAAGGAACCTGCCAACCTGAAATCTCTGAATTCTGTTGGTGTGACCCCCCCCCCGACAGCCACAGGGCTTGGAGTCCAGGAACATGTGAAGGCAGAGGGGTGTCTGCTTTCTCAGGCTGGCATGAAAGAAGCTTATTACACAATAGTATTAACGTTTATGAAGCAGCAGCAGCAATACACTTTTGAATAGGAGATACAGGTCCTGCTGTCATTCAAGTCACATAAGTACTTAAGGGAACATAACAGCCTTGATGGAGAACATCAAGAAATACCGATTAAGGCTTTAATCATGGCCTCTATCAATCATGTGACAATCTGCAGGTAAATGACAAGCTTTCTGTGAGCTACTTTGCACGGAAAAATTGTCTGAAATAACCTGCAATTTTTGCCCAGTCATTTGTATCCCATCGAATCATGCTCAGAGACATAAGAACTAATAAATAAAAGTACACTTTATTTCGGTTTTTTTTCTATAAAAGTAGACAAAGTTCTTTTTTCAGGAAAAAAGGGGGTGGGAGGGAGAACCAAGGGTTAAGTGGTGATTTCAGCCTTTAAAACCATCATATAGGAATCTTCCTTTAGGGAAAAACCATTATGGAGACATTTCTGATTTTATGTATAAGCAGTAGCATGAAAATAAAATTTCTAAGGAAACTGTAAAATATTCTATCTTGACAGGTCTAAAAGCATTAGAATTGTGTTTCTTTATATGATCCCCCCCATCCCCTTTTTGGATTATTATTAAGAATTCTCCTAGATTTTTGGTTTATTTTGAACCTGAGCATCATTTGGCTTGGACCAGAAGAATGGAAGAAAATGCTTGCCACCAATGGAAAGTGGTTGTACATATGGAGGGCCTGTTTGGGTGGGGTCTCTGTCATAGGCTGGGGTTTCTTGAAGCACTTGGTGAGGTTGTGAAAGAAAGGGAACAGAAACAAGAGAGGAAGAAGTTGAACTGCAATGCAGCCCCAAAAAGTTGTCAGTCAACCTGGTGGGCAGCTCAAGAGTAAGTATTGCCCATCAGACTGTCCTACATAGAGCCAAAATGACCAGGTGTTCATACCCCTACATTGTTGCCCTGGGAAGGCCATAACCTCCTCATGAGTAACTACAGAAGAGGCAGAAGGAGTTGATAATGCAATCTGTCTGCCAAATTCATCTAAGAGGAAGAGCAACAAGGTTTTGTGTGAATGTAGGCGCCCATTTCCCTTTGGTAAGTATCTAGAAGCAGAGTGAGTTAGTTACCTTTTGTAAAAAACTGCCACATTGTGTCCTAAAGTGGGTTTTTTTTTCCATTTCACATTCTAGAGGTAACATATCAGAGTTCCAGCTGCTCTACATCCTCACCAATACTTGCTATTGTCAGCTTTTAAATTGTTGCCCATTCTAGTAAATGTGTGGTGACATTTTGTGTTTCTGTGATTATTAAAGATAGCATCTTTTCCTATACTTATTAGCTACTCATATCTTCTTTTGGAAGTGTTCAAATCTGTCCATCTTTTTAAAACTCACATTTTTAATTTATATTTTTGCTAGATCATATATTATATGAATACAAGTCCAAATCATATTTGGATACAAGTAGTTGAATGGTACATTTTCCCCATTCTTTTGCTTTACTTTTTTTCTCTTTTTACTGTGCTGGAAATCAAACCCAGGGCCTCCACTGAGCTACACCCCCAGCCTTCCATCCTTTTACTTTTAACCTATTTCTGCATTTATATTATGGTGGGTTTTGTAGACAGAATATAATTACATCTTGCTTTTCATTCAACCTGATATTCTTTGCTTTTTAACCAACATGCTTTCATTTTGCCCCTACGAGATATTTGGCATTGTCTGGAGATATTTTTGGTTGTCACAATGGCAGAGTGGGAGAGTTCTCTAGTGGCATCTAATGTGTAGAGATCAAGGATGCTGTTACAGACCCCACAATATGGGGCTGGCAGAGCGGCTCAAGCAGTAAGAGCGGCTGCTTAGCAAGCATGAGGCCTGAGTTCAAACTCCATGCAACCAGAAACGAAAAAACACAAAAACAAAAGATCCCAGAATACAAAGGAGAGCCCCCTACAACTAACCATTATCTGGCTGTACATGTGAATAGTACCAGGGCTTAGAAAACCTGGTTTAGATCATGGACATTTAATGTAATTATGAATATTACTGATTTTTAAATATGACATCTTGCTACTTCTGTTTACCTCATCTGTTCTTTGCTCCTTTTTCCTTTTTGCTCTTTACTTTCCCTCTTTTGAATTGGGTAATCTTTTTAGTATTCTGTTTTATAGCCACCGTTGGTTCATTAGTCATATCTTTTGTTTCACTTTTTTTACTGGACTGGTTGTACGCATCTTGAACTTATCACTGTCTACTTTCAAATCATATAATTCCAAGCAAAAACCTTTCTTTTTTTTCTTTTATTATTCATATGTGCATACAAGACTTGGGTCATTTCTCCCCCCTGCCCCCCCCTTACCACCCACTCAGCCCCCTCCCTCTCCCCCAACCCCCTCAATACCCAGCAGAAACTATTTTGCCCTTATTTCTAATTTTGTTGAAGAGAGAGTATAAGCAATAATAGGAAGGAACAAGGGTTTTTGCTAGTTGAGATAAGGGTAGCTATACAGGGCATTGACTCACATTGATTTCCTGTGCGTGTGTGTTACCTTCTAGGTTAATTCTTTTTGATCTAACCTTTTCTCTAGTTCCTGGTTCCCTTTTCCTAAGCAAAAACCTTTCAACTATACACTCTTATTTCCTTCTCCCAGTATTACTGCAATTGCCCTCAGTGCAGATTTCATGTGTTTGTCTACAAATATTATCACTTAATTCTCACTTTTGAAAGATATTTTTTGCTGAGTGTGTGATTTTTGCTTGAATTTGAATTCTTTCAGTACTTTGAAGGCTACATTCCATTTTCATAAGGCTTGCATAATTTCTGAGGAAACTTTTTGTTTAATTATCTTGCTTCTCTACATGTGTTTTTACCGGTGGCTGCTTTTAAGATTTCTCTGTCTCAAGTTTTGGGGATATGTTTATGATGCATCTTGGCATGTTTTTCCTTTTTTACATTACTTAAGGCTCTGTGAGCCTCTTGAATCAATTTTTTCATCAAGTTTTTGGCCATTATTTCTTTAAATATTTTATCCATTGCAACTTCAAAATTCCAGTTACTCCATTTGGTATTTTCCCATGGGTCACTAAGGTACTGTTCTTCCTTTCATTCTATCTCTTTTCTCTCTGTGCTACAATTTAAATAATTTCTTTCCTTCTCTAGTCTCTAATCTTCTGTTAATAAGATCAGTGGAACTTTTATGGTAGTATTATATTTTTCATCTCTTGAGTCTCTGTTTCTTTTTATATTACCCATTCCTCTCAGCATTTTCCTTTAAATCCCTGCTCAAATTAATAATATCTTGCAACTGTTTGAAGTCCTTATATGCTAATTCCATAACTCCTATCAATTTTTCATCTGTTTTGATGATTGATTTATCTCCTTGCTTGTCTTGTAATTTGGATGCCAGATTTAGTAAGTTTTGTGTTGAGATAGATTTTTTTATATCCCTTTAAAGAGTGTTGGACTTTGTCCTAGCAGTCAATTACTTAGGAACCAGCTTGATTCATTTGAGGCTTGTTTATAAACTATTTAGGACAGCTATAGAGTCACCTTAACTCTATGGCTTCTTTAGCCCTATTGCTAAGGCGTGACCCTCACGGGGGCACTAATGAAAGTTCAGTGTAAACAATAGTGTGACTCTAGCTAGTAGAAATTTGTTTGATTTTTAGTTCCACAATAGTTGTTCTTTCTTCAGAAATTGTTCTTTGCCCAGCCTGTGGTGTTTCACCACATGCATGCACAGGTTGGTGCCCAGGGGACCCTTATGCAAATTTCTGAAGTTCTTTCTTTTTCTCCTATCAGTGCTCTGCTCTATAAATTCTAACTGCCCTGACATCCCTGAAGTCTCATCTGGTTCTTCAAGTCTCTTCTGTTTTCTTCCCCCATCTTTTTGAGACGAGGTTGTCTCTATGTTGCCAAGGCTGGTCTCTAACTTCTAGGCTCAAGCAATTCTCCTGCCTCAGCCTCCTATGCAGCTGGGACCACAGGTGCACCCCCCTGCCCAGTTTATCTCTCTTCTGGCTCCAAGTAGAAAACTGGGGTGATTGTTGGTCTTATTTGGTTAGTCTCTTGAGAGTAGCAATCCTGCTTTACCTGTTGTCCAACATCTTTTCTAGTTGCTTACAATGGGACAGTAAAGGCAGCTTTTCCTTATGGAGGACATGAAACTCTATGAGCCAAATATCTTGATATAGGCTCAACTTTAAGAATTAAAAATGGGGGAAGAAAATGTTAGAGAATGAAAAATATTGAAACCCATCACTCTCTATATGAATAGAATATAATAATTCTGTACTGTAGCTGTACAATATTACAGTTTATTAGAGGAGCATGGTGATAGAGAAAGAGTAAGTAATAGAGGGGTAATCTGATTAAAGTATGATATATACAGGCCTGAAATACCAAGGCTAACCTCCTTGGACTACCAATATAAACCTAAACGAAATAGAGGGCAGAAAGGTAAAATAGATGTTTTCCAGGGATAGGTACAGTGGGAGTGTAGTGGAACTTAAGGAATAGGTAAATTAAGGTGAAGTGGTAGGTGTATTTTGTATTCATATATATGAAAATAGAAGAAAGAAACCTGTTGAAATTGTTCTAAGAAGGGAGCTGCGGGGGGGAAAGGGAGAATGGTGGAGGGGGTAACTCTAACTAAGCTATATTACAAGCACATATGTAAAGATCACAATGTATCTTCCTATACAACTATCATATGCTAAATAAATACATAAATTTTTGCCAAGAAAAAAATAGAATTAAAAATTCATAGTCTATAGAACTTTTTCAACATACTATTTTAGCAAGAAACATTTATCCAACACCTGTGCCAGGAATTACACTATTGCTACAAGGATTTCAAAAAGCATATCATAGCTCCTCCTCTCAAGAATTCAGAGGCAAACAAAGAAATTAATAAAATATAGATGTAATACAGCCATGCCTTGGTATTTAGAGGGAATTGGTTCCAGAACTCCTCACACATACACAAATTTTCAGATGCTCAAGTTTCTTATATAAAACGACAGAGTGTTTGTCTATAACCTACACCCACCCTCCTGTATACTTTAGATGATATCTAAATTATTTGTAATACTGAATACAATATCAATGCTATTTAAATAGCTGGACAGGCATGGTGGTACAAGCCTGTAATCCCAGCATTCTGGAGGCTGAGGCAGGAGAATTGTGATTTTGAGGCCAGCCTGAGCTACATAGCAAGACCTCAAAACACAAACAACAAAAAATAGTTGTTATACTGTATTGTTAGGGAATAATGGAAGAAAAAATGTGCACATGCTCAGTATACCTACATTAAAAAAATATTTTCCACCGTCAGTTGGTTGAATCCACAGATGTATAACCTGAGGATACTGAGAACAGACTACGTAGGCATCTATTTACTGGCTGCCACTGTCAGGGTGATGCAAGAGTTATGCATAACTAAGTACACTGATCTAGCATATTGGGAAATTAAGCACGTTTCAAAGATTGCTGTAACTGAAGGTAACCAAAACACAGACCATTTTAAAAAATTGATGACAGTTCTGCCTTTTCTTCTAAGTGTTATTGTCTAGAGAGGCTTATGCATTGATTTTGAGGAGCTTGAAATATATATGTGTAATTAAGAAGTGCCTTTAGCACATTGCCTATTGAGGTATTTTCCGCTTAATGCTTCTTTTAGTGTATAATAGTAGTGGGAAAAAAAGACCTGTCATTGGGTGAAATCTCGTGGGGATAAACTAGACTATGTTATATGAAGGAGACTCTTATGCATGGGGAAGAAAGCCTCCTAATTGCCTGGTGAGTAATCCTACCAGAATCAAAGAAAGGAGCTGACAGTAAAGCCATGAAAGATGAAAAAGAAAAGCAGCAGTGAAGATTAGTCAGCCACCTGTCTTCATTCTATGACAACCATGTTTAGCAGGTTAGATTTCTGAATTTGGTTTCTATAGTAACAGACCTTTAGCATGCCCTCAAGTCAATTTACAGAATTACTGTCCATACTGAGTATAGGCAACACAAAAAGATTGTTGTTTAAATCTATTTTATAAATTACTTTTAGAATTTAGGTGATCCATTGAGCCCTTTGGATATATAATTTAGACAATCCTAAATTGCATTTTGGCAAAAGGAAGCTCTAAAATCCTATTCATTATTTAGTGATGGGCTTAGAAGTTCAGTTATTCAACTATGTCATTTCAGTGAATGACTCTTAATTTGAAAGAAGATAGGGCTCGTGAATGTTCTGGACCTAGTCTTAAAAACATTATATATACTTCACCTTTAAGGTCATTCATGAGTTTTGTACAGATAATTTAAAGGGGAACTGCTGAGACTTGGTCTTGTATCCATCAAAGAGCAGCCTACACGGCCACACTTGGGAGTTTCAACCTAGCTCTCCCTTACTGATACATATATACTTATATTTACATATTAACATATAAAAATACATATTTTATACATATTCATAATTTCTTGCAGTGCTGAGTATCAAACCCAGGGCAAGCACTGGCTTTTGTTTTTGTTTTTGCTTGTTTTTCATGTTTACATGTGTGGAAAAGGTCTGCTTCATGCTATGTACATTTTTAAAATAAGACTTGTTTTTAATGTTCTAGTGACAACTGAAACCACTTTAATAGAAGATGGTTTATCAAGAATTGTACAAATTGAACCTGATATCTACAATGTTAATGCCACTGCTCACTTAATACATCATTTTAAACCAAGATTACTTTAGTTGTCAGCTCTTCAGAGAACTAAACAAAGTTGTCAAAATTGCTCAAGGAATTTTAAAGGAAGATTTCTCGAGTGATCAAACAATAATCCCCCTACTCAAAGAATGTATGAAATTTCTCTGACTCTAGAAAAGGAGTATTTTGTTTGGTGATGTATTTCCAAAATACCCACAACTCATACATACACACACACACACAAAAACCCTCTGGTTCTCTTTTATTTCATGTTGGATGAATTACCTGGCTCTCTGAGAATTGGGAGTAAAGTAGTTGTAATAGAAATGTTTTAGTTGTTAAATTCCTGGTTGTCTCTTGTTGTTGTTTTGAGAGAAGGTATCATTATATATCCCAGTAGGTCCTTGAACTCAAGATCCTCCAGCCTCAGTCTCCCAGGTGCTGGGATTATAGGCATGTATCATCATGCCAGGCTTTAACTTCCTGGTTATTCTTTTTCATTGGCTTTCTACCCTTAACCATATACCTAGCTCTGGGTTATTACTATTCATATTCTATCCCCTGTACTATTGGTTCTAGTGCTTTTATGTACAGATGGTCTGACTTTTTGAAAGTGTAGAATGATTCACTCTTTAAATCTGGAATCTGTGTGTAGTTCACCATTGAAATCTAAATAGTACCAATCATATTAAAATAAAAATTAAAGTAGAAATTAGTTTACTATTAAATGAATTTGTTAGATAATGTATTTATCTTTACAAAGAAAGGGTGGACAGACAGTGGATTGGTGGTTCCTTAGGGGGTTTGCCAAAGTATGGAGTGACTCCTTATACATATAGAGGTATATAGTGAACATCACCTAGCTCACAGGAAACAGGTGAGTGGTAAAGAGTTAATGGTCTTGAAGATATTACTGCCAAAGTAATAAAGTGTTAGAAAAAAAGAGCAGAATTGATTTATTGCTCAGTCTTAATGCAAAAATCAATTAACGCTAGTAGGCTACTTAATTTTCTTTAAAGATTATGACACAAAGCAGAAAACCTTGGCTACTATTATGTGATAAAGAAAGAAAAAAAAGTGCATCATATTTTGTGACTATATATGTATATATATAATTTAGCCAAAATAATACAAAGAAAAACTTCAATAAATATTCTCAAGGGACCATAGATATGAAGATAGCAGGAGGAGACAACAATTATGTTCTGCAGAAAACTGGTAATTTCAAATGTAAATTTTATTGCAAGATCTTTTTAAAGTTCTTCCCTGTTTTCCTGTAAAGTAAAATAATGTTTCTTTTTTTTGTGTTTGTGTGTGTGTGGCTGTGCTGGGGTTTGAACTCAGGACTTCATGCTTGCTAGGCAGGAGCTCTACTTCTTGAGCCATGCCTCCAACCCTAAAAATGATGTTTTTTAAAGGCAAATCTTAAATTTGTTCTACTGCTCCTCATGGTTACTTTGTGTAAGCTCAATTACTGATTTAATTAAGTTTAGCCATTAAATAAACACTTAAAAATTCTAGACTGTCTTACTGTTTTAAGTAATGTATTGTGCAAAAAAACAGTTGTAGAACAATTCCAGGAGATTTATATAACCATAATGGAAAAGAATCACCATTATGATGATGGCTGAATGTTATCACACCCCAGGCTCCTAACCAGAGGTAAGAAAGGATTGAGAATTGCATTAATATAATGTGCACTCTAGCAGAGTAAAGTCAACAAATAAATGAGAAAATGCTATATAAGAAATTGGAACTAAGCCCCAAAGGGTATTGCTGCCCTTACTTCATTCTTTATAGTAATGAAAACTGTCCCTCAATATCTCAATTTACATTGTACGTGGAACTGTTTTACTGCAACTGTTTACTGGAGAGGAAATTATCTGTATTCCACTGCTCTGTGAAATTTTAAATTAATGAAATGAGTTATAAATTCGCAGAAATTCCCAAGTGGGATATAATTTACTTTGCCCTGTTTGTTTTTTTTTTTTTTAGAGTAAAACCTCAGCAGAGATATCATGTCATTTCTTTTTAGATCATAAAATAAAATTGATGCTAGTCTAGCTCACAAGCACTTAGATTGGCTTTATAGATATTGGCTGAGTCATTCTCACTAAAGTCATCCATTTTATATCAGTGGCTTTATTAGCCAACCCAGGAACACAAAGAACTAGTAAACAAAAGAAACCAAAGACAGTGAGCTATCTTTAAAGAATATTCCAGATGTTTTTATCCCTTTCCTCAGCAATAACCAAAGCATATCAAAATGACCCACTTAGTTCCTTCCGCAAACCTCAAGCCAAGGGGGTAGTGGAGATAATTGCTGGTTTTACAGAGAACTACCTGTACTTGGACATTTTACTTAGGATCCAAGCGCAGAAATGTGGGCTAAGTACAGAATAACAAACTCCAAATGGACACAGGGGATTATAATCACAAGGAAAAGGTAAGGTTTCAGAGGGTAAAATCATGTATTAGAGAAAGCATTTCAGTCACTCACTCTCTTTGGTACAAAACCACATATGCACAGTATATATACAGCATATGCTACACTACATGAGTGTATCTTATGACTAGTCCTTATCTGAAATGCATGGGACCAGAAGTATTCCAGATTTCTGGGCTTTCCCTCTCTCTCTCTCTCTGTATGGACTTTACCAGCTGAATATCCCTAATCTGAAAATCCCTAATGCCAAATGTTCTAAAGTCCTAAACTTTTTAACTTTTTGAGCATGAGGTTTTACACACACACACACACACACACATTTTTAGAATAATTTACAGATAATTTGAAAAGTAATATTGAAGAGCAATTGGGGGACCACTCCAATGCTCTTTTCTCTCTCCTGGAAGGGAAAATGTTTATAAAAACAAATTTACTCTGCCCCTCAACCAGATCCTGTGCATAATAATAGAGAAACATGATCCAGTGTTAAAAACCAAATTAGAAGAAAATAGTGAATACCTTGAGCAAGAACCCATGATACGGTGGCTTAGCAAAATGTTCTTTTCTACTAAGCATCATTGGTGTCCTCATGGACAGTATCACAGGTGTCAGAAGAAACAGAATCCTCCAAAGACATGACATTTAGATTCTCTGAAGGTTCAAAGAGAAATGTTACCCTGTGCCACATTTGCCATTAAGAAAATGCAGTATTCAGGTTGGGGATGTCACTTAAGTAGCACAGTGTCTGCCTAGCAAGCACAAGGTCCTGAGTTCAACACCCAGTACTACCAAGGGGGAAAAAAAAAATTAATGGGCTCCTCTAGAGGTAACACACTTTCAGTCTATTGAAAGTATATTCCTTTCCTAATAAACCTTACTATTACTTTCACTAAAAAAAAGAAAATGCAGTATTCACTAATATGTAATGTAGTAAAATAATAAAGTCTTTTCACATATTAAAAATATCAAATTTACTCACCATGTAACTTTTGCTGTATAAATTTAGAGCCATAAATTTGTGTGTGGTCAGGGGGAGGTATCAGGGTTTGAACTCAGGGCCTTGTGCTTTTGAGGTAGGCCTCTACCATTTGCGCCACACTACCAGCCCTTAGAGTCATAAAAATTTTGAACCCTGGGAAAATGGTATCTTCACACAACTTATTACTTTATTATATATTCATTCTTCTGTACAATTAACTGTCTACTACTTACTAAATGTGAGAATATCCACAGATGAGAAAAACATAAGAGATGACATTGAAGGGCAGGGAACTGATAAAGTAACTGCCTCTCAAATTAAGGTTTTTGGATTATCTTCCTCAGGATCACCTGGCAAGTAGGTTAAAATGCAAATCCATAGGCCTGATCCAAGAATTAATCAGCATCTTTGGGGAGAAGGCTCAGCAACCTGCACTTTCAACACACCCATGCCAGCCTGGTGTGCGTTACAGTAAGTATCGCTGCTGTATCTCTGCCCCTGTAGAATCCACTGCATGCTCTCATTGCATATGAGGACTAAGCTCTGAAACCAATGCTTGCTAAGGTCTTTCTGCAGTCAGCCTGAAGCAAGAGACTCTAGGTAGCAGAAACAAAGATAAAGAGACAAAGACTTTGTTTGCTTGCTTGCTTATTGCAGTGCTGGAATGGAACAAAGGACCTTGCACCTACTCCGAAAGTGTTCTACCATTGAGCTACATTCCCAGGCCACAAAACAGAGAAAAAAGAATTTTCTTCAAATGAAGACTCCAAATCCACATGTAAGAATGTGCCAGTTCCATTGTACTAAAGGGAGTACAGAAATCCTACCAATGAGAACACTGCGGATATTAAGAGATGGAACTAATGATTTCATATGATATGAATTTATAACCATGTTTGACATTTTAGACTTCAGTTCAAGCTAAAAGTGGGTAAGAAAGGAAAACAAATCAAAATTTTAAAAACTCATGCTCAAGTGCTCTACATCTCTGGAAAAGAAGTTCTTTTCTTATTTTTTCCAGAATTATTGTGACAATGCTGTGATGGTTAACCTTGATTGTCAACTTGATTGGATTGAAAAGCACCTAGGAGACTGGTAAAACACATTTGTGGGTGTGTCTGTGAGGGCATTTCCAGAGAGGATTAAATTATGAGGGCCTAGACCAAATGAATGGCTTAATTCACTAACAGATTTAAAAATCTGAGTAGATTACTGGGAAGTGGAGAAACAGTGGGAGATGGTGCTTAGTTGGAGGAAGTAGGTCATGGTGGGGGATGTCCTTGGGTGCTACATCTTGCCCTGGCCCATTGCTGTTTCTGCTCCATCATGCCCTCCCTGCCATAATGGACTAAAATATCTGAAATCTCTTTCCCTTCTTATTTCTGTCAGGCATTTGATCACAGAGACGATAAAACTGACTAACACATAGACAGGGGGTGTAGCTCAGTGGTAGAGCACTTACCTAGTGTGTACAATGCCCCAAATTCAATCCTCAATATGGCGAAACAAATAAATAAACAAGCAAGCAAAAAATCTAACACAAATGGTAATTTGCTTTTTAAATAAAAGAGAAGAATTTTTCCCATTAACATGCCACCAAGTCCTTTCTCATCTTACAATTATTGGACACTGAGAAATCACCACAAACTTAATTCAGCAGAGGAGAGACAAAATGCTTAATTTAAACAGGATTATGGATATAAGCAATATCCTATCATGAATAAGGAAAGTATACATTAATTTCAAGGTAAGATCAGAATTGCTTCATCTGAATCAGAAATCATTTCCTGTTATTTTTATGGCATTTCACTTAATCACATGAGACATTTTATAACTAACTCAATAGGCAAAAATCACCATAATGTCCACCTATCATGCAAATAATAATATTGCAAACCAAAACAATAGAGATAGTAATGACCATCTGCTCCCCCTTCCAAAAAAAATCCCCAAAACACATTCTCCTGTGCTAAAAATTCACTGTTAACTTGTACTCTTAATTGTGGTTTAATGCTAATTTCAAAATTATTTAAACCAAATCACAGCTTTCCGCACATATATACCTAACAGAGCAGATAATCTGAGGTACACACAGTGTCCCTATACTCCTCTCCTCCCATGGTCCATCTTCCTCACTTACTTTTGAAATAAAACCTAGAGAAGTGTGCTGGGGGTATACGTCAGTGATGAAAAATGTGTAGAGTAGGCACAAGTCCCTGAGTTCAATCCCCACCACCAAAAAAAAAGAGAGATAAAGCTGCTGAGGAGATTGGTGCTTAAAGAATTTCTCACAAGCTATTTCATTGTGCAAAGAATACCATAACATAGTCAAGTAAATGTATTTACTTATTTTATGGTACTGGGTGAACTCAGGGCCTCATGCTTGCTAGGCAGGCACCTAGTACTTGAGCCATACCTCCAGCCCAAAATGATTTAGGCTGCGATTACCCTACTTTATCTCTCTTTCTCTTTTTTTGGTGGTACTAGGGAGTTGAACTCATGACCTCACACTTGCTAGGCAGGCACTCTACCACTTAAGCCATGCTACCAGCCCTCATGTAAATTTAAGTATGACTCATGGGACAGTATTAATGAGTCAAATTATGTACATGTAAAGTCACAGTTCATGTCTGATTACTCCCACCAGTGTAAGAATGCAAAGGTATAGCCAATCCAAAAAGGCATGTAACTTAAACACAATCATAACCTATGTATGTTTTCTCTCACACTTGTATCCAAATGTCTACAAATTCATATGAGATAAAGAAGTATTGTGCTTGAATAATCAAAATTCTTTTTCCTATCTTGCTCTGCCATTAATGGCATCAGCAATGTGACACAAAGTAGCACCACAAGACAAGTTACTTTCCTTCCTCCCAGTATACAATGTAAGGTTTTCTTAATTATAATCCCTCTGGGTTCAGAAAAATGTCAGTAAGAACTTTAATCATTTTCAAGATATAGCTGGTTTTTATGGAGAAGGTGTTACAGTGTATTCTCAAGAATTTCATGTGAGGAAATGTGAATATATAATCAGTGAAGACAGGCTATCGTTCATAATTCCTAAACACAAATAAATGTGGAGGTAAACAGGAAAGGAAGAACTCTCACAAGTGGGGTATCTGAGGCAATTTGGAACTAACCCAAGATTATTCTATGAAACTAGAGCCATTCCTGAATCATGGGGAGAATTCTAATGTGCCAGAAACAGCCAGGAGATCATTCTGAGAGGATAAGGACACAAAGCCAAACAACAGAAGAGCAAACTGAAGAATTAGGTCCAATGGATTAAAAAATTCTACTTTACATCCTTAGTAAGCCAGAAGACACTGAACCTGGGGACTCAAAACTGGTATACAAGTTAGTCATTGACCTTGGATATACTAATCAATCTCTGGATGACAATTTGTTCATTTTAAAGTAGGTAGAGTAAAATCCATCAGCTTTTGTCACAGACATCAGAGCAATGAGAATCAAAGACAATAATGCACTTGATACCGTTTTATGAACTATAAAGAATTATTATCAAATGAAAATTTGGGAACTTTTTTAAGTATAAAAGATAAAAGCCAAATTGAGATAAAATTATAAAATCAAATTTATAAAATCATAGCTACATAGATTATAAAATAATAGATACCTACGTATTTATGTTGGGTTAGAAACAGTAGTTCCAGTATGTCTACTTGCTTTTATAAAAAAACTTTTTTTGCTTCAGTTTTTTTTTAATCAGGCAGAAATGGGAAATTTTTGGTAGACTTACTAATTTCTCTCATGATACAATGTTATTGTAGTAGGACACATTGACTGTAAACTTTATTCCTTATAGGACCAGAAGGATAATCTGCCAGTCTTAAAGAGTAAACAGTGAATATAAATACAACTGTATATCACAGCTATGATATTTTGATACATTTTATTACAAAGAAACAAACACATAAATAATTTGTCCAATTTAGCACAATAGGCTATTAGTCACTAGGAGCCAAACTTAATGTATTGTACATCCTGGGCAGGACGTTTCCATGCAACGTGTCCGGACCTTATTGAACTCAGTCACTCATTCAGCGTTGCACATCTCTTTTAGTAAAGCAGTAGCTGTGGAAGAATAAAGTTCACTATCTTCCTCCTGTCCTCAAGCAGATACTCAAAGACAATTAAAGACAAAACTGTTTCATTAGAACATGAAAATAGCAAGCTTTGGGTTGCTGCAAAAAGGCTTTTCCAACATATCAGTATTTAACTTTCAGAAAACAGAGGGAAGCAGAAATACAGGATGCTGATTTCTGCTACAACCTGATCTCATGTTGTGGGACATTTCTGCTTGCTGTATTTTAAAATTCCAAGTAAGCAAGTAACACAAGGATTCATACATAAAAGTGGTAAACAGCCCAGAAGTTTTCTACTCAAAGATAAATTGTTTCTTCCCAATAACTTACCAGAAAGAAATGGGTGCTTATAAACCCTAAGCGGTTCTTTAAATAAGTCAGAAAAATAATATAAAAATTAAAAAACAAAGCAATAACTGAACATTGTTAAAAAATAAAACTTTCTTTAAAGATGATTGCCTTCACTTTAAAGATGGGTGCTCTATAAAATGGGCAGTCATATCTATAGCTCATCATGTTTATATGTAAATTCTCTGGCAGAAATATATCCATCTTTGTCTTCATCTTCTTTATCAAAAATATCCTCCACCAAGACATCATGATGACTTTCGTTCACCACCGCACCATGCTTTTCAAACTCCTTCTTTAAATACACTTTAACCTGCACAATGATGGATCTCATTAATAAAAGATTCATGATACCCACACTGAGTCAATCAGTCTTACAGACATTTAACTATATTTAAGAACTATTAAACGACTACTTTAAAATACATTTCTAATGATAGTAAAAGAGTTATAAGAAATATTTTTCACTAAAATCTGTTGCTATACTATGATAGTGTTAACATGAAATACTATTCAGAGGCAAAGATAAAGCTTGTATCATGCATAATATCCTTACATCAAATACAGTAACTGACCTTATTAGCAGACTTATTACACACTGCTTTGACTAAACAGTCAGAAAAAACTTTTTTAAAATCAAAAGAAATTTAAAAAGCAAAAAAAATTAAATTCCTGCACTCATGATGCAGCTCAGTTGAATGGAGATGCTCTCTGTCAGCCTCCTGTCATGGTCAGTTGTGTTTAAATTGTTGTGTGATATGCTGAGTGTTTCCCAGCCCTTAATTTTGGGAAAAACTGCCTCTGTAAAAGCAAATAGTGCCCCAAAGGCAAGGTAAGAGTATCTGTGCTTAATTGAAATGATACAGTAACAATTTGAGATTTGTTCAAAGGCAACATGTCTTTAGCAGAAGTTGGGAGGAGTATGGGAAAATGAACCAAGCATCCACAGTACAGCACTGAACTCTGCATCCTGAGCAAGCAGGGCTTTTCCTCACTTCCTTGGAACTATGTATCAGTGATACCAAGGGTCCACTGTACACACTTTTATTATCTCAAAGCCTGCTTGTTTTAACCTGGAGAACTCCCTTTTTTCTTACAGTCTTACACTAGGAAGTCAACATTTATTTAATCCATTATTCATTACTATTTAATCCATTGTTCATAATTTATTTAGAAACATTTTTAATCCTAAAATGGTATGCAAGTATTCTATGACTCCAAATTATATTTATCATTCTCCTTCAAACATGAAGAAAATGATTAATTTATTAACTCCCACATACAGCACAGTCCCACTGATACAACATTTAGTCTGAGGTACTATACTCATGTAAGAGTCAAGATAGTTAGTGTGAAACTAGCCTGAACCTGACTGTGTTCCTGGCTCAGAATGCCTACAGTAAATTTATGAATCCGCTCTAAGACACAATATTAAACTAAGATACAGATGTCTGATAAAAGCATTTCAAAGCAGAGTAAACATTAGTACTAAATTTTATTAAACTTCAATTTTATTAAGGTGTTTATTCAATTAAGCTTTCAAAATGCCTAGTTTACTCAGTTACTTGGAAATTTCATATAAGATTTGTTTTTAAAAAAAAAAACATTGGCTCAGCACTTCAAAATGGTTACAAAATCAGCAAAACTTTAAAATGCTAAAATTGCACTTTTCTGCTAGGCTGGTAAAATATCTTCCATGGCAAGCTACCAAAACTATTTAATAAAATACTTTAAATTACTAAGGACTGGACTATTTTCCCTGAAATTAACATCATTCCCAAAATCCACCAGGATTTTGTAAGATTTGATTATTTATTTATTTATTCATCTATTTATTTATTTATTGTGGTACTGGGGTTTGAACTCAGGGCCTCATGCTTGATAGGGAAGCACTGTATCCACTTAAGCCACTATGCCAGCCCTGTTTCTGTGTTGGATATTTTCGAGATAGGGTCTCACAAACCATTCACCTGGGCTGGCTTCAAACCTCGATCTTCCTAATCTCTGCCTTCTGGTGTCATGAGCCACCAGCAAGATTTGATTCTTTATAGTTTTAAAGTTAAAGAGAGAAGGGGACCAGGAACTAGAGAAAAGGTTAGTTCGAGAAGAATTAACTTAGAAGGTAACACACATGTACAGGAAATTAATGTGAGTCAACTCCCTGTATAGCTATCTTTATCTCAACTAGCAAAAACCCTTGTTCCTTCCTATTATTGCTTATACTCTCTCTTCAACAAAACTAGAGATAAGGGCAAAACAGTTTCTGCCTGGTAGCAAGGGGGTGGGGGGGAGAAGGAGGGGGTGGGGTAGGTAAGGTAGGGGGCGGAGAGGAAGGAGGGAGAAATGACCCAAACATTGTATGCACATATGAATAAAATAAATAAATAAATAAAGTTAAAGAGAGAAAAAAAACTCTAAAACCAAAGCTTCACATACTGACTTTTTATGCCCTATTTTGGTCCCTCAATGACTAAAGAAATTTTAAGTTAATTTTGCTATGTATTTCCTGGCTTAACCAAAGGCTACAATTTCTATTTTCCAAACTGAGAGCTGGGTGTGGTGGTACATGCCTATCATAAGAAATGCTATAGTAACCAAAACATAATAATTTTGAAATATCTATGTATCTGTCAGGTCTTCTTAAAAACTTTTAAGAAGTTTTTATAATCAAGCTTTTATAATCAAGATATTTTAAACAACTACATAATTGAATCAGATTCGGTAGGGAAAAACTTATTTTGCAAAAATAAAATCACTTCCCACTATGCTTGACCAAAATAAGCTACTCATGTTCATGTGTGTTCTATTGAAGACATCACTGAAGTCTGTCCAATGGCTTATTTCTAAGTAGTCTACTAGGAATTCTTTTTTGGGTGTTTTTTATTGTTGTTTGTTGTTGGTTGGTTGGCTTTGGATTTTTGATACTAGCGATGGAACTGGTACCTCATAGACGCTAAGCATGTGCTCAACTACTGAACTACACCTCCAGCCCAAGAATGTTTTAGGATTGACTATTTCTGACTTCCATTTGGACCCCGTACTCTAGTACTTGAGCTATGCCTCCATCTCTCACGTGTTGTTTGGTAGTACTAATTTTTGAACTCAGGCCTTGTTCTTGCTAAGCAAGCACTCCACCATTTAAGTCATGCCTCCAGCCCTTTTTGCTTGAGGTTATTTTTCAGATAGGGTCTCACTTTTTCCCCTAGATTCTCTTACCTATACCTGCCACATCTGGCTTGTTTGTTGAGATAGGGCCTGGCTAACTTTTTGCCCATGCTGGCCTCGAACTGCAATCCTCCCAATCTCTGCTTCCTGAGAAACTGAGATTACAGATGTGAGCCACTGTGCCTACCCTTGTTTTTATTTTTGCCTTCAAGTGTCTCAGTAATGTGGCCTGGCCTGGCCTCAAATTCATGACCCTCCTGTCTACCTCTTGAGTACTAGGATTACAGGCCTCACCATGCCCTGCTTACTCATTTTGGTTATATACATTTGGCAGAGCCTTGCACTTTAGCCATGCCTCTAGCCTAGTTTTAAGATAACCAAAACCTCCTCCACATCCACAGAAAGCTCAGCAAACTACCGTCTGGTATTTTTCTGCTGTGCAGCACAAGCTCTCTGTAGGCAAACTAGAGCTATAGTATGCAGACATGCTTTGTAGGTATCACTCGCTATTTCCATGCAAGGGGAGCCAACATGTCTTCTTGACCATGTCCTGCATACACTGGAATAAAGGTCCATGAGGAGGATACACTATCGAGAACAACCCGCTCATTCTAAACATAGAACTCAGCTTCTAAGGAAATTTCTTTAGAGATGCATATGAAAATCTGGTTGCTAATACAAAAGTCGCAGCAGAAATCATCTTTTTTTTTTAGTCTACTCCAATTCCTCTACTTTGGATCCAAAAGTACACATGTAGGTGACTTTACTACAGGATCTATAATTTTCAGAGAATAGTTGGCATGGAACCTCTTGAAAAAGACTACAGCCACAGCAATAATTTATCTTAATTTACGATGCTCACCTAAAGCTTGCATAACATTTATTTAAAACATGTGTAACTTCCAACACTCTTTTGAAAGAAACTTTTAAGTGCCTTTGGCACTCCTTCAAAGATCTTGTTTATTCAGAATCCAATGCAAATAATGGGAGCTCCACCAAAATATCCTGCCATGGAGCAGTTTGCTCAATTTAAAAAGAAAAAAAAAGGCACAGCCATCCAGAGTGACAACAGGCCCAGCCTGTCTAACAAGGACTCTTACCATCTTGGCTCAGCAACTCATAGTACCTCCTCTTCTTTTTCTTGGACTTGGATTTGAACTCACGGCTTTGCACTTACAAAGCAGGCTACCTATGGCTTGAGCCACATCTCCAGTTCATTTTGCTTTGGTTATTTTGGAGATGGGGTCTTGTGAACTATTTGCCTGGGCTGGTGTCAAGCCTCTATCCTCCCGATCTCAGTCTCCCAAGTACTTAGAATTATAGGCATGAGCCACAAGCACCCAATCTCAAAGTACCTGTTCTTAATCTGAACCTAAATAAAGATGAGCATTTGAACAACAGCTATCTTTGAATCCACTGAATTAACTACATCTTCTTTCCTATCAAGAGTCAGAATTCTAGATACTTTTCTTAAAATCAGATTAAATGCTACATTTTTTACTCAAACGTGTGTAGGAGTAAAAGTAACTGTTGCACTGCCTGTGACCACAGCATACTGGCTGAGCTTAATCACGGCCTTCCAAGCACAGAAATTAATGACAGTCCGCCTGATGAGTGCCTAGACTACACTTTTGCATTTTCATTAAGACATTTAAAATTATAATCAAAATTCTGCTTCTAATCCTTCCCTAGAATCACCATAGTACAAATCAGCCTGTATTATAATTTTTAATCATATCCCATTCTACCTATTTAAATAAGCAATTTCAAATTTGTACTCACCCAACCCCAGACATGCAAACATATGCTGCATATTTCAGTTAAGGTGATCTTAATGCAGATGTTAAAAAAAAAAAAAAAAAAAGGATAATGAAACTCTAGAAATTAGTGTAGATTCTATCTCCAAGATACATCATGCAAATAAAGCCACCTTTTGCGTAAGAAAAGGATAAAGTATTTGAATGAACAAGTTTATTAGAAACTAATAAAACTGGATATGGGGGGATTAGAGGAAGGAAGAGGATATGAGTAGGAAAGGACTTTTTTTTTTTTTTTTTTGCTAGTGGGACTGGGGTTTGAACTCAAGACTTCATGCTTACACAAAGCAAGTACTCTACTGGCTTGAGCCATACCTCCAGTCAATTTTGCTTAGGTTATTTTGAAGATGAGGGTCTGTGAACTATTTGCCTGGGCTGGTCTCAAACTGCAATCCTCCCAATCACCTAGGATTTCAGGCATGAGCCACCACAACTCAGATGGAAAGGACTTCCTAATAAATCATTTTATATTGGTTGATTTTTGAGCCAGAGGAATGTGTGGTATATTAAAAAAAACTTTTAGTGAAAGAGAATTATAATTTATCTTGAACAGAAAAAAAGAAAAACGGGATATGACTAGTAACAAAAAAGCCTAGTGGCTGTCGATCATATCCCCATGGTTCACAACAACTTGGCTTATTCAAGACTCAATCATTTCCTGGCCATCAGAATGAAATTGATCTAAAATTAAAACAAAAAAAAGACTTGAATCTGACCAGCAAGGCCAAAGTGGACAGTGTAGTTAGGGAAAAAAAGTAGGGATAAATATTTACCTCCATTTCTTTCCCCACAGCAGCCAGGCTAAGATAGGCTTGTGCAGCAATATCTGCTACAAAAGCCCAACTGACAGGGAAAGATCTCGTCTTCCTTCCCCAAAGGCCAGGACTATGATGGCTGGGAAAGATCCCTATGTGGAAAACTGAGGCTAGTGCTCTATTATTTAGGAATGAGCCTGAACAAAACTGGACATGTTAATTGCTTGCTGTTAATCAGTAGGCAATCACTACAAAATGCATTTAATAGTTAGCCTACACTTTTAAACAGACACTGTCCATATGACATACTTCTCAGAACATCTAGGTTTCTTTTTTGGGGGGTGGTATGGGGCAGTACTAGGGTTTGAACTTAGGACCTATGCTTGCTATGCAAGTGCTCTATTACTAGAGCCACTTCACTAGCCCTTTTTTGTGCTGGGTATTTTTGAGATAGCGTCTCACAAACTATTAGCCTGGGCTAGCTTCAAACCTTCATCCTCCTGATCTCTGCCTCCCAAGTAGCTAGGATTACAGGTGTGACCCACCAGTGCCCACTGATATCTATGTTTCTTATGTAGTAACTACAAATAAGAACTGTCTTGACTAAATGGAACTTTCAAAGACCCAAGGGTTAGGACAAGACAGAGTCAACACTAAGTACTGATGAGAAAGAAAAAGCAAAAGACTAAATGATGCTTTTCAAGCTCAATATATTTCTCCCTAAAATAGTGATTTCCTACGAAAAAGGCAACTTTCAAAACATTAATATTTTAAGAAAACTTGTGAGTAAGTAACATTTTTCCAAAATAAAAATAAATTTCCTTGGAAAATATACTTCTTAAAAAATAATCTGTGAAAAAATAGGAAAAGAAGAAAGAAGCATAGGAAAGATCACCTCATGCTTAGACAGCTTCCAGTCATCATTGAGATCCATTTCTTGGAATGACTCATGGGATCTTGGTCCATTTCGAATCTCCAGGAGATCGATGTTGAATATCAGTGTACTCTCTGGAGGAATTTTACCTGTATTAGGAGAAAGGGGGAAATTCTTATTTAGCAGGACCACAAGTTTTCATAACCAAAAACATATGGTACTCAACAAAATATTTTTAAACTGAATTAAATGAAGAGCCTCTTGAGATTGAGGAAATTACTATTATTAAATCTTATTCAGAAAAGTTGAATGAAGTAAAAGGAGGAATAATCCAAACCAGAGCAAAAGCATTCTGGTTTTGGCTTAGCAATAAAACACATAAACACACACATTTATATTATATGTACATATCTGTAAAAGTGCCTAATAGTCTAGATGATAAATTTAAAATATAATTAATATATTACACATTATATATCAAGAATGACTTAATGTGCTTTGAGTAATTCAGAGTTAATTGTATAACAAGTGACTTACTAACTTGGATCAGAAAGTCCTGGCCTACAAGTACACACTTTGGTGTTGTCATTTCTACCACTGGGAGGCAGTATATAATTGGGTGAGCTCTGGTATCGCATTTTCTGGGATTGGAGCTCACATCTGCCCATCTTTAGGACTCCGTTTCCTCATCTGTAAAATGCACATGATAATATCTTCTACCTTAGGAGTCTGTTGGGAGGATGAAGGAAGAAAATCCATACAGAAATGAAACACTCAGCATTATGCTCGATAAACAATAAGCTCTCAGTATATGTTACTGAAATATAGTGTTCTTACAGGCTTTAAAAGTAATGCAGGAAGATTCAAAATTTTCAAAAAGTTAGGAAATAGCCCCTCTGGTACAGGACTTTATACACATGTTGCAGACATTTCATGGGAGGGCAGAAATTAAGATGAACTTCTGAAAAGGGAGCTCAAAAGTGAAAAGAGCTTTAAGTCTCAGGGTACTAAAAATGACAAAGAAATATTAATAAAAGCAAACACACACACACCAAAAAACAAACCCTCTGGGAAGTTCAGACAATTTTTTTTAAAACTTGTTTTGTTATAACTATATTTAACATAAAGGTCTGGGTAAACTCGTTAAACATTTCTTAGTTGTCTCCCTATCCTTTGTATTTCTGTGAAAAGGCATTTGTTAAGTTTCAAAGAGAACAACACTCACACTGTGAGCCCAAGCTTACCGGTCCAGATGGAGACAGAGAAGGGACATACACTAGATCGGTGGGAAAGCTGGTCTCTTTCCAAGGAGGCATGCAAGCATGTACTAAAAGACTACAAAAGCAGTGTTACATACTAGGAAAATTAGTTTCATGGCACTCAGTCTGAAGGAAATGACTCAAAATTTAGATCTCTGCATGTTATAAAGTGAGATTGAGTTAAACACAGAACAGAGAAAGAGTAATGGACTAATACTACATGTATTAATGGCGAGGCAATGAAGATACCAAAGAATGGAAGAATACTTCTAAGATTAGATAAATGTTTCCTAGATACTGGATTTCTTTCTCCAAAGAAGATTATAATTAAAATAAAAATTGAATTTGGTTAGAAACCTAGCTTATGGATAAGATTTATATAGTTAGTTCCATCCTAAAGTATGTCATGCTTTACAAACAGGGGCTAGGAATACTGACTCCTACTTTGTCAATGGGTAAGCCTAAACTTAAGGATGCTGTAAAGTCTATATTTATATCACATCAAGCAGTATAAATTTTTTTCTTTACTACAAAAGTAATGCATGCTTGTAAAGAACTTGGAACACAGAACCAGAAATATAATTCCCAGTATCACAGTCCATTGCTTTTATTTCTTTATGATTCATTTCTATATATACTGTTTTCCTATACTGATTATCATCGTGTATGTATGATAGATTTACTTTCCACCTTTATATTTGTACACATTCTATACATGGTTTTTTTAATCTCTGAAAATGTCATTTTCAATAACTGGTCTACACTATTTAGTCAAACACTTAAACACTTAGGTGGTTTTTGTTGTTGTTGTTGTTTTGCTATTAAAAGCAATCTTTATATCTGATTACTCCTTTAGGTTAGATTCCAGTAAGGATATTATAGGATTAATGCATATAAACATCTCCAGACCTCTTGGTACAAATCACCAAGTAGCCCTTTGGAAAGTTGCATGAGTTCCTACTTTTTTTTTTTTTTTTTTGACTGGGGTTTGAACTCAAAGCCACAGTCTTGTTAGGCAGGTACTCTACCACTTGAGCCACTCCACCAGCCCTTTTTTGCATTAGGTTTTCTCAAGATAGGATCTTGTGAACTATTTGCCCAGGCTGGCTTTGAACTGCAATCCTTCTCATCTCTGCCTCCTGAGTAGCTAGGATTATAGGTGTGAGCCACAGGCACCCAGCCCACATGGGTTCCTACTTGAACACCAGATATGTGTATCTTCCCTGGAACAAACAGGCACTAAAGTTCTCTGGACCAGCCACACAGCTTGCTTCGCCTTTGTAACACAGGGAAAATTAAATTCATTGGAAGTGACTCTATTATTTTCTAAATAAATTGCTAAAAGCTTTATAAACAAGTTTAAAAACAAGAATAAAAAGAACCCTTAGTAGGAGCTATGATATGGAAGACTTCATATAGCTACATCCAGACCATATGTAAAATTGTATTCAATGCCTTAATAGTTTATATTTCACATATTCAACTTACCAAAACAGTGATCTTTCTTGTACATTGTTAAATTACTGAGTTTCTGTTTTGGAGGATGAAAAAGTTTTGGAGTTGCATAGTGGTAATGGCGGCACAACAATGTGACTAGATAATACTACTGAACTATATGCTTAAAATGGTTCACATGGTAAATATTGCATTATGCATATTTTACTACAGTTTTTTAAAGCATCATACTGATGAATAGTATTAGTAGAGTTCAAGGTTCCAGATCTTATTTTTCACTGTTAATTCAGTTGCCATTTAGATATGATGGCCTTACTGGCCATTTCAATTGATAATCTAGACACAATTATATTTCCTAAAGGAATACAAACCCTCTGTTTAATTCTAGTGAAAAAACACACAGTAGTCACTTCAGCAACTCTCTCTCCTAATCTAGAGAAGAAGAACTCTAGTGCTACAGTAAGAAATGTAGAAGTGTTATTACCTTTTCCTTCTTTTCCATAGCCCAGAGCAGGAGGAATGATGAGTTTTCTCTTCTCTCCTACACACATTCCCTTTAATCCCTGGTCCCAGCCTTTGAGAGCTTCCAGGATGCCCAGAGTAAACCAAATGGGCTGACCATTGTTATGTTTGTGACTACGATAGAAAGAAAACACATTAGTACTTTGTGTGTGTGTGTGTGTGTGTGTGGTGCTGGGGATCAAAGTCAGGGCCTCATACATGCTAGGCAAGCATTCTACACATTAGAACTCTTTAGTAATTTACTTAATTTTTTAATTGCTGTGGCATACTTTCCACCAGTAATTGTTAAAATTTATTAGCTTGAAAGTTAATGAAAATAGCTATTTTTTATTTACACACAAAGTCCTGACATATGAACTAATGAGGACCAGTCTAAGAAATCCAACCTGCTGAACTGCTGAGTTGAGGGTGGAGGGCTGAGTAGCATCTGAGCCCCAGTTAGCGCCCTTTTGGTGTTAGAAGAAAAGTGTTGTCCTATTCAAGGCTATCTTATGGCTGAGAATAAGAAGTTATTCTACTAGGTTTATGGGTAGCATGGTTATGAAAGTTGAGGAATTGCCATTCCTCCCTCCTTTTATTCATTTCCCCACACACAAAGTAATAAAATGCCAACTTTAGAAAATTTGGAAAGGCTAGAAAAGAATAAAGAAGGAAGAAATAATCTACTACCCAGCACTAACCACATTTTGACACACAACTTATTAAGACTATGGTTCTAGAAAAAGCAAACATGCTTTACAGACTTATCCTTTGATGGTATGTCTTCATGATACTCAGAAGTAGCAAGTCTTGACAAAAGTCCCCTCACCAGGAGTTACAACACTGATAGAAAACTGGTTAAGTAATATCCCATGGCTACTACCAAAATCCACACAGGTTCTTGGTCCTGAGACTAGAAAGAAATTAGGCTATGTCTAAAAGTGATCAGAATAAAAATAAGAATGTAATTGAAAAATTTTAAATAAAACATTACAATAATGTGCACTATGACACTGGCCTTATTGACAAGAAGAAAGGTCTGTTGAGAATTCTGTGGCAAGCCATTTTTTGGGAACATTTTAGCAATGCCTAATGCAAGAGCTAACAGGGTTCAGAGAGGGGTACCATTTGCTTCCCCCAAGCCCCACAAAAGTCTGACTGCCCAGTAAAGGCAGTATATCACAAAACAGGGTCTAAGATGGGCCAAAGCTTCACTGTTTTAGCTCATGTCATTCTCTCTACCTGTAACGTCCTCCTTCTTCTATTCTCCCCCTGATAACCTCCACCCATCATTCGAGGCCCATCTCAGTTATGGTCTCCAGGAGTCCTTCTCTTTCCCTGCCTCTCAGAACATAATTTCAGGCTCGTCTATGTTTTACTAGCCCTCTGAATATTCTGTTTTCTATCATTGAGTTGTTTACTTGTCTTCTAGTGGTTTTTGCATCTCTAGGACCTGAATTATGGCCATTCACTATGAGTTTGACATATGGTTGGATGAAAGAATGGATGAGGATGATTAAAAGCTAAAATTTTTGAATCTCCTAGTCCTCCCAACATGAGACCTAGCATAAAGGAAGTGCTCACTAAATTCTTTCAGAATGGAATGGTTTCCAATGCCTAATTGGAAATCATTAGGCTTGTAAACCTTTTCCATGTTGCAATTTCTTTGCTTATAGAATAGAAATATAGTGTAACCACTTGAAAACCCT